>NC_041388.1:159493011-159520305 GCF_002162155.2 Triticum dicoccoides
TGAACAGTGAGCGGTGGCGTTGCCTCTGGATGAACAGGACCCTGTGGTGTGGTGGAGGGCTGGATGAACAGTAGATGATGGAGGGGTGCCCGTGGAGGGGTGGTTGAACAGGACCCCGTGGTGTGGAGGGCTGGATGAACAGTAGACCGTGGGGGGGTTCTCGTGGAGGGGTGGTTGAACAGTAGCCGGTGGAGTAGCGCGTGGTGGAGGCTGGATGAACAGGAGCCCGTGGAGGCTAGAGGAGGTCGACGGTAGAGATGAATAGTATCCCGTGGACTCCCGTTTCGCGGTACGCCACACCCCTCCTGTTGGGGATATTACTACTGGACGTAAACCGGCCAGGAGTAACTGGCTTAGCTTTATGAAGATTAGAAGCCCATGAAGACGTAAGAATGGGCGCTTTATGAAGTCCCAAGGCCCAGAGGCGAGTTAAGGCCTGTAGATGTAAACCGACCTTATTATGTAACTCGCATGGTAAGATAGGAAGTGTAGAGACCGAACTAGACACGTTTATGATCCGGCTTTGGGACTCTGTAAACTGGCGGGCATCAACCTATGTATATAAAGGGACGACCCGACAACGGTTTAGGGACGGCACACAAAAACTTGAGAGCCAGTCAAAGCGGATTCACTCCCTGGTCATCGAAACCCTAGCAATACCAATCACAACTAGACGTAGGCTTTTACCTTCATCGAAGGGGCCGAACTAGTATAAACTCCCCGTGTCCCCTTGTCCGGTTTAACCCCTTTAAGCTAACCCATTGCGATGTCTCCACGACTAAGTCCTTTCACGAGGACATTTGCCGTGAAAAACCCACGACAGTTGGCACCCACCGTGGGGCTATCGCACGATGGTTTCGAGTTCTTATAGGGCAGCTTTGATGGACTCAAGGGATACGCTATGGGCCGGATGACGAAGAGTCGTCGCGGCAAGCTCTACATTGACAACGCAGGATGGGGCCCCGAGGCCGATTCAATCGAATACGGGTACCGGGTCCCCTTTGGTGGGATTCATGTGTTCATCGGCAAGATTGGCGAACCAGGCCCTGAGCCAGACACCTGCACCGACATCATCGAGACGGCTCAGCGTGGGAGCCCTTCCCTGGTTCAGCCCATGGCAAAGCATGTTTTCGTAGGTGTTATCCATGGAGCAGAATATGACGACAGACCGACATCCGATGGAGAAACCGTTGTCTGCTCCGACGATGAGTCTTCTGGAGAGACCGAATCGCTCTATTAGTTGCAGGATGGCCGGATTAGCGGAGGTCCCGAGGGCAACAGTATTCTGGACTCCCCCGATCTGCCAAACCAGGCCGCTATTTTCATGGCCGGTACATAGTCAGCGCCCCAGTCATCAACCGCCGCAGCAATGCTCTCCGGTTCAGCAACAGCCACGCTGGCGGGGGCAGGGAGCTCTGCGCCACCTCCGGCTCAAGTTCTGTCTGAATTGTTCGATGCTTTGGCAACATTGATGGCCGCGGAAGTGGACGCAACAGCCGGAGATCAGCACAATGCGGAGATCGCAAAGGTGAAAGATCAGATAATTCAGGCTAAAGCGGACCTAGCGGCAGAGAACGCTAGGATGGCTACAGAACAGGCTGAGTTGGAAGCTCAGGCCTACCGGCTTAGGCTGGATCAGAATGCTTCAGAGGAAGTCATGAGGCGAAGATACCGATCGCATCTCCCGCTGAGTTATGAGCCAAGAGATCTCTTCAACACGCCGGGAGCAGGAACCGGTAACCAGCCAATATTAAACCCGACGGAGGCGCCAGGAACAGGAGCGTCGGTTCAGCCACGCACGATGGACCCGCCTCGTCAGAACAACATTGTGCCACAGTATGTTCCAACACCTCCCGGGCATTACTCCAACCCATTGGACAACATTGTGGCTGCCGCTTCCCGATTGGCAGCCCTCCCAACCGACAGCGAATCACCAGTTGTGATTGAGGCACGACGGGCCAGGGATCTCCTTCAAATAGCCCTAAACCATTAGCAGGCATATTCGCACAGTTGTGAGAGGATTCATTCCACCCTCCATCCAATACGGAGCTACAGCAGGAACGTTGAGGATGAACCGGCCGTATCAAGCAGTGCACGTCACCGTAATTCACCATGAGGGCACAATCCAGCAGGGGGAGGTGCTAATGCGCAGGATGTGGTGGATCATGGTCGCGCACGTCGAGAGGCCGAGTTAGCAGCTCTGCACGGATCCCGTCAACCTACTCCGGTTCACCCTACCGCTTCAGTAGAGCCAGGTGTGGTATTCAGTTCCTTAGGGATGTCGTGTCTTACCCCCACTTTGTGTAATGTGAGACTGCCCAAGGATTTCAAAGGACCTCGTAAGGTACCCAATTATACGGCCGATCTGCAACCAGAGGCATGGGTTGAAAGCTACAAGATGGCAATAGAGATGTTAGATGTGGACTAAATACTTCACCATGATGTTGTAAGGAACAACTCGTACTTGGTTGAAGAGCTTACCAACTAACTCAGTCGGATCATGGGCCGAATTGAAGCACCGGTTTATCCAGAACTTCAAAGATACTTGTAAGCAGCCCATGTCAATTGTGGATCTGGCCGCTTGTGTCCAAGAGGATGGGGAGTCCATGACCCATTTGGTAAAGCGGGTCTCAGCTATCTTGCATTCATCAGACCGTATCAATGCAGATACTGCAGTGCTAACGTTGGAGGGCAATTGCCGTTTTCTGCCGCACAAACAGAAGCTAGGAAGGCTCAAACGTCACTGCAATGATATGTCAACTCTTATGGCTGCTTTGGTTAAATACGCCAATTCAGATAATACCAAAGACCCTGACTCAGAGGAGGATAAATCGGGGAAAGGGAAAAAGAACGGTAACACCAAGGGTCAATAGCATAATCCGGCAGGCCATGGGAACAATGGTAAGCGCAGGGCCAACAACAGTTTGGATTTTGTGGCTAACACCAATGCTCAGGAGAATGGTCAGCGCCATAAGGGCAAGCAGCCCCAGAGGGGCGGAGGTTCAGGCCCCAATTTGGAGCGCCTGTTAAATCAACCCTGTCCAAAGCATGGATCAAAGGAGAAGCCAGCATCGCATCTTTGGAAGGATTGTTATATCATGCGGGATTTCAAGAACTCCAATATGTTTCAATACGATAATGGCCCGCCCAGTAGTTCAGGAGGTGGTTTCCACAGGCCGGGTTACAGAGGCGGCAACTCCGGTTCAGGATTTCAGGGAAATCAAACCGGACACAACAATCAAGGGAACCAGGGCAGCCAGGGAGGTTACAACCATCAAGGGAACCAACAACAGCAGCAGTCGGGTTATCAGAGCAATCCTAAGCAGTTAAATAGTGGGTAGTATCATGTCTTCACCACTAGCTTGTGTAAGCATGATCAGAAGCTTCACAAGAGGGCAGTAAACTCTGTTGAACCAGCGGTGCCTCAGTATTTGCGTGGGTCTGAGCAACCCATTTTGTGGAGTAGAGAGGATCATCCCCCGGGTTGACAATCCAGGTCATCTGGCTTTAGTGGTGGCCCCTCAATTTGGGGGATATAAGTTCAGTAAGGTACTCATGGATGGGGGAAGTAGTATCAACATTCTATATTATGATACCTTCCGTCGTATGGGGTTGACAGATAAGAATCTTAAACCGTCAAACACCGTTTTCCATGGTGTGGTGCCTGGCAAGTCTGCATATCCAGTGGGCAAGATAGCCTTAGAGATGGCTTTTGGAGATGACCATGATTCAAGATCAGAAGCATTGACTTTTGAGGTGGTGAAAATCAAAAGTCCGTATCACGCTTTGTTTGGGCGACCGGCTTACGCTAAGTCCATGGCGAGACCGTGTTATGTTGATCTACAGCTTAAAATGCTAGGTCATAAGGGGACCATCACAGTACACGGGAGCAGGAAGATCACTTTGGAATGTGAGGAAGGTGATGCGGCTTATGCTGAGTCGGTTTGTGCCACGGAGGAGCTGAAGTTTTATAAAGACCAAGTTGATCCGGCAGATATGACTTCTTTGAAAAAGCCAACTTCGGAACACGATCCGGCGTTGAAATTTAAATTGGCCACAGATACTAAGATGGTTGATTTTGTTCCAAGCGATGCATCCAAGCAGTTTAGCATCACCGCTAACCTGGATCCCAAATAGGAAAGCACGCTCATCGAGTTCATCTGTGAGAACCGGGACATCTTTGCATGGAAGCCTTCTGACATGCCACGTGTACCAAGGGAACTCGCTGAGCACACACTTAACATTGATCCTAAGTTTAAACCGGTCCGGCAATTTCTCTGCCGCTTCAATGAAGAAAGGCGCAAGGCTATTGGTGAGGAGGTAGCTCGGTTGTTGGCCGCAGGGTTTATCGTGGAGGTCTTTCACCCGAAGTGGTTGGCTAATCTGGTGCTGGTTCTTAAGAAAAACAACACTTGGCGTATGTGTGTATATTACACAGACTTGAACAAGGCTTGCCCTGCAGACCCCTTTGCCCTCCCTCGTATTGATCAGATCATTGATGCTACGGTGGGTTGTGACCGTTTATGTTTTCTGGATGCTTATTCTGGTTATCATCAGATCAAAATGGCGGTTAAGGACCAGGAGAAGACAACTTTCATAACTCCCTTTGGAGCCTTCTGCTATGTCTCCATGCCCTTTGGGCTTAAGAGTGCCCATGCGACTTATCAACGCTGTGTTCAGAATTGTCTTCATAAGCAAATTGGGCGTAATGTTCATGCATATGTGGATGATATTGTCATAAAATCCAGGAAGGAGGTGACGTTGATTGATGACTTGAGAGAAATCTTTCACAACCTCCGGGTTTACAAAATGATGCTCATCTGGAAAAGTGTGTCTTTGGTGTCCCGACAGGCAAACTCTTGGGTTTTCTGGTATCAAACAGAGGCATTGAGGCTAATCCGGAAAAAATCTCACCAATTACATCTTTGGCTAAACCGGCGTGTATCAATGACGTTCAACGTTTGGCCGGCCGGATTGCGGCTTTGAGCCAGTTTATCAGTCGTCTTGGGGAGAAGGCTATCCCTTTATATCAGATGCTAAAGAAAACAGATGATTTTGTCTGGAGCGAGGCGGCTGATAAAGCGTCTGAGGATCTGAAGAGGCAGTTAGCTGAACCGCCTGTGCTTGTAGCCCCGATTGATAAAGAGCCGTTATTGCTACATGTGGCTGCTAATGCCCAAGCTGTTAGCGTGGCTATTGTGGTGGAGCGCAAGGAAGCTGGAAAGGAGTATCTGGTTCAACGGCCGGTTTATTTTGTCAGCGAATGCTCATTGAATCAAAGCAGAGGTATCCACATTGGCAGAAGCTGGTGTATGGAGTGTGTATGGCAAGCCAGAAGCTTAAACATTATTTTCAGGGCCATCCTATCACAGTGGTCAGTTCAGCCCCTCTGGGAGATATCATTCAAAATAGAGAAGCAACTGGCCGGATTGCCAAGTGGGCTATTGAGCTTGGACCTCACGGGCTCAAATACATACCTCACACAACGATCAAATCCCAAGCACTCATGGACTTCATCAATGATTGGACGGAATTGCAGGCACCAGAGGAAAAGCCAGATAATATGTATTGGACTATTCACTTTGATGGGTCCAGACAGTTGGAGGGCTCGGGGGCTGGAGTCATACTAACTTCCCCACGAGGTGACAAGTTTTGTGATGTCCTCTGTTTAATGTTCCCTTGTACTAACAATGTATCTGAGTATGAGGCCTTACTCCATGGTCTTCGGAGTGCTAAGGAGATGAACTTAAGCCGGGTTAAGTGCTTTGCGGATTCAGATCTGGTGGCTCAACAGGTGTCTGGCACTTGGGATTCTAAAGACCCACTCATGGCTGCATATCAACGAGAGGTGGACATAGTAGCTGGTCACTTCAAAGGCTATCAGGTGGACCATATAGACCAGCGAAAGAACGAAGCGGCGGACGGTTTAAGACGCCTTGGTTCTCAGCGTAAACCGGTCCCACCAAATGTTTTTCTTGACATGCTGCATAATCAGTCGGTCAAGGTACCAATAGAGG
Source organism: Triticum dicoccoides (assembly GCF_002162155.2). Classification (NCBI taxonomy): domain Eukaryota; kingdom Viridiplantae; phylum Streptophyta; class Magnoliopsida; order Poales; family Poaceae; genus Triticum; species Triticum dicoccoides. The sequence goes on from NC_041388.1 coordinate 159,499,029, forward strand.
AGGAGTTGGCTATTCCTGACCTGGAGGCTCAATTGGTGGCAGCTTTGCATGTCATACCGGATTGGACAATCCCATACCTGGCTTACATGAACCGGGGCGAGTTACCGGAGGCTGAAACATCGGCCCGACAGATAATCCGGCGTTCCAAGTCAATGAACATACTCAACGGAGAGCTACATCTTTACAATGTCTCAGGGGCAATTTAGCGTTGTGTCTCTCCTCAAGAGGGTTGTGAGATTTTGCGAGAAATCCATGAAGGGGATTGTGGTCACCACGCCGGTTCAAAGTCTTTGGTAGCTAAAGCTTTTCTCCATGGTTTTTATTGGTTAACAGCTCACGCTGATGTGGAGGACTTAGTCAAAAGATGTGACGGTTGTCAAAAATTCGCACGGCGTGCTCATATTCCGGCTCAGGAGTTGAGGATGATTCCAATAACGTGGCCGTTTGTGACTTGGGGGCTTGATATGGTTGGACCCTTTAAGTGCTCCAAGGACAAAAAGACCCACTTATTAGTGGAAGTTGACAAATTCACCAAATGGGTGGAAGCAGAGCTAGTCAATAAGTGTGATGCGGCCACGGCGGTTCAATTCATTAAAAAGGTGATATTCCAGTTTGGCTTTCCACACAGTATTATAACTGATAATGGTACTAATCTGTCAAAAGGAGAGATGGAGGAATTTTGCCAACGTGAGCACATCCGGCTTGATATAGCATCGGTGGCTCACCCCCAGTCTAATGGTCAAGTGGAGAGGGCAAATCAAGAAATTTTGAGAGGTATTAAACCCCGGCTTATGGTTCCTTTGAAACGGACACCGGGTTGTTGGGTTGAGGAGTTACCTTCTGTGTTATGGAGCATCAACACCAGACCCAACAGATCTACGGGTTACACGCCTTTCTTCATGGTTTATGGAGCGGAGGCAGTTCTTCCTAGTGACATACGTCACGACTCGCCCCGTGTGGCAGCTTATATTGAAGCTGATAATGAGACAGCACGTCAGGACTCACTGGACTTGTTAGATTAGGAGCTTGATCTTGCAGCACCACGTTCGTCGATTTATCAACAAGATCTCCGACGTTATCACAGCTGCCGGGTTAAGTCCATAACCTTTCAAGAGGGCAATTTGGTGCTCCGGCTCATCCAGGATCAGACTAATATGCACAAGTTACCCCCACCTTGGGAAGGACCCTTTGTGGTCAGCAAGAATCTGCACAACGGGTCATACTACCTCATTGATGTTCGAGAGCACAAAGACTCACGTAAATTGGAGGAGGAGACCAAGCGGCCGTGGAATATAGCTCTTCTTCGGCCTTATTATAATTGAGCCACATGCTCTTCATATGTACATATTTATGACAATGTATATATTATATAATAAACCGGAGCCTCGAATAAAGCGGGGTCTCTGTTCTTTTTACATCATGTGTGTGCTTACAAGAGTTTTTACTAACAAAGCAGAGTTTTGTTAAACCGGTCTCTGCAGCCGCACGGATATAAAGAAAATCACTAGGGGGCTTGGCCATATGTGAACCATAGCTACACCTCTTGATCGGTTTGAAACCACAAAGGGATATCACTAGGGGGCTTGGTTGTTGTCACACCATAGCTACAACTCTTGATTGGTTTAACCCCACAAAGGGATGTCACTAGGGGGCTTGGTTGTTGTCACACCATAGCTACACCTCTTGATAGGCGTTAAGCCAAAAGGAAATTTTGTGGAGCCAAAGAGAGTCTGTTGTATTAAGCACAGCTCAAACATAGGCAGCCACCGAGCACAGCTCACATATTACCTGGGGGCTCTTTGCTTCTCAAAGAAAATTGAGTTTTGAACCCTTGTAATAGGCTATTAAGCCAGGCTTGGAAGCCAGGTGTATCCACCTAAAACCCCGGGTTATCCTGCCTCTTTAAGTAAATCACTCCGTCTAGGTAAAACTGGTTTGACCCATCGAATGTTTGACAAGTCAATCCCATGGACCCTAAACTTGTCACAGTTAAATCGGTGATTGGTTAAAGATTGAGGTCCATCTAAAAAAGGCTTTGTAAAATGGTTTAACTAAGTGGCCTGGCAGCCCATGAAAAGCTTCGATTTGGAGCCTGGCACCTCGTAAAAAGCCTCGCATGTTCTTTTTGAGTTCTATTTGCCAAGTTTTTTTTGCCTTTGTTGAGGTTCATAATATCTTCTGATAAACCGGTGTCCTTGACCCGGCTTGGCTTTCAACTACAAGTTGTTAGTACATGATCAGTTATAATCCTGCGTTCATTAACCCGGTCCGGTTTTAACTAACAAGTCGGCAGTGTTATAAGGAAAACCCGCTGTTTATTATATCCTGGTATGGTTTATTATCATAATCTGGCAAATTAAGGATGGAGTCATCAATGCTCCGGATTGGTGTTTACACCTTTACCACACAAGCAGTTGGTCAGTCAACGAGGTATGTTGCAGACGTTATTTTTCATACACTTGGATTATCCATCCAAGTATTGTCTATTTTTGGGCATCATGACCCGTCCAATGGTAAACCACCAGGACACTTTCAAGTTCTTGTATCCAGGAACACAAATCATCATGGGCTATGCATAAATAGATCCCAAAAAGTGGAGAAAGTTTTCACAATGTCAGAGCACCACAGCACATGCTCGATGGCATGACAGATAAAGGGTTTTTTGCTATCCTATTACAAGAAGCTTCAAAACGACTCCAATAGAATAATTGTTTCTAAGCAGTGGCACACAATAGCTGGTAAGCTGGCTGCCGGTTTAAGATGCTTCGTCTGGACGGTTTGATGGTTGAGGGTCATTGGGTGCAATCACTTCTTCTTCATCCCTCCGTAGACGCTGGAAATCAACCGTTGACCAATCCATTCCAGTTAAAGCTTGAAATATGGCTTCTTCATGGATAAGGCTGCAGGGGTTAACATCAGGAGCGTAAGTGTGCTTACGGATTGGAGGCACAAGTTCTTTGACTTCATGGATTTCGGTAGGCTGTCTCTTCCCTTCAGTATCATAAGCCAGCTAGAAATGAGATAAATCTGTGTCTTCTGCCAGTTTGCTGGCTATTGGCCGCATCTCCTTTGTCAGCCTTCGGAGATCATCATTGTAGAAGTTTGAACCGTCCTCCTTCACACTTGGATATCCTTTTATAATGTCATCCGCTTCAAGGTCCGGAATCCATGCCTTGGCCCGGATTAGCGCGGTTAATGCTCCTGCTCTTGCGGCTGCCTTCTTCAGTTCGGTAATCCGGGCTGGTAACATGGCCAGCTTCTCAAGAGTTTCTTTTATCAGTGATGGCGGCGACTTATTGTAAGCCGCAGTGCAAATAGCACGCTGGGATCCAGAGTATAGCTGTTCAATCAAGGTATAAGCCGCTTTAAGCTTCATCCGCATATTCGTGCCCAGATGAGCAATACGAGTGCCTGTCACGGTTTAAAATCAGCAAACTGGTAAATGATAAGATCTCATGAATTGGACAAACTACATAAGGAGATACTTACCAAAAATGGCGGACGTCATGGCGTTGATTTGCTGCTACAAACTAGTTAGTTCATCTATAACTGTCTTCAGGGTTGCTTCGGCATCCTCAGCTCTTTTGGTTAAACTGGCCTTTTCAGTTTCCCAGTCAGCATGTTCCTTGTTAAAAGACTCCTTTAGCTTTTCCATAGCTGTCAGGGCTTTGGTCAGCTCCTCCTTGGCTTTTACAGCCTCTGCTTGTCGGGACTTCATGTTCTCTTGCAAATCAGCAGTTCAGGTGTCTCTATTGCTTAGCTCGGCCTGTAACAGCGAAGATATGTCAACAACAGGATAGGCTTTTTCTAAGTACTAAGCGTATAACAAGTTATGCACTTCGTACTTGGGGGCTAATGCCTATTTGCTCTGTTATCAATACATCTTTTATAAGTCTCCAGAACAATGGAAGCATTATCCTTGACACTTGGGGGCTAATGTACATCTGGTCAAAACGGACACATGGATTTCAAGACCCGGATTACCTCGCAAAGCTAAACCGGCCCTCGGGGGCTACACTGAGGAAAGCTACATAATTGCATTGGTAAAGTATCAGTTTTGTTTTCACTAAGGACCTGACATGTTGAGGGTCAGCAGGAGAGGATTAAAGTATTACAAAGTCCCGGTTTAAGATTAGCATCATAAAACGGCCCTTGGGGGCTACTTGGGCTAGTGTTTCAACTTTGGAATCAAAGAAATTAAGGGAGATGAAAATACCTCATAGCGTTCCTTCATCAGGTTCAGCAAAACGGCTTCATAGTCACGGTTTGAGTGCAGACGGTTTAAGAAACCGGAGTGAAGTTCTTCAGCACTGAGATGAGCATAGCTTGATAAGTCAGTGCTCCATTTACCCTTTTCCCTAGCAGCATAGTCTTCTTTGGCGCTATGTTGGGCCAAGATTATAGGATGGCCAGGAGAGCTGTGGCCCATGCCAGTAATGATAACATCATCTCCTTGGCCTTCAGTATATTTTGTGGGTAATGATGGAGTATCAGTACCTCTCATTGGACTAGCCTGGTTTGGAGCTGCCGGTTCAGTGTCAGGCACAGCAGGATCAGCTTCTGGTTGTTCATCAATATTCTGGTCTGGAAGGGGCGGTTCATCAAAGGTAGCTTCAGGGTGAGGAACCTCCGGTTCACGAGTTTGGTCCGGTTCGACTATTTGCTCTTCTCCAAAAACAGCCTTGTCTTCTGACGGATTGTTGACCCAAGCTTTCTTGCTGGGTCTAGCTTTGGCTCTGCAAACAAAACTAAAAGAAGGTTTAGCATCTTATTCAAGATTTGCAACACATTTGAAGAAAGGGTTTGAATGCTTACCCAGCTACAGTTTTAAGAGGAGGGAGTTGGGTTGCTGTTGATTCGCCAGAGGATGAGGGAGGTGTCACCTGATAATTTGAACCGGACGGATTAAGAGGTTGTCTGAAATACCCTGCCTTGGGATAAGAATTGTCAGAAGTGGGAGAGACCTCAGATCGGCGCTTCCGAACTGGGGTATCAGGTAAGCCGACTGAAGTGACCTGTTGACCATAGTGCCGGGTTGTCCGGCGAGCTTCATGCTACTGCGTCTTCAAAATAAATGTTGGATCCAAGTAAGAAAGAGGATGAGAAAATCTTACTTTCCGGACTGCTTGACGGGTTTTTTGTGTTGGCATAGAGTCTGAACTGGAGGAAAGGGTAATTACCTCTACATCATTAGCCTGGCTGCCTTCTACGTCCTCCTGATAAAGATCATTGTTAATGAGGTGCATGAAAAGAGAGCCAAGTGAATCAAGTTCTACCTCAACTTCCGGATCATCGGCATCTTCATCAAGTTCCATGTTGATCCGGTCAGCCGTTTTCCGTTTTGAGGTACGCTTGATGGCTTTGGTTTTGCGACGGGATGGATTTGCCGCTTTATCCGTGGATTTCCGCTTCTAGAAGTGATCATCACCCTGTTTATACACAAACAGAAGAAAGTTTACAAGTTGAACAATTTAAAGATATCAAAGATAAAAAGGAAGCATAGTGCTTACAGCAAGCGGTTTATTTTGAGTGTAGAAGGGGTTCAAGCCGGTTTGGCAACAGACTGATTCCGTTTCATTCAAGATCTTCTTGACGCTTTCAGTGACCTCTTCATCGGTTACCTGAATGTTGATGTGGCATTGGGGGTCTTCTAAATCACCGGTGTACACACACATTAAATCGGGGCGGGCTCTTAGTGGCAAGACACTCCAAGATATCCAGCAACGCAGAAAATCAATGCATGTTAAACCGTTGGCCATGATGGCCCGGAGCTTGGCGAGTTGAGGGGCATATTTGGCCCATTCCACAGAAATTAAACACTGCGGCATCGGATGAGTGTTGGAAATCCGGTGATCACGATAGCCTGGAAGAGGGTTCTCATCTTCAGGAGAGGTATCTATCCAGTAGAATCAAGTCTGGTTCCATTCCTTAGGGTGACTGTGCAGTTTGGCAAGACGGAGTTCAACTTCCTTCCGCTTTTGAACAGAGACACCACCAAGTTCAGTGTTAAGACCGTTTACAAATTCTGTACGCCGGTTCAGATGAAAAAAGTCCCGGAACAGCTCAACAGTTGGTTCTTCTTGTAAGTACACTTCACAGAAGACTTGGAAGTTGGATAGATTGGACACAAAGTTGGGTCTGATATCTTGAGGATGTAGTTGGAAACTGGCAAGCACATCTCGGAAAAACTTCGACCCGGGCGGTCTGAAACCACGGCCTATGTGGTCGAGAAACACCACTACCTCACCCTGCCTCGGGGTAGGAGGATTCTCTGTTCCTAGAGTTCGCCATCGAATTTCAGTTTTCTTATGCAAGGTGTCGATACCGACCATTCCGTTCAACTGTTCCTCGGTGACCCAGGAACGAGCCCAGTTGCAAGCGGCAAACTATTTGGCCATTGTTAAATGAAAAGCTGGAAAAGAAATGCCAGTTTACAAATCGTTCTTGATGATACGCAAGATGCAATAGGAATAAAGATATACAGATATGTGAAATTGCGTAAATCGGAGACTAATGCAATAATGAATGACAAGGTCATATCAAGGGCATACATGTGTTGTCAAACCAGACTATTACAATCAATGTAAAGGAGGTTTGTCGGTTTACTAGGTGACTAATGGTATGAGATAGATTGTTTTTACAAGGGTAAACCGCCTACATGGTAAAGAGGATACAGATCTAAGGCGAAAAGGGCTAAGTAAGGTAAAACAGGTTTCACATGAGCACATGGGCATTTTGGATCTACCACAAGTCAGGAAAAGAAAAAGATTTAGACCTAAAAAAGTTGGTCCTGGAGCAGTTCACAAAGGTCCAGATCGGTTTTTATGCGTATAAAGCTTAGTTTGATAGCCAAAATAAGGACTACTATAGCTACTGCACGGAATGCATCAAGTTTGAGGTGTGATGTGTATGGACTGACGAAGAACAAGAGAAGAACGCCATGAACCCATGTGAACCCTAAGTGGATCTACAGAGGAAAAGGGGAGGATTTACCGAAGTTGTTGAAGTAGAGGAGGTGCGCCGCGTTTTTCTGGTTCAGTCAGGTTGATGCAGCGGCCGACGATGAGGCAGAGGCGAAGCTCGACGACGGCGGCAACGCTTGGGTGCAAGGGCGTCGCAAGGAGGAAGAAGAGACGAAGAGGAAACGGGAGGAAAAGGAATGGGACCCTTAGCCCTATTTATAAGGCAAAGAGATAAGTGACAAGTGCAGGAATCGAGGAGCCTAAAAATGGATAGATGACAAGGTTGTTGCCTCGATTGTTGGATGCTCATTAATAAAGGGTATCTTCGGCTTTAATGAATAGGTGACATCACGGCGGTTTACTACAAATCTAGAGGATGACGTCACGGTGGTTTACAAGATCTATGCGAAGGTGCAAAGGGAGGAATTTTTCTAAAGTGTTGAAGATTGAAATGAACAAGTTCAAACCAATCTAGGGCCTAATGTTGGGGATATTACTACTGGACGTAAACCGGCCAGGAGTAGCCGGATTATCTTTATCAAGATTAGAAGCTCACATGATGGCGCTTTATGAAGACCCAAGGTCCAGAGGTGAGTTAAGGCCTGTACATGTAAACCGACCTTATTATGTAACTCGCATGGTAAGATAGGAAGTGTAGATACCGAACCAGACACATTTATGATCCGGCTTCGGGACTCTTAAACCGGCGGGCGTCAACCTATGTATATAAAGGGACGACCTGGCAGCGGTTTAGGGACGACACAGAACAACTCGAGAGCCAGTCAAAGTAGTTTCACTCCCTGGTCATCGAAACCCTAGCAATACCAATCACAACTAGACGTAGGCTTTTACCTTCATCGAAGGGGCCGAACTAGTATAAACTCCCCGTGTCCCCTTGTCCGGTTTAACCCCTATAAGCTAACCCGTTGCGATGGCTCCATGACTAAGTCCTTTCACGAGGACATCTACCGTGACAAACCCACGACACCTCCCGATGAACAGGACCTCCGTTTCGACCGTAGGAGGTCTGTTTCGTCTGTTTTGCGGTACGCCACACCCCTCCCGATGAACAGTACCCCCGTTTAGACCGTAGGAGGTCCATTTCGTCCGTTTTGCGGTACGCCACACCCCTACCGATCAACAGGACCCCCGTTTCGACCGTAGGAGGTCCGTTTCCTTCGTTTTGCGGTACGCTAGACCCCTCCCGATCAACAGGACCCCGTTCCGAACGTAGGAGGTCTGTTTCCTCCGTTGTGCGGTACGCCAGGCCTCGTTTGCATCACCTGTTCCGTCCAAGCCCTCCCGATGAACACGACCACACATTCCGTTCCGACCCAGCCGATTGTCTCCCACGCATTCCGTTGGCTCCCGATGAACACGACGCATTCCGTTGCCTCTCCATGAACATGACGCATTCCCTTGCCTCCCCATGAACATGACGACGACGATGTTTCTCCGTTCCGACCCAGCCATGTACACGAGCCCTGGCCGTATGTATGCACGAGTAGGCGTTCTAGACCCCGCCCGTATGAACACATACATGGCCGCATTTTCTTTCTTGCACCCTGGCCGCTGTACGTATGTGTACATGCTACATGCGCGACTCTACTACGACACGTATGCGCCTGTACTACGACACATGTGCGCCTCTACATCCACCAGTATATATGTGCGTACACGTTCACCACCAGAATGACAACGCTACGTACGCTTCGACCAGGTGGGTCCCGACTGTCAGGTACTTCCTTGCCTGTGAAGATGTAGCTGGTGGGTCCTAGCAGTCAGGGGGTGAATCATTTTTTTGCCCGGACGCACTTCATTGCGTGCGAAGATGTAGCTGGTGGGTCCCAGCAGTCAAGGGCAAACGTTTTTTTCGTGAAATATGGTGGCCCGTCCGGTGGGTCCCCGCTGTCAGGTGGAGGAATAATTATTTTGCATGTAATAAGGAGGCACTTCCTTGCTGCGGCCATGGACCCAGCTGTCAGCCTCTCCATGTACAGTCCAAGTCTGATGGAAGCCGTTCCTTGACCACGTTGACCACGCCGCGTCGAGAGCACCAGGGCGGTGGACGATGGCGAGGCCTAGGAAGGGGACGACGTAGAGCTGGGGAAGACGCGGCAGTGGATGCCCACGCGTAGAGGAGTATGAGGGTTCACTGGTTCGCTGGGGTGTGAGGCTGCCGTCGCCGCAGAATAACAGGGGATGGCCTGGCCAGCGGTGGGAGTTGTAGGGGGTGGTGAGGCCTCCGCCGCATCGCAGCCGGCCACGGGAGGCAGGAGCACGAGGCACGACCGGTGCTGGTTTGGGCGGCTGGAGCAAGAAGACCAGAGGTTGAAGAAGCACTACGGCCCTTGGATAGACATCGTACGGTCACTGGAGCTAGAATCGTGCATATTGACTAAGTTGACAAAGCCCTCCGTCCCCGTCAACTAAGTAGGCCCACAAGTCAGCCTGCCACTATACTGGGTCCCGGCTAACAGGGGGAGTATTCATTTTTTATGCGTAATAAGGAGGCACTTCCTTGCGTGCGAAGATATAGCTGGTGGGTCCGAGCTGTCAGCGGCGGTAACGTTTTTTTTCACAAAATACAGAGGCCCTTTCGGTGGGTACCTGATGTCAGGTGGATGAATCATTATTTTGCGCATAATAAGGAGGCATTCCTTGCGTGCGGCCGTGGACCCAGCTGTTGGCCTCTCCACGTACAGTCCACTTTAGATGCATGTCAGTCGTTGACCACGTTGACCAGGCCCCGCCGAGAGCACCAGGGCGGTGGACGACGGCGAGGCCTAGGAAGGGAACGACATGGAGGTAGGGAAGACTCGGCAGTTGTTTCCCACGCAGAGGGGAGTACGACTATACGAGGGTTTACCGGTTCGTCTGCCGTCGCTGGAGAATAACAGCAGGTGTGGGTGAGTAGAGGCATGGCTAGGACAGTGATGGGAGTATGGTGGGGCGGTGAGGCATGCGCGGCAGCACAGCGAGCTGCGGGGAGGAGGGAGCAGGCAGTCCCGCCGGTGCTTGTTTGAGCGGTTGGAGAAGGAAGAGCAGAGATTGAAGAAGCACGACGGCCGTTCGATGGACATCCAATAGTCACTGCTTGTGCGTCAACCTTTTTTTAGGAAAGCCTCAAATCTGTGGAAAACAGCATACATCCCATCTGCCATTATTTCTAATAATTTACAACCCATTTGCTAATTCTTAAGGTTTTTTGGAGCCCATATTCTTTTTGTTAGCATTACAGCCCATATTGTGCCCACGGTTAAAAAATTATACGAAATTTTGCATATTTCAGTGCAGTCCGAATTTTTTTAATCCCAAAATTTCGACTCACATTCAAACTGATTTAAAAAAATGTATATCGATATTAAATCCAACAAATTCTCCACGCATAAAAATTAATGTAATTTAAAATCTCGAATGAAAAAAAAGATATTTGAAACTAATTGCCGGTTTGATGTGTTTTAAAAATGTACAACCCATTTCTCATTACTGATGAGCCATTTTCTCAGCCAGCCAAATGAAAGCTCTCCTCGTCTTGAAAGATTTGCAGCCCAACAGGCGTGACAAAGCGACTTGGCAAATCACAAAAAAACTGGGCTGTGGACGTGGACCCAGCAGTCAGCCTCTCCACGTACAGTACTCTTCTGGTGGAAGTCGTTCCTTGACCACGCCGCGCGGAGAGCACCACGGCGGTGGACGATGGCGAGCCCTAGGAAGGGGACGACACGGAGCCGGGGAAGATGTGGCAGTGGAAGCCCGCGCAGAGAGGAGTACAAGGGTTCACTGGTTCGGCTGCGGTGTGAGGCTGCCGTCACCGCAGGGCCTGGCCAGTGGTGGGAATAGTAGGGGGCGGTGAGGACTCCGCGGCAGCACAGCCGGCCACGAGAGGCAGGAGCATGCGGCACGACCGGTGCTGCTTTGGGTGGCTGTAGCAAGAAGACAAGAGGTTGAAGAAGCACTACGGTCGTTGGATGGACATCGTACGGTCACTGGAGCTAGAATCGTTTTAATCACCAAATTGAGAACACCCTCCGTCCCCGTCAACTTAGTAGGCCCACAAGTCAGCCTCCCACAAAGGTGGGTCGCAGCTAGTAGGGGGTATTCATTTTTTGTGCGTAATAAGGAGGCACTTCCTTGCGTGCGAAGATATAGCTGGTGGGTCCGACATGTCAGCGGGGGGAACATTTTTTTTTGTGAAATACAGAGGCCCTTCCGGTGGGTCCCAGTTGTCAGGTGGAGGAATCATTATTTTGCGCGTACAGTCCACGGCCGATGGATGTCGTTCGTTGACCACGTTGACCAGGCTGCGCCGAGAGCACCATGGCGGTGGACGACGACGAGGTCTAGGAAGGGAATGACACGGAGGAAGACTCGGCAATGGTCGCCCACACGGTGGGGAGTACGAGGGTTTACTGGTCCGGCTGCCGTCGCCGGAAAATAACAGGAGGTGTGGGTGAGTAGAGGAATGGCTTGGCCAGCAATGAAGTAGGGTGGGGCGATGCGGCCTGTGCGGCAGCTTAGCCGACCACGGGAGGCGGGAGCAGGTAGTCCCACCGGAGCTGGTTTGGGCGGCTGGAGCAAGAAGATCAGATATTGAAGAAGCAGCACGGCTGTTTGATTAACATCCAACGGTCACTGCTGCTAGAATCGTTTGTGGACTAAGTTGACAAAGCCGAAGTACACGTCAACCTAGTAGACCCACAAGCAGCCTCCAAATCTGTCCCAAACAGCATACAACCCAAAATTTCTAGCCAGATTCAAATTAATTTTAGATCTAAATATACCTTAATTTAAATTCAATGAAATTTTACCCGCACAAAAACAATGAAATTTAAAATATCAAAATCCGAAAGAAAACAGTATTTTGGAACTAATTTCCTGTTTGCTGTACTTTTCATTTTACAGCCCATTTATTATTACTTATAGCCCATTTCTTATTACTTATAGCCCATTTTCTGGGCAAAATGCACCCCTCCTCGTCTTGAAAGATTTCCGGCCCAGCAGGGCGTAGAAAAGCAAGTAGGCCTACGTTGGTTATTCTACAAAAAACAAAATAGCTGGCTAACCATTTTCAGAAAGGAAAAAAACAAACTGGGCTGGTCATGTGCTAAACATATGAAATAAAAGCCTGGGCTAGACAGGCCACGGGTTCCCGCACAACCCAGTTGATACCCTTCTCCGTCCCGAAAAAATAAAATTACTGTGCGCGCTGCTGGGTCCCTACTGTCATCCTCACCATGTACAGTCATCTCCTTATTCCTCTCGGTTGTTGACCATGTTGACAATACTGGAGGGCGGCGCCGCGGCGAGCGAACCAAGGTGGAGGACAATGGTGAGGCCTCGGACGGGAACGAACAGGAGTCAGGGAAGATCACAACCAGCTGTGGGAGGCGGGAGCAGGCGGTCCCGCCAGCGCTAGTTTGGCTTTGGCGGCTCGAGGAAGAAGAGACCGAAGAAACGCGACAGACGTTGAATGTCAATCTAATGGTCAAGGTTGGCACAATCGTTTGTTGACTAAGCGGACACCAAGCAGCATACTTTTTTATATATAGAAAGAAAATCAAAGACTTGGGAAGGCGTACAGAACAAGCTAGTGTACCAGTAAAGAGACGTTGCCGAGTTTTAGAAAAAAGAAAGACGTGCTCCTGTAGCTGGTTCGAATCAAAACCTAGACTATGATTATATATGGTGCTATGCTACTCTGCAAGTAATGAAACTGACATATACAACGTTCGCTTCTCCTCTTCTCTACTTACTCTGCCTAGCATCAGAAGCTCTGGCAGCAACAACCATGTCCACTGGCTGCTCGTCCACCTGCTCTTCAGCAGGCAACAACCAGATATGCGCCAAGTCGCCACCCGTACCATCGCTTGTGGGTCTCATCACACCCCCGCCGGCACACGCACCGCAGCCGGTTGCTCATCGCAACCCGCTGCCGTTGGTGTGGTGCCACTGCTGCAAATCACGCAGAGTCATCCGTCGCGTCTCAACCACAATCCGCAACCCTGGTCGAGTCTTCTACAAATGCCCGAATCATGGGGTAATAATATGTTTATGTGTTGTTCATCTGCTTTCAGTTGCTGATTTTTTTAATAGTTTGGTTGATGATCTTCCAATTTGATTCATGCAGAAAAGGGAAGATTCATGTGATTTGTATTTCTAGGAAGTTGCTGATGTGCGGGAATGCAACTACGCTAATTATTTGGTTAGCCGAGGAATCCCAATACCAGGAGGTTGGGGTATTGGACAAGTAACTGAAGGAACGACAGAAGAGGAAGATGCAGAGCAGAAGGTTAAAGATGTAGTTCCTCTGATCATGGCCAAGCAATAGTTGCTGAACAACCTTGATAGCAATGAGGAGATGAAAGAGCTTGTGAAGATAATGGGCAAAATCGATGTGCTCTGTAGGATAATTGTCTCTTTATTTGCATTGTATGTAGCACTCGTGATGTATTCAGTGGCTACGACATGAGCACTTTGCTGAAACTAGTAATGAATGAAACCTATGTAGGAGGCTGGGCGTAGTGTTGTGAACATCTAATGATTTCTATTAATAGAAATCAGGGTGTATCCCCTTTTGCTCATATAAATAAATAAATAGCAGAGGCCCTGTCGGGTCAGCTTTGTTCTCATTCGAAAACGTCGAGCAAATTGCAGTCCAACAGCAAACTATGTCATCAAATTCAAGTTTCACAGCCAAATATGAGTACAACTAAACAACAATGTCATAATGTTTATTTGTCATACAATCACCAAACACAAATCAGCATACATAACAAGTGATGTTCTCACAGCAAAATACTAAACAACATGTTCATCAGATTTCAGTTGTCATAGCAAACACAATTTCACATAGTAGATAAAAAACGTCTTCTGACAGGAAAATATGACAAAATCAATGTAATCATCATCCGCAGCAGCAGTGTCAACATCTTCGCCATGTGTATCAGTCTGAATCGTAATTCCCCATGGTGTCATCTTCTTCTTCGTCCTCAATGTCCTCGAACATTGGCTTCTTCTTGATCAACTCTTGTATGTCCACAGCACGACATGTAATCTTTTCGCCGGCGTCATTGACGTGATGGTTCTCAAAGATATTAGGAAAATATGTGTTATCTTGTACATCAGGAGCAGTGTAAGCATCATCTTGGTGTGCAACTTCATTAAACGAATTCCTCTGCTCAAACCTTTGCAATACTCTCTAGTCATCGCTACGTGCAAATGTGTCTTCCAAGAAAAATATCTGTGTTGCTTGATTTGCCAAAATAAAAGGCTCGTTGGTCTGGTACGCCGCCTTGACATTGATGGATTTGAAATAACATCAGCTCTGGGTTTTGCGATCCTGGAAAACAGGTTATACCAATGACAGCACAACAGAACCACACACCAATGATCCTCGAAACTGGAGATATACTGCAACTGAACAATGTTTGTTATGTTAGCATACATTTCAGTTGTCTCTTTGTCATACGTATCCGTGCTCATGATGGCACTATTTTGTGTCTTCCTGCCTTCGTCTCGTGCAAGGGTGTTGTAGCGCACATCTCCAACGACGCAAGATTCATAATGTCTTACCCGAGTATCAGGACCCATTGCTAGTGAGTAAAAGGGCATCATCAACTGCCTTCCCATCCTCCTGCATCTTCTTAACCTATGGTTAGAAAATATACAAGCTGATCATCTTACGTACTCAATATATTAAAAAACCTGACAGTGCACTTCAAAAGCTTACATGGTTCTTGAACCATTTCGCAAATCCTGCCATAACCAGTTTGTCAATATTTCTTGGATTTTGCGGTAGTAACTCCTCTTTGTAGATGTTGCACAACATAGTGATCGCATCAAACATCTAAATATATAAGAATGTGCTGCAAGTTTAGTAGATTACGATGTATAAGCTGCAGTACTGCACTTATTTATATAAGGTAGTATCTCAGAACAGTTATTCAACACATACCAAACCATTTTGTCCAAATATTTACGTTTGTACTCTTGTCGACTCTTCCCTGTAACTCGAACAGAATAATCGAAAACATTAAGCCCGGGATTGTCTTCACCCACCTCTTTGTTAAGTTGATAAGTTGTTTCAATGTATTTTGTGGAGAATGTCAAGGCTTCTGTAGCAATGTAGGCCTCTGCAATGGAACCCTCAGGTCTAGCTCTGTTCCTAACATAGCCCTTGAAAGTGCCTAGCCTCCTTTCAATAGGGTACATCCAGCCATACTGTATTGGACCTCTAAGTAGTGCCTCATCAGGTAGATGAACAGCCAAATGCACCATCACATCAAAGAAGGCTGGAGGATATATCTTCTCAAGGTCGCATAGGATAGTTGGTATCTTGTCTCTAAGACGCTCCAAAGCATCTATCCTGATATTCCTACTGCAGAGTTCCCTGAAGAATTGTCCCAACTCTGCACCTGCTCTGTATAAGTCAGGGCGGCCCAATCCTCTAAGGATAACAGGTAAAACCCTTTGAAGTAGGACGTGGCAGTCATGAGTTTTCAACCCTTGTACCTTGTTTCCATCTGCACCGACCCTCCTTTCAGGATTGGAAGCAAATCCATGTGGGAATCTCACACGTGACAAGACCTCGCAGAATTCTTTTCTTTTTACCTTGTCCAAGACATACACAGCTGGTGCCATATCTCGTGGTTTACCTTCATCTTGCACCTGCAAATCCTTTCTGATACCCAGGTTTGTCAAATCAATCCTAGGTTTTAAGGTATCTTTCGTCTTGCCTTCAATATTAAGAAGTGTGCCGATAATGTTGTCACATATATTTTTCTCGATGTGCATCACATCAAGATTATGCCGCAGATCCAAATCTTTCCAATACTCCAAGTCCCACAAAGTGGACCTGCGGGTAAACAATAATCTCTCTTCTACCTTGCCACACTTCCTTTTCCCACTACCATTACCAGGATGGTTTCCTGGTGTAATATGCCTGACCTTCTCTAATTCCACTTGCAACTCATTGGCGGTGAGCCTCTTTGGCACATCACGATTTTCATGCTTTGCATTGAACACATGTCTTCGGTATTTTCTAGGATGCGGCTTGTCCTTGGCAAGGAAACGGCGGTGTCCAGTGTAACAGATCTTGCTAAGTATTGCGTATGACAGCGGATTCCTGTCTCAGAAAAAACACATGCATTGTAACCATGTGTCGTTCGCCCTGACATAGTTCCCAAAGCCGGATAATCATGGATGCACCAAATTATAACAGCACGCAGAAAGAAATCAGCTGGTGGGCTGCTATATAAGTCTTGAGTGAGAACACCCTTCCATAGCTGTTGAAGTTCCTCCACAAGAGGCTCCATGAACAAATCAAAATACTTTCCAGGACTTTTTGGACCAGGGATTTGCAAGGCCATCATGTAGTTTGATTCTTTGGTGCAGACATTTGGAGGCATGTTGTAAAGGATAACAAGCACTGGCCACATGCTATATGTGGCGCTTTGGTGGCGAAATAGGTTAAATCCATCTGAAGCTAAGCCAAGTCTAATGTTTCTCGGGTCAGCAGCAAACTCTATGTGTTTATCATTGAAGCTTTTCCACTCACTACCATGAGATGAATGGCTCATTACATTCTGATCTGTGTACTCCTGGTTCCTCGAATGCCACAGTACATCCTCTCTTGTTTTAGCATCATGAAACAACCTCTGCAATCTTGGTGTAATTGGAAAATGTCTCAGAACATTATGAGGAATCCTCTTCATAGCAACACCATCTTTCCATCTTGATGATTTGCATTTCGGGGATTCACTTAAGTTGGCATAATCCTTCCGGAAAAGAACACAATTATTCTTACAAACACAGATCATATCATATCCAATTCCAACTGCATGAAGGAAATTCTTCATTTTACTGTAGCTGTGGGGCAGCTCAGACGCATCTAGGAAAGATTTGTGGAAAGCAGCCAATATCGCATCTAATGATTTGTTGGTCATCCGCTCAGATGTCTTCACCTGAAGAAATGTGACCATAGCTGAGAATACTAACAACTTATTTCCTGGGGTGACAACAACGTTGCATTGTTCCAACATGCGGGCCCACCATTTTTCTTCTGAAGGTGAAAGTTCACGGAATGCACGAGCATTTCGTAGCATTGTTTCAATGTTGGTCAAACTCACTGGCTCCGCCGCCACCACCTCCTCCTCCTCTTCCACCTGAGCATCAGGCAGATCAAGATGGTGATCTGCTGCTTCCACGTAGTCAATAACATTGACGTTAACAGCTTCACCATGATGAACCCACCTAGTATATGTGACCGACACCCCATACAAGTCTAGATGATTTTGCACAGTTGACTGGGGTCTTGTAATTGAATTCATACAACTGCTACATGGGCAGAGCACATCTGATTTCGGACCACCGTACTCAGCTCTGATAAAGTTCATGAAGTTTTCAACCCCCTCGACATATGCAGCGGAGAATCTTCGAGCAGAAGTTATCCAAGTCTTATCCATCTGTTAGACATACAAATTAGTTCTTCTACTATATATTACAGGAAAAACATATATGCTTTTTTATGAAGTCCAGAAAAAAATACCTAGGTCGATGTCTAAAGCTATGGCAAGATATTTGGACGAGCAGATCTAAGTAACGAAATATATGTAAAGCTAATTCAGCAAAAAGATTTGACTGCCAAATTATGGCAGGCTGTTTCAGCAGTCAATGAGGCTGAGCACACAACCATCGAACTATCAAAGGCCATCGCAGCAACAAAGATCGAGTATAAAACGGTGTAGAGCTATTTCACCTAACAGATTGTCTACTAGACCATGGCAATCTATGTCACAATAAATATATGGCAGGATATTTTAGCAACTAATCGGCCTTGGCATGCCATCTCAGCTAAGCAGATTGAGTGCAGAATAGGGAAAGGAAGCTTCTTAAGCAGAGCATATTGACAGTAAACTACTTCGGCAAATAGTGAGATTAACAGCGTCTATCAGCTAACATTCAGTGCCACACCGACATGAACGGGGACTCAGTCTAGAATGCGCGTACTGTGGGAGAAGCTGACCACCCTGCGTCTCCACATGAACGTCACCAGCGGTGGCGGCGCTGACCGCCGTGCGCCTTCGAAAGAACATAGCCAGAGGTGGCGGCGTGACTAGAGGACGACAGTCTACGAGAGCCTACTGTGGGAGCGAGAGGATCGCCGAACCGCGGCACCGACATATCGGCGCGGCGGGGAGGGCGGCTTTGGTGGAGCGAATGGAGTGGTGGGGGATAGGGGGAGGGGGGTTTGGGGAATATTATTGGCTAGTTGGCCGAAGGGCGGTTGAATCGGATTTGGGGGGAATTTTTGGGTGTGGGGGGAGGATTTTCGTGCGGTGGGCGGGGGGAGTTTGGCGCATGGTCGGTTTCTCCAAGTGCAGTCCCACGTGTCAGTGAAGAGGCAAGCCGAAGCGCGTTCCGTTTGCGTGAGCCGTGTGCAGGACCAAACGTGTGTGGGGTGCAATGCGACCGCGACAGGAGTGATGTGAGTGTACCACCTTTTTTCCTTTTAAACTAGGTGCTTCGCCCCCTCAAAAAAATTTTGTTGCTTCGCGCGACCCATCGATACTACTACTAGTAATTCGGTAATCCCGACAAAAACGGCACGACCGGGTCTTTTCCCGCGTGATATGCTGGGAGGTTGGCTTAGTTGGGTTTTTTAGGACGAGTAATGCCACACCTACATAATCCCAGTGACGTAATTAACGTAATGTGAAATGTGTGAGCTGTTGATTGTAGATTGGGGGGAGGGAGGGGCCCACCACCATGAAAATCAGGGGGGGAGAGAGAGAGGCAATTTACGTTAACCCTTTCGTAGGTTCCTGTAGATGTAGAAAGATGTGAAATGCGTGAATGTGTAGTGGACGTACTATTGGAGTGCCTAAGATAATTTGTGTATGTATAGACCCTATGTGTTTATTTTACTTCGCATGTTAGATTTGACTCGGTTCAATAAAAAGCAGAGTTGGTGATGATGGTGTGATGCAGAGCATCCCATGATCATCCCCATGGACACACCTACACCTCCAACGACACCACTTGGACCAATGACACGAGCCCGAGCCAAAGCTATCGAAGATAAGGTGAACTCACTCCTCTCCGAACTTCCACTTTCTATGCATGAGACATGGCTACTACCTAAGTCCGAGGTGTTGTGCACGATTAGGCACCAAGAGGGCCCTCCCGAAGATGCGCATGAAGATGTACAGGTCCCCAAGTCCACGGATGAGGAGAACCAACGGAAGGAGCCAAGAGCATCTCCCAGGCCCCGGACATCCGGCCAAGTCCCCGGACGTCCGGCCCCTGGAGCGTCTTCCACTACAGCAGCACAGCCATCGGAAGCTACAGGCCCCGGACATCCGGCTCCGGCAGCCCGGACATCCGGCCTCTCCCGAGCCCCCGGACATCCGGCCACCGGCCCGGAAATCCGTCTCCTCCGAACCCGAGAGCAACAAATGCCACCACTCCAGCCCGGACATCCGACCCCCTAGCCCGGACATCCAGCGTGGCCTGAAAGCCCGGACATCCGACCTCCCCTATCTGCATACAGTGAAGGGCCGAGGCCCGTGTATCCCCTCTCCCCCCTAGACTATATATATACTCCACCCCATACAACTTTCTAGGGTTAGCAAAGGATTAGCTCATATTTTGTGTGAGAGCTTTGCTCATCCACTTGGTTACCTTCTCCTCGGAGATTCGAGCCTCCACCGGAGAAGATCCCCCAAGCGGATTCAAGACCCCTCTTTAGGGAAGGACATCAAGACCTCCTCATGGAGAAGAACCGGTTACCCTTTTGTATCATCCCTAGTTGATCATGGACCTGTATCTTACTTTATGCACTCGAGGATCTAGCCCATGTGTGACTTGTTCTTGTTAGTTTGAGTGATCCTCTCGTGTTTCCCCTTGTGTTTTCCCTCGTTCCCCTCTTTGTGTTCCTCGTGTTCTTCGCGGGATCCGCTCCTTTCGTTAAAGATCAGCCGATTAGGGTTTCCACCCTACAACATCTTGGTATCAGAGCAATGTTGATCACGATTTCAGAGCCTCCCCGTTGTGTTTCTAGCCTAATTTTGTTGTTTTTCGTCCTAATCCGAAAATCCCCACCAAAAATAGCCCCATTTTTTTTGATTTGTTGGTGTGTTGAGATTTTGTTGGTTTGGATCTGTGGATTTGCTTTGTTTTGAGTGGATCTAGCTTCCCATCCATTTTCCCCCAATTTCCATCCACAAATTCCTCCGAATTTCACCCGGATTTAACCTCTCCACGCGGTGTTCATCCTGCTCGTCCCCGGATCCAGAGCCTGGACATCCGGCCCGTCAAGACCGGACATCTGGCCATCCACCCGGACATCCGACCCCTGGCAGCAACATCTCCATCCACCGCCCCGTTTTCCGCCCAATTTCCACCAAATTTTGTTCCGGTGCCCACCATATACCATATACACTTCCGCATACCTCCACCACTTCCGCATAACCCAACCATTTTTGGACCGTTTCGCTCTCCTACACAATTTCTACTTCGAGGTTTGAGAATTTGAGTTGTGGTACCGTATCCTTTTGTGTTTCGGCTATCTAAGTACGGTTCGACATCGACATCACCACCGCTCATCTTCGCCATGGACGTGTCCTACATCGTCAGCAACAACGACCGCCTCGACTACACATTGGTATTCGTGCCACCATTTGGACACCATATCGGAAGCAAGACCGGTAACCTCATCTTGGTATTGGACATATCACTCTTGCCATTACATTGATAGCCATCATAGACTTACTCCTTTGCGTCGCTTACCCATCGAGACTAGCCATTGAGTTTTGCCGACAACGAGACTTGTGCACATTAGTGATCATACTTCCCATAGCATGCATACATCATTTGTCACATCCCTAGTCTGGTATGACTTAGACTAGCTAGCCATTTGTGCATCATATTTAAATTTCATTTAAATTTGAAATGAGGATTGGTGGAACCCTCAGAATCATTTTTGAAAATGACCCAAATAAAAATTTCTCCAAAAAGGGTCCAAGAAAATGCTCATGATGCCCTCTGAAAATATTGGACAGAGATAAAAATCAAAACAATATTTTTAGGAGCTCATGGATATTTATTTTGGCCATTTGGATTAATTCGATAAATATTTGCATTGGAAATATATTTCTATATATATGAAATATGGTCCAAAAATTATGCCATTTATAAAGGAGCTCTGGAATAATATATCTAGCTCCTGCAAAAATTGGCATAAGGTAATAAATTGATTTAGTATTTTATTAAATCAAACAATGTCAGAAAAATTAGAAAACAAAAATAAAAAG
>NC_041388.1:159521084-159529761 GCF_002162155.2 Triticum dicoccoides
CGCCATAGCCATCGCCACCGGCCTCCCCTCGCCTCCCCGACACGCTTCCGAGCTCCGCCACAACCCCCTCCACCTCCTCGTCGAGCCACGAACCTCCGGACGCCCTGTGTAGCCGCCGTCGCCATCGTCTTCCTCCTCGGACGCCGTCGACCGCCAACTCCGATTCGCCGTCTCCAACGCGTCCCCGGCCACAACGAGCAGCCCTGGAGGTCCGCGGTGAGCTCCGCTGCCGTTCCCCTCTCTTCTCCCCCTCGTTTCCGCGCCGTAGCGCCGTTCCCCACCACGGCCGAAGCCTCTCGCCGCCGTCCATGTCGCCGTCGCCGTCTCGGCCCACCTCCGCCCAAACAAAGCCTTCCATCGCGCTCCCAGTGCCACGAGGGTGCCGCCGAGCCCCTCAGGTGGCATCCCCGTGCCCCGCAGCCCGTTCCCGCTCGAAGCCGAGCTCCGGCCGCCGCCGCGAGCTTTGCTCCGGCGAGCTCCGGCCTTCCCCGCTCCTCCCACATGCCCTACCAGATGCGCGAGAGCCCGGGCTACGCCCCGGTGCTCTCAGACGCCGTCCCCGTGGCCTGTGGAGCGGACTCCGCCGCGTCCAGAGGTCGCCGGCGGCGAGCCCCGTCGCCTGAGCCCTGCCATGTGGGCCCGGCCCGTCAGGTGATTAGATTAGTGCTAATCACCGCTTAATTAACCCCCCTGACACTGACAGTGGGCCCCAGCGCCACTAACTTCTAATTAGGATTAAATTAACCCCTGTTTAACCCCCCTGTCACTGACGTGTGGGCCCCACACGTCAGGTTTGACCCGGACCAGCCCAGTTGACTGCTGACGTCATGCTTACTCAATGCTGACGTAATATATGAATTCTGGATTTAAATTTAATCAGAAAATTCCAGAAATTGTTTTAAACTTCAAAAATTCATATCAATTCAACCGTAGCTCAGATTAAAATAATTTATATATGAAAAATTATCAGAAAAATGCAATCTTTCCATCTGTACTAGTTTCATGCATGACAAACCAACTTATACATGCTGAATATGAGAAACACATTATGGCATATATAAGAGACTTAATTTAGTAATGCATTTGAACCTTTGGTTCAAATGGACTTCAAACCAAATGTTTACTAGTTGCATTAGCTCAAACAGCATCACATCTACATGCCATGTTCATGCATCATATTGTTGCATATGATTGTGTATTGATTGCCGGCACCGTTCCTTCTCGATAGGTCCTGCTCCGGAGACGTTCCAGAGTACCTGTCTGTGAAGCAGTGCCTCCCTTGTTGATTTACCAGGCAAGCAAACCCCCTTGTTCATTTCGATAAAACCCTACTCTCCCGCTCCTGCTCTCAGTTATTGCATTAGGACAACAACGGTTCATCTGCTACTTTGTGCTGCGGTAGTTCAACCCATTCCTCTGCATGACCTGTCATTGCCACAGTAAATAGTTGAAACCCACTAGCATGTGTAGGAGTTGATTGAAGCCATTGTTGTGTTCCTACCATGCTATGTCTGCTATTGCTTAGAGTTGTGTCAGGTCTGGTTCATTGGGAATGAATTGGAGTGTTACGATACGTTCTGATGCTGAGAGTGAAGTGTGTGAACATGATTTGGTAAAGGTAGCGGTGAGAGGCCATGTAGGAGTACATGGTGGGTTGTCTCACTGGAACCGTCCTTAAGCACTGAGTTCTATGTATGTTGTCCAATGACTCGATACTACCACACATTGGGTTCCGGTAACTCGACCCCTCTCGACTTATTAACCAACTTGGTCTCTGTCCAGGAGTCGCAACTAGTTTCTGGTGTTTGTAGGTAGTGCTATTTTTCTACCAAGTGGCACCCGACAGGGTGGGCTTGGGACAGACTAGGCACACGTGGCCTGGTGTACCGAGTGGCACCCGGATGGTGGGCTCGGGAACCCTGTACACATCGTTTGGGGCCGTAAGCGACACCCCGGCCGGATCTCCTTGCGGATGGAACCCGAATAGGCGGTAAACCTGGACTAGAGTCTTGTGTGGTTAGTCAGGTCGTGGCCGACACCCTCGCCAGGCTTCCGCTTGAAGGTTGTCGAGATACATGACGTGTACATGGCGGTAAGTGGCGAGAGCGTGTGTGAAGAAGTACACCCCTGCAGGGTTAACATGATCTATTCGAATAGCCGGGTCCGCGGTTATGGACTTCTTGGATGCTTACATGGTACATAGACAACTTGAAGTGGATACTCTAAAATGCTCAAGACATGTGTGAGTGCTATGGATGGCCTTCTCGTAGGGAGACGGGGATGAATCCATAGTAGTGTATTGTGTGGTGCTTAGTGGACTCGTGTACGTTGTTTCACCTCCAGAGTTTCTGGTAGTCGTAGAACAGGATAGCCACAGAGTCAAAGATGGCTTGCTGCAACTAAACCCCACATTACCCTCTTGATACAAATGCATGTATGATAGGATCTGATGTAAGTCTTGCTGAGTACCTTTGTACTCATGTTGCTTTAATTATGTTTTTGCAGCGGAGACTTCGGTCTTACTAGTGTTCTCGTGGACTTCGACTAGTAGCTAGTACCTCAGCTACGATCTTGATCGGATGTTGTAGATAGTCAGGCTCTTCGGCCTTTTTCATTTGTAGATGTCTGTACCCAGACATGTAATGCTTCCGCTTGTTGCCTGTATGCTCTGTATGATGGGTTTTGTGACCCCTGTTTGCAATAAATGCTATGATGGCTCTTCTGAGCCTTTATCTATATGATTGTTGAGTTATGCTGTGATGCCATGTTGTACAGCACATACTTGCATGTTATGCGTACGTGTAATGTGTATTGCTATGTGTGGGATCTGACTATCTAGTTGTTTATTCTTAGTAGCCTCTCTTACCGGGAAATGTCTCCTAGTGCTTCCACTGAGCCCTGGTAGCTTGCTACTGCTCCGGAACACTTAGGCAGGCCGGCATGTGTCCTTCTTCGATCCTGTGTCTGTCCCTTCGGGGAAATGTCACGCGATGAATACCGGAGTCCTGCTAGCCCGCTACAGCCCGGTTCGCCGGAGTCCTGTTAGCCCAGTGCTACAGCCTGGATTCACTCGCTGATGACCGACACGTTCGTTGCTGGGTCATGGATGCCTGTCCCTGTAAGTTAGTGCCACTTTGGGTTTACGACTAGCCATGTCAGCCCGGGCTCTTTATCATATCGATGCTAGCGACACCATCATATACGTGTGCCAAAAGGCGCAAACGGTCCCGGGCAAAGGTAAGGCGACACCCGTGGGGATACCGTGCGTGAGGCCCCAAAGTGATATGAGGTGTTACATGCTAGATCGATGTGGCATTGAGTCGGGGTCCTGACAGCGCTGGTATCAGAGCCTGACTGCCTGTAGGTTTACCAAGCCATACTGGTCGAAGTTGAGTCTAGAAATTCTTTAGTTATGTAAGGGAATTGATTGTGGGAAGGAACGTAAGGCTCTTTTTACTCCTTTACCTCATGGCCTTCTGATCTGAGTCATCCTATCTTTTCGACGGGATTAAGGAACTAGGCTTTCTCTTCCGTCTATCAGGATCACGTGTTACTACTCCGTAGTCCCATAGGATTGGTTGATCAGAGTCATATCCCAGTTTTGAGTATTTCTGGTGTAGTCTGCTTAGTATGATCTCAGAACCTTGAGTAATGCTGATGAGTATGTTACCACCCCATTTTTAGTAGGATGTCTCATTCTGAGCATTTTACTACCGTTATGCTGCCGGAATTTTTCCTAGGAGTTCGAGAGATACTAATTCCTTGTCCTACATTCTATAGCCTATAGTTAATGTTGACTCCGTCCCTGGTTTCGTTTCTCAGGATGTCATCAACTTCTGTTGCTCGTAGCCAGAACCATGGATATGGTAGGGATGAGGATCCTCCCGAACCACCTTCGTTGACAGAGTTCATGTTAGAAATGGAGAGGAACAAGCGTGAGTCTAACCGTTTGTTGGCACACATCGAGGAGAACACCGCACATCAGTTCAAAGGGTCTGCTACCATTCATGATTTCATTCGCTTGCACCCACCTACCTTTCATCATTCCATCGAGCCACTCGATGCAGATGACTGGCTCCGTAGCATCACTCATAAGCTGCGTTCCGCGAGCGTAGCTGAAGATGCCAAGGTCACTTATGCTGCATACCACCTGGAAGGTCCTGCTAGTCTTTGGTGGCAGAACTATGAGGCTATGCTTCCAGCTAGCCAGATTCCTACTTGGAGGGATTTCACTGAGGCTTTTCGCGAGCATCACATTCCCCAGGCCCTCATTGATCGCAAGAGAGAAGAGTTCTGCAGTTTCACCCAGAGTAAGATGGCTGTTGATGCTTATAGCAGAGAGTTCGAGAACCTTGCCCGCTATGCCACCGAAGAAGTGTCCACGGACGCCAAGAAGCAAGCTAGGTTCCGGAAGGGTCTCAACCCCAAGTTGCGTCGTGATCTCCACCTGCATCATTGTGATACATTCCAAGCCCTTGTGAACAAGGCCATCAATGCAGAGACAGCTCAACTCACTTACGAGGAGTCTCGTAAGCACACCCGTAATTTGGGATCTCCCTCTGGCTCTAGTTCCCAGAAACGCCGGATCTGGGTTCCAAACTCCGCTCTTCCTTCCGGATATGCACCGAGGCCATCCTATGTGGTGCCTTCCCCAGCTCAGTCGTGTGTTCCACCCTTGCCTACTGGTAGACCGCTTGTCCGTGCGGGTCCCCGTCCAACCTCAGGGACTTGCTTCACATGCGGGAAGCCAGGACACTATGCACGTGATTGCTCTCAGACTAGTTATGCTCCACCCCAGCCCGAGAAGACTGTTGGCTGTATTAAGCCATCACGCAAGATGATCAGTGTCAAGTCAGCCCCCACTGAACGTGGACGTGTGCATCACGTCTCAGCTAAAGACGCTCATGATGATCCAGATGTCGTTCTTGGTACACTCCTTGTCAATTGTCACCCAGCATCAGTTCTATTCGATACTTGGGCATCTCACTCCTTCATTTCTGAAGGCTATGCTCGTTTGCACGACATGTCATTTTGCGATATGCCAACTCCGCTTGAAATCCAAACTCCAGGGTCTAGATGGCAGACCACCAGAATCAGCCATGGTAACGAAATCCTTGTTGATAGACTTGTATTCCTTGCATCACTTGTAGCCCTCAAGTCCTCAGATATTAACATCATCTTGGGAATGGATTGGATGACAGCTCATCATGCCAAGATTGATTGTTACACAAGATCTGTTCAGTTTACACACCCATCTGGCAAGATAGTCACTGTCCCCACTAGAGTTGCAAAGCGTCAGCTCTATTCTCTTAATGCCAGCCCTCTTCTAGACCTTGAAGATATACCGGTAGTCCGTGACTTTCCGGATGTCTTTCCAGAGGAACTGCCAGGTGTTCCACCTGACAGAGATGTAGAGTTTGTCATACATCTTATCCCCGAAACAGCTCCAATCTCCCGGAGACCTTACAAGATGGCACCCTTAGAACTAGCCGAGCTTAAGAAACAACTTGATGAGTCCTTGCAAAAGGGTTTCATCCGTCCTAGTTCTTCTCCTTGGGCTTGCCCCGTCCTCTTCGTCAAAAAGAAGGATGGTACGGACCGGATGGTTGTAGATTATCGTCCCGTTAATTTGGTCACGATAAAGAACAAGTATCCGCTCCCCAGGATCAACGACCTGTATGATCAGCTCGCTGGATCCTCAGTCTTCTCCAAGATGGATTTAAGGTTAGGATACCACCAAATTAAGATCAGAAATGGGGACATTCCCAAGACAGCTTTTGTCACTCGTTATGGTCAGTATGAGTACACCGTCATGCCCTTTGGCCTAACCAACGCCCCAGCCACATTCTCCCGCTTGATGAACTCGATCTTCATGGAGTACTTGGATAAGTTCGTCGTGGTTTACCTCGATGATATTCTTATTTACTCGAAGAACGAGGAAGAGCATGCCGAACATCTTAGACTTGTTTTAGAAAAACTCAGAGAGCACCGCCTTTATGCCAAGTTCTCCAAGTGTGAATTTTGGTTGCCAGAAGTGACCTACTTAGGCCACGTAATCTCTGGTAAGGGCATTGCTGTCAATCCCGAGAGAGTTCAAGCCGTTCTCGATTGGACCCCACCTGAGACCGTTAAACAAGTTAGGAGTTTCCTTGGTCTAGCCAGCTATTGTCGCCGCTTTGTTGAAAACTTCTCCAAAGTAGCCAAACCCCTCACGGAACTTCTCAAGAAAGATAAAAAGTTCGAGTGGTCCCCACAGTGTGAGTACAGTTTTCAGGAACTGAAAAGACGCCTGACTTCTGCTCCCATACTTGTGCCACCGGATTTCACTAAAGACTTTATTATCTACTGCGACGCCTCACGACAGGGACTAGGTTGCATTCTTATGCAGGATCGTCATGTGATTGCCTATGCATCCCGACAGTTGCATCCACATGAGGAGAATTATCCTACACATGATCTAGAGCTTGCAGCCGTAGTCTATGCACTCAAGACCTGGCGACATTACCTCCTTGGTAAACGTTGCGAGATTTACACCGACCACCAGAGTCTCAAGTATATCTTCACCCAACCAGATTTGAACCTTAGGCAAAGACGTTGGTTGGAGTTGATTACAGATTATGATCTAGGAATTACCTACACCCTAGGCAAAGCCAATGTCATGGCTGATGCTCTAAGCCGTAAATCCTATTGCAACAATCTCATGTTGCAGCAAGGCCAACCACTTCTCCATGAGGAATTCTGTAAGCTTAATCTTC
Organism: Triticum dicoccoides; assembly: GCF_002162155.2. NCBI lineage: Eukaryota > Viridiplantae > Streptophyta > Magnoliopsida > Poales > Poaceae > Triticum > Triticum dicoccoides. The sequence goes on from NC_041388.1 coordinate 159,527,840, forward strand.
ACATAGCTCCTCGCGGATTTCTTTCTACCTTGGTGGCGAAACCTACCCTTGTGGATCTTATCATAGAGGCCCAGAAGCATGATACGGGGATTACCCGGATCAAGAGAAACATTAAGAAGGGAGTTGGTGGATGTTTCTCTATGGATGATCGTGGTGTTGTTTTCTTTGAGAATCGCTTGGTGGTTCCCAAGAAGCAACATCTTCGTCAGTTGATTCTCAAGGAGGCACATGAATCTCCTCTCACGATTCATCCCGGTAGCACTAAGATGTATCAGGACCTACGCCAGAGGTTCTGGTGGACTAGGATGAAGAGAGAAATCGCAGAGTTCATTGCTAAATGTGACGTTTGTCGTCGCATTAAGGCAGAGCATCAGAGACCTGCTGGCACCCTTCAGCCTTTAGCTATTCCTGAATGGAAATGGGATAAAGTTGGTATGGACTTCATCACCGGCTTTCCCAGGACCAAGAGAGGGAATAACGCTATCTTCGTAGTCGTTGATCGTCTTTCCAAAGTGGCTCACTTCCTTCCTGTTCGAGAAAATATCACTGCTAGTCAGCTCGCTGACTTATATATTTCTCGAATAGTATCACTCCATGGTGTTCCATTAGAGATCAATTCAGACCGTGGCAGTCTTTTCACTTCTCATTTCTGGGAGAGTTTCCAAACTGCCATGGGAACCCATCTTTCCTTCAGTACCGCTTTCCACCCTCAGTCGAGTGGTCAGGTGGAACGGGTCAATCAAATTCTCGAAGACATGCTCAGAGCTTGCGTTATCTCATTCGGTATGGATTGGGAGAAATGTCTTCCTTTCGTCGAGTTTGCTTATAACAATAGCTACCAATCCAGCCTCAAGAAAGCTCCTTTTGAGGTTCTCTATGGACGAAGATGTCGAACACCTTTGAACTGGTCAGAAACCGGTGAAAGACAATTCTTTGGACCGGACATGATCCAGGAGACAGAAGAGCAAGTTCGCATCATTCGTGAGAATTTGAAAACAGCCCAGTCTCGTCAAAAGAGCCAGTATGATCGTCATCATAAGGATATGACTTATGAAATTGGCGACCAAGCTTACCTTTGGGCTACTCCTCTGAAGGGTACCCATCGTTTCGGTATCAAGGGCAAGTTGGCTCCTCGTTACATTGGTCCCTTTCGCATTCTCGCTAAACGAGGAGAGGTTGCCTACCAGTTGGAACTACCCCCACATCTTTCTCGAGTTCATGATGTCTTCCACGTCTCTCAACTCAGGCGTTGCTTCTCGGATCCCATCCGCGGAGTGGACCACGAAACGCTTGATCTCCAAGATAACGTCACATACCGAGAGTACCCGGTTCGCATTCTTGATCAAGCAGAGCGTGTCACTCGACGTCAGAACATCAAGTTTCTCAAAGTTCAGTGGTCTCATCATTCCGAGAGAGAAGCTACTTGGGAGCGAGAAGATCGTCTTCGACTGGAGTACCCCGCTTTCTTTCTGTCAACCCTTGAATCTCGGGACGAGATTTTTTCAAGTGGGGGCGAGTTGTCACATCCCTAGTCTGGTATGACTTAGACTAGCTAGCCATTTGTGCATCATATTTAAATTTCATTTAAATTTGAAATGAGGATTGGTGGAACCCTCAGAATCATTTTTGAAAATGACCCAAATAAAAATTTCTCCAAAAAGGGTCCAAGAAAATGCTCATGATGCCCTCTGAAAATATTGGACAGAGATAAAAATCAAAACAATATTTTTAGGAGCTCATGGATATTTATTTTGGCCATTTGGATTAATTCGATAAATATTTGCATTGGAAATATATTTCTATATATATGAAATATGGTCCAAAAATTATGCCATTTATAAAGGAGCTCTGGAATAATATATCTAGCTCCTGCAAAAATTGGCATAAGGTAATAAATTGATTTAGTATTTTATTAAATCAAA
>NC_041388.1:159530548-159584170 GCF_002162155.2 Triticum dicoccoides
CCTCGCTCTCTCTCTCCCGTGTCCGAACGCGTCGGTCGCCGCCGTTCGCCATAGCCATCGCCACCGGCCTCCCCTCACCTCCCCGACACGCTTCCGAGCTCCGCCACAACCCCCTCCACCTCCTCGTCGAGCCACGAACCTCCGAACGCCCTGTGTAGCCGCCGTCGCCATCGTCTTCCTCCTCGGACGCCGTCGACCGCCGACTCCGATTCACCGTCTCCAACGCGTCCCCGGCCACAACGAGCAGCCCTGGAGGTCCGCGGTGAGCTCCGCCGCCGTTCCCCTCTCTTCTCCCCCTCGTTTCCGCGCCGTAGCGCCGTTCCCCACCACGGCCGAAGCCTCTCGCCGCCGTCCATGTCGCCGTCGCCGTCTCGGCCTGCCTCCGCCCAAACAAAGCCTTCCATCGCGCTCCCAGTGCCACGAGGGTGCCGCCGAGCCCCTCAGGTGGCCTCCCCGTGCCCCGCAGCCCGTTCCCGCTCGAAGCCGAGCTCCGGCCGCCGCCGCGAGCTTTGCTCCGGCGAGCTCCGGCCTTCCCCGTTCCTCCCACCTGCCCTACCAGATGCGCGAGAGCCCGGGCTACGCCCCGGTGCTCTCAGACGCCGTCCCCGTGGCCTGTGGCGCGGACTCCGCCGCGTCCAGAGGTCGCCGACGGCGAGCCCCGTCGCCTGAGCCCTGCCATGTGGGCCCGGCCCGTCAGGTGATTAGCTTAGTGCTAATCACCGGTTAATTAACCCCCCCTGACACTGACAGTGGGCCCCAGCGCCACTAACTTCTAATTAGGATTAAATTAACCCCTGTTTAACCCCCCTGTCACTGACGTGTGGGCCCCACACGTCAGGTTTGACCCGGACCAGCCCAGTTGACTGCTGACGTCATGCTTACTCAATGCTGACGTAATATATGAATTCTGGATTTAAATTTAATCAGAAAATTCCAGAAATTGTTTTAAACTTCAAAAATTCATATCAATTCAACCGTAGCTCAGATTAAAATAATTTATATATGAAAAATTATCAGAAAAATGCAATCTTTCCATCTGTCTAGTTTCATGCATGACAAACCAACTTATACATGCTGAATATGAGAAACACATTATGGCATATATAAGAGACTTAATTTAGTAATGCATTTGAACCTTTGGTTCAAATGGACTTCAAACCAAATGTTTACTAGTTGCATTAGCTCAAACAGCATCACATCTACATGCCATGTTCATGCATCATATTGTTGCATATGATTGTGTATTGATTGCCGGCACCGTTCCTTCTCGATAGGTCCTGCTCCGGAGACGTTCCAGAGTACCTGTCTGTGAAGCAGTGCCTCCCTTGTTGATTTACCAGGCAAGCAAACCCCCTTGTTCATTTCGATAAAACCCTACTCTCCCGCTCCTGCTCTCAGTTATTGCAATAGGACAACAACGGTTCATCTGCTACTTTGTGCTGCGGTAGTTGAACCCATTCCTCTGCATGACCTGTCATTGCCACAGTAAATAGTTGAAACCCACTAGCATGTGTAGGAGTTGATTGAAGCCATTGTTGTGTTCCTACCATGCTATGCCTGCTATTGCTTAGAGTTGTGTCAGGTCTGGTTCATTGGGAATGAATTGGAGTGTTACGATATGTTCTGATGCTGAGAGTGAAGTGTGTGAACACGATTTGGTAAAGGTAGCGGTGAGAGGCCATGTAGGAGTACATGGTGGGTTGTCTCACTAGAACCGTCCTTAAGCACTGAGTTCTATGTATGTTGTCCAATGACTCGATACTACCACACATTGGGTTCCGGTAACTCGACCCCTCTCGACTTATTAACCAACTTGGTCTCTGTCCAGGAGTCGCAACTAGTTTCTGGTGTTTGTAGGTAGTGCTATTTTTCTACCAAGTGGCACCCGGCAGGGTGGGCTTGGGACAGACTAGGCACACGTGGCCTGGTGTACCGAGTGGCACCCGGATGGTGGGCTCGGGAACCCTGTACACATCGTTTGGGGCCGTAAGCGACACCCCGGCCGGATCTCCTTGCGGATGGAACCCGAATAGGCGATAAACCTGGACTAGAGTCTTGTGTGGTTAGTCAGGTCGTGGCCGACACCCTCGCCAGGCTTCCGCTTGAAGGTTGCCGAGATACATGACGTGTACATGGCGGTAAGTGGCGAGAGCGTGTGTGAAGAAGTACACCCCTGCAGGGTTAACATGATCTATTCGAATAGCCGGGTCTGCGGTTATGGACTTCTTGGATGCTTACATGGTACATAGACAACTTGAAGTGGATACTCTAAAATGCTCAAGACATGTGTGAGTGCTATGGATGGCCTTCTCGTAGGGAGACGGGGATGAATCCATAGTAGTGTATTGTGTGGTGCTTAGTGGACTCGTGTACGTTGTTTCACCTCCAGAGTTTCTGGTAGTCGTAGAACAGGATAGCCACAGAGTCAAAGCTGGCTTGCTGCAACTAAACCCCACATTACCCTCTTGATACAAATGCATGTATGATAGGATCTGACGTAAGTCTTGCTGAGTACCTTTGTACTCATGTTGCTTTAATTATGTTTTTGCAGCGGAGACTTCGGTCTTACTAGTGTTCTCGTGGACTTCGACTAGTAGCTAGTACCTCAGCTACGATCTTGATCGGATGTTGTAGATAGTCAGGCTCTTCGGCCTTTTTCATTTGTAGATGTCTGTACCCAGACATGTAATGCTTCCGCTTGTTGCCTATATGCTCTGTATGATGGGTTTTGTGACCCCTGTTTGCAATAAATGCTATGATGGCTCTTCTGAGCCTTTATCTATATGATTGTTGAGTTATGCTGTGATGCCATGTTGTACAGCACATACTTGCATGTTATGCGTACGTGTAATGTGTATTGCTATGTGTGGGATCTGACTATCTAGTTGTTTATTCTTAGTAGCCTCTCTTACCGGGAAATGTCTCCTAGTGCTTCCACTGAGCCCTGGTAGCTTGCTACTGCTCCGGAACACTTAGGCAGGCCGGCATGTGTCCTTCTTCGATCCTGTGTCTGTCCCTTCGGGGAAATGTCACGCTATGAATACCGGAGTCCTGCTAGCCCGCTACAGCCCGGTTCGCCGGAGTCCTGTTAGCCCAGTGCTACAGCCTGGATTCACTCGCTGATGACCGACACGTTCGATGCTGGGTCATGGATGCCTGTCCCTGTAAGTTAGTGCCACTTTGGGTTTACGACTAGCCATGTCAGCCCGGGCTCTTTATCATATGGATGCTAGCGACACCATCATATACGTGTGCCAAAAGGCGCAAACGGTCCCGGGCAAAGGTAAGGCGACACCCGTGGGGATACCGTGCGTGAGGCCGCAAAGTGATATGAGGTGTTACATGCTAGATCGATGTGGCATTGAGTCGGGGTCCTGACATCATTGCTGCATATATTGGTATCATCTCTTGTGTCACAAAGTTGTCATCGCATACTCATTTGCTATCTTGGTTCGTCAAGCATTGCATGAGAAAAGAGCTCAAACATCAAAGAGCCAAACAAGCTTTTAAGCAAAGAGAAAAGATAAGGAAAGAGCTTTCAAGCAAGAACCATAGCATCTTACAACATTAAGATTGTCATACTCGATCATCTTCGACCATATCATAACAACACCTTGCACAGAACATATTTGGGATAGAAGTCGTTGCATTTTTGCTAAGTAGGTTGTGCACAAGTTCTTGTATCTGCCTATTGTGCAATCGTGCTAGCATCTTTCTAGTGTTGTGCAACAAGAGCATTTTTGTGGATTCCACATTTTGGCTCACCCTTGGTTCCACAGCCCCACTTATCTTTTTGCGTGTGTGTTTCCGTGTACCTTATATGCTTGGTCTACTTGTTACATTGCATCTTGCGAATCTTTTCCAACATTATTGAAGCTCACTTACAATTGCATCAAATTTTTGTGCCACCATCCTAACCAAGATCCACCAAAAGCTTTTACTTGTGTAGGTGTGAGAAACCGACAAGAGCTAGTACCAATTATGCTATTTCCTTATCCTACATTGGAGTGATCCTCGATCCACTTTCAACTTCAGTCAAGGTACATTTGGTACTCGTTCTTCTCTTTCTACCACTCACATTTGTCTTGGAATGATGGATAGGCCAATTACTTCTACCAACCCACTCTTCATGGAGCAAGACGAGGACATGAACTCCTTCGTCATCAAGAGTCACCTCTTTGGTGCACAATGTGCTTTGCATGAAGAGCAACAAGCTATGAGTGAACGCATCGACAACCTTGCCGCCGACTTGTGACTTTTCGAGAAGCGTACAAGGGACTACTTCGACCACAAGCTCGACGATCACAAGCAAGAGAATGACGCAAGGATGGACGAAATTCGTGCTTTGTTGCTCAACCGCTCGTCTTCCACTTCAAGAAGGAGCTGTTCAAGCCGCCACTCCGACTTCACCCTCTTCGGCTCAAGTACACCGACATCGAACACTCTTCGCCGAGCCGCGCGCACCGATCGTCAAGCAAACCTCAATCCGCTACGCGACACCGACTCTCAAGAGCACCGACAATGTCAAACTCAAGAGGCCTTTGCGCTATCCCGAGAACGGCAACGACAACGCCAACATGAAGAGGAAGAGCGAGAGCGTCTACACCAAAATGCTCAAGATGCCGAGGCACAACGTTAAGAACAACAACTCCGTGACACTCAAGCACTTGCGGCGCAACAAGCTCTACGCGATTCGACTCGAGCCGTTGCCGACCGAAGCCGACAAGCCCGTGAACAAGAGGAAGCACTTCACGAAGAAATTCAAGAACGAAGATTTCAAGCTCGTGTGCATTGTCAAGTTCCTCCTTGAACTCGACAAGCTCCTCCACAAGCTCGCCAAGAACAACAAGTCAAGCAAGAGCATGAAGACAATGGAGATCCTCCACGACAATAACAACATGACGATAACAACCCTCCGCGCCAAGAGCACCATGAGTTGCACAATCATCAACAACATGGGCGTCATCATCCCCGACCCCAACACAATGAAGAGCAAGGTTATGGCAAACTCAAGTTCACCATGCCCAAGTTCAACGGAAGCAACGATCCCGAAGAGTACATTTCATGGGCATTGAAGGTTGACAAGATCTTCCGTTTGTACAATTATGAAGAAGAGAAGAAGATCGTGATAGCATCCCTTGAGTTCCAAGACTATGTCCTCATTTGGTGGGAACAAATCATAGAGCACCGAGAGGCAAGAGGTGAACCACCCACTACTTGGGCGTAAATGAAGGATGTCATGAGAGCATGCTTCGTGCCTACCTACTACAACCGCGACCTCTTCAAGAAACTCCAACAACTCAAGCAAGGAACAAAGAGCATTGAAGAATATTACAAGGAGATGGAGATTGCAATGATAAGAGACAATGTCACGGAAGATGATGAGCAAACAATGGCACGCTTCTTGAATGGACTCAATCATCCCATCAAGAAGATCGCCAACTTCCAACCATACTCAAATCTCATCGAGCTAGTGCACCAAGCTACCAAAGCGGAACACCAAGTGCAAGATGATTTCAAGTATGCCAAGTTCTCATCCAAGTCCTACAGCTTCTCCGACAACCAAGATTCAATGACTCCAACACCGACTACAAAGCCTTCTACTTCCAACATCGACAAGTCAACTTCCAAGAAAGCTTCGTCAACTACAAGCCATCATACTGTGACCAACTTCAAGCCGAGAGCTTCATCATCATCAAACCCAACCAATGAGAACGTCAAGACGAGTTCCTTCAAGTGTTTCACTTGCGGAGGCCGAGGCCACAAGTCCTACGAGTGCACCAACAAGTGAACCATGGTCTTCAACGACGATGGCACTTATGACTCCATGAGCGAAGGAGAAATGGAAGCCCTCGAGCAAGTCGCCATGCACCGCCAAGTGAACAATGAAGAAGAACAAGTCTTTTGTGATGAAGACTCAAGTCCCGCACTTGTTGTCTCTGAAGTCTTGACTCTCCAACATCACCAAGAAGAAGAGCAACGATGCCACATATTCCACACCAAGGCCGGCATCAATGGACAATCCGTCAAAGTCATCATCGATGGAGGGAGTTGTCATAATCTCGCAAGTGAAGAACTTTGCTCCAAGCTCCAATTTCCCAAGACGAAGCATCCACATCCATACAAAGTGCAATGCCTTAGTGACTCCGGCACCATCCAAGTCGAGCACCGAGTACAAGTCTCCTTCAAAATCAGCGCTTACGAAGACACCTTGGAGTGCGACGTCGTTCCTATGACCGTTTGTCATCTTGTCCTTGGACGACCATGTGAATTCGATAGAGGAGTCGTCCACAACGACCGAACGAACCACTACATCTTTAAGTTGAAGGGCAAGGAGTACGTCCTCCGTCCAATGTCGCCAAGTCAAGTGATCACCGACAAGCAAGCCACCCATCATGGAGATCATAGTGAGAGAGAGAGCCACCAAACAGAGAGTGAGCGCCACAAGACAAAATTGAGTGCCTCCATGATGAGTGAAAACAAGAACCTAGTTCTATTTGCCACCAAACGTGAGATAAGAGAAGTGTGTGAGAAACCATCTAGTGTCCTACACTACGTCCTCGTGTGCAAGGACAATGCACCACAAACTAAAACTTCTCACACTCTTCTTCTAGTGTTTTCTTCTCTTTTGTAGGAATTTCAAGATGTTTTCCCCGATGAGCTACCTCCGGGTCTACCTCCTCTACGAGGCATTGAGCACCGAATCGACCTCATCCTCGGAGCACCTCTTCCGAACAAAGCTCCATATGTGTCAACCCCGACGAAACAAAAGAAATACAAAGGCAAGTAAAGCATCTCATAGACCATGGACATGTGCGTGAAAGTTTGAGCCCTTCTGTCATTCCGGTCATTCTTGTGCCAAAACGTGATGGTAGTTTTCGCATGTGCTCCGATTGTAGACCTATCAATGCTATCACCGTTCTCTATAGGTATCCCATTCCATGCCTAGATGATATGCTTGATGAGCTTAGCGGTGCCACTATATTTTCCAAAATTTATCATAAGAGTGGTTACTATCAAATCCGCATACAAGAGGGTGATGAATGGAAAACCGCCTTCAAAACCAAGTTTGGTTTGTATGAGTGGTTAGTCATGCCTATGGGTCTTTCGGAAGCACCGAGCACTTTTATGCGCCTTATGTATCATGTCTTTCGCCCTTACATTGGTATATTGGTTGTGGTCTACTTTGATGACATTCTTGTGTTTAGCAAATCTATCAAAGAGCATGTCACCCATGTCCGCACCGTTTTGCAAACTCTTAGAAAAGAGCGCCTCTCTGCTAATATGGAGAAATGCCTTTTTGGTATTGATAAGCTTGTTTTCTTGGGTTTTGTTGTTTCTTCTAAGGGTGTTCATGTTGATGAGTCCAAGATCAATGCTATTAAGACTTGGCCGCAACCAACCAACTTGCATCAAGTGCATAGTTTTCTTGGCCTTGCGGGTTTCTATTGTCGCTTTGTGAAGGATTTTAGCACCATTGCTTCGCCTTTGCATGCTTTGAGCAAGAAGAATGCGCCTTTTGTTTGGGGACCATCCCGAGATACCGCTTTCAATGAGCTTAAGAACTTGCTTACTCATGCTCCCGTGCTTGCCTTATCCAACTTTGACAAACCTTTTGAGATTCATTGCGATGCTAGTGGTAATGGCATAGGGGGTGTGTTAACGCAAGAGAAGCGCCCCATAGCTTACTTTAGTGAGAAACTTTCTGGAGCGCAACTCAATTACCCCATCTATGACAAAGAGCTATATGCTTTAGTCCGCGTTTTGCATGAATGGGAACATTACCTTCGTCCCCATGAGTTTATCATTCATACCGATCATGAGACCCTCAAGTATCTTAAGGGTCAAACCAAGTTGAACAAGCGTCATGCTAAATGGAGTGAATTTATTGAGTCTTTTCCTTATGTCATCAAGTACATAAAGGGTAAAGAAAACATCGTACCGGATGCTCCTTCCCGCATATGCATGCTTGTCACGCAACTTGAGTTAGATGTCATTGGCTTCGAGCATATCAAAGACTTGTATGAGCATGATGCAACTTTTGCAACTCCTTATGCCAAGTGTTTGTCGAATACATCTTGGGAACGCTATTACATCAAAGATGGCTATCTTATGAGAGCTAACAAACTTTGCATCCCTGAGTCGTCTCTTCATTTGTTGCTTTTGCAGGAATTGCATGGAGGAGGCTTAATGGGACATTTCGGAGGCGACAAGACGTTCGCCACGCTCTCAAAGAACTACTTTTGGCCCAAGATGTTTCGGGACGTCAATCATTTCACCAACCAATGTTCTACATGTCGCAAAGCTAAGTCCAAAGCTCAATCTCATGGCCTCTATATGCCTCTACCAATTCCATACCAACCATCGGAAGACATTAGCATGGACTTTGTTCTTGGTTTGCCTAGAACTCAAAATGGGAAAGATTCCATATTTGTCGCTGTGGACCGTTTCTCAAAAATGGCACATTTTATTCCTTGCAACAAGATAGACAATGCTTCACATGTTGCTAATCTCTTTTGTAGGGAAATTTTGCGTCTCCATGGTGTGCCAAACACTATCGTCTCGGACCGCGACGTCAAGTTCCTTAGCTACTTTTGGAAGACCCTATGCGCCAAGCTCGGAATCAAGCTACTCTTCTCCACGGCGTACCATCCTCAAACCGACGGCCAAACGGAAGTGACAAACCGCACACTCTCCGCTCTACTTCGAGTACTCATCAAGAAAAACATCAAGGAGTGGGAGGAGTGTCTACCCATCACCGAGTTCGCCTACAACCAAGCAAGACACTCAACAACCGGCAAGTCCCCTTTCGAGGTCGTCTACGGATTCAACCCTTTGTCACCATTGGATATTCTCCCTCTACCACTCCAAGAGTGCATCAATTTGGACACAAGTGCACGAGCGACCCATCTCAAGAAGGTGCATGAAGATACAAGAAACACCATCGAGCGCCAAGTACAATACCTTGCGACCAAGCTCAACGTCAACAAGCACCCTATGATATTCAACATTGGAGACCTCGTGTGGCTACACCTTCGCAAGGACCGCTTTCCCCAAGAACGCAAGTCCAAACTTCGACCACGCGCGGATAGACCATTCAAGGTGCTTGCACGCTACAATAAAAACGCATACAAGATCGACATCCCTCGTGACAAGTACTCCGTGAGCAACATCTTCAACATCAAAGATCTCTCGCCCTACCATGGTGATGAGGATTTTGATCTGAGGACGGATCTTCCCCAAGGGAGGGGAGATGATGGGGAGCATCCCATGATCATCCCCATGGACACACCTACACCTCCAACGACACCAATTGGACCAATGGAACGAGCCCGAGCCAAAGCTATCAAAGATAAGGTGAACTCACTCCTCTCTGAACTTCCACTTTCTATGCATGAGACATGGCAACTACCTAAGTCCGAGGTGTTGTGCATGATTAGGCACCAAGAGGGCCCTCCCGAAGATGCGCATGAAGATGTACAGGTCCCCAAGTCCACGGATGAGGAGAATCAATGGAAGGATCCAAGAGCATCTCCCAGGCCCCGGACATCCTGCCAAGTCCCCGGACGTCCGGCCCCTGGAGCGTCTTCCACTACAGCAGCACAGCCGCCGGAAGCTACAGGCCCCGGACATCCGGCCCCGGCAGCCTAGACATCCGGCCTCTCCCGAGCCCCCGGACATCCGGCCACCGGCCCGGAAATACGGCTCCCCCGAATCCGAGAGCAACAAATGCCACCACTCCAGCCGAACATTTGGCCCCCAGCCCGGACATCTGGCGTCACCTAAAAGCCCGGACATCCGGCCTCCCCTGTCTGCGTACAGTGAAGGGCCGAGGCCCGTGTATCCCTTCTCCCCCTAGACTATATATACTCCACCCCGTACAACTTTCTAGGGTTAGCAAAGGATAGGTCATATTTTGTGTGAGAGGTTTGCTCATCCACTTGGTTACCTTCTCCTTAAAGATTCGAGCCTCCACCAGAGAAAATCCCCCAAGTGGATTCAAGACCCCTCTTTAGGGAAGAACATCAAGACCTCCTCACGGAGAAGAACCGGTTACCCTTTTGTATCGTCCCTAGTTGATCATGGATAGTGTATCTTACTTTATGTACTCAAGGATCTAGCCCATGTGTGACTTGTTCTTGTTAGTTTGAGTGCTCCTCTCGTGTTTCCCCTTGTGTTTTCCCCCGTTCCCCTCTTTGTGTTCCTCGTGTTCTTTGCGGGATCCGCTCCTTTCGTGAAAGATCGGCCGATTAGGGTTTCCACCCTATAACATGGTGTGTCTGTCATCCTGCAATATATGCCGTCCAATCTATATCTAACAGATAGGAAGGAAACTATGACAATTTACCCGCACTCCTCTCCACATTTGCAGATAAGGCTTTCCCTCGTTCATCCTTTTCTCCCACAAGATCTTGATCTTCCGTGCAACACACGGGCATCTTGATAGTACTCCTACAATATGTATATTATTGTGAAAGTTCATATACACCGGCCAAGATTAATGCAAACACGACAGATTTTCATCACATTTCGAACTTTTATAGGACAGAAAAATAAAAGAAACCCGACCCTAAACCTATTCTACGGCGGCGACCGACGTCCACCATCTGCGATCTCTATGTACGGGGGCGAGGTTCAAGACCCGTGAAGTGAAGGTGCGGTCTCCGGCAAGGAAGAGTAGAACACGGGATACAGACCGGCCAGTTGGCACACCATGCCCTGCCGCCTCCCATGCCCTACTCATCCTTGGAGGAGTCCCCAACCTCGGCGGTGCTGGACGTTGGACGGGGGCAAGTAGGACACGTGGCTAACGGTGCTCCCGTTGTCGACCGCCAGCGTGGCCACCGCTTGTGCGGTCGCGTCCGCGTCCGGATACGCCGCTATTGCATCGCGAGAGGCGACTTGAGCGAGGGTGGCGACCTCGAGCTTCATCCCCAAAGACAAGCTGTCCCGCAGAGCGTTCGCACTTGCGGTCATGGCGGATGTGGTGCCAGGTAGGAGGACGATGCGCTATGGTGTGGAGGTTAGCTAGGCATTGCCGCTTTAAGTAGCGCATTCCGGTGAGGCCAAGCGTCCGGGTGCGTCATTAATTTGCCGGAATTGGTTCCTCGGGCACCGAGCCTCTTAACGACGACATACAAACGGATGGCATGAATGCGGGCAGCTGGCGCCGGCTGGGAATGCACCGCGCGACGGCGCGAGGGACAAGGGTTTTGGTATGCCAGGGTAGTCAGCTGCGGTCGTGGAAACGTTGGAGATGCCCTTTGCTCACATGCGATCCCTGCATGTCATTGAAAAAGCAAGACGACCCGGCATGGTCTCAGGTCCAAAGGATGCAGTTGGCCGCGCTACACTACTCCGCGAACGCGTCATGGCGCCCCGTGCATCCTCGACGAGCCAGGTGTTGGGGTGTGTTTGGATTGTGGCCAAAGTGCACCTTACAAAATTTTTGGTCATGACCCAAAGATTGGTCTTTGTTTGGATGGTTGCCATTTCTTTGGCATGCCAATGAACTCTAGCCAACTCTAGTTCATGTTCCTTGCCAATGTCGGCCAAATCATGGGCAACCAATACCTCAACCAAAATTTTGGCTACCCAATGCTTTGATGGGGAAACCTTGGGCACAAACCAAACATACCGTTGGTCGTTCCACAACACTAATGCCAACCTCGGCACACTAAAACCGACCGTTTCTAGCTACGATATGAGCGTGTCGCTCACCGCGGTCGCCGTGTCCAGAGGCGGTGCTGGAGCTGCGCACCATTGTTGGCCCTAACAACCCACATGAATGGTTGTCGGTGGCGAGGAGGTCGTGGGCCAGCTCCTCCATTGGACTAGTGTGCGCTACGTCATCCCGACGGGTGTGCCACACATGTCGGTTTCCCTATTTTCCCGGCCATATTCTAGCGTCAGTGCTCCGCGTTGCGCATTAGGCCTTTCACTATGTAGGCCAAGCGAGACAACTTATTGTTTATTTGAGCCGTTCAAGTATAATCATGTGGCGTTTGCTTATTTCTCATTCCTCTCCAACCCTGTTCTCCATCGATCATGTCGCCCTCCAGTCGAGTCCATCCTCCCGCATGCCTCATTTGAACATTCTGCCGAGTATCATTCGCATGTACCCACCCTAGTCCTCTTTCAATAGATCTCTGGACCCCGAGATGAAATCAAGAGGGAACGAGTGGGGGCACGTGATACCTAAGGCGGATTCCAAATTTTGAACCGGTGATCATAGCATCCACAAATCATATATAAAGGGTATTCAATGTTCATTTCGTTTTTGAACGTACAATATACTCCCTCCTATCCTTTCTAGTTTACATATAAGTTTTATGTGTAGTCAAAGTATCTCTACTTTGATCAAAAAGGTATCAACATTCAACAACGCCCAATCAATATTGTTAGATTCATATGTACTCCTAGATTTGTACTTGAGATGGTTTCCAATTTGACTATTGACAAGATTAATAGTACATGAGATGTATAATGTGAAAATTATATCATTGGAAATTCCTTTCACATACGAATTTGACCGTATGCTTTGTGTAAGTTGCATGTCATATATTATTACACTAACATTTGGTCAAAGTTAGCCTCGAAAAACGCATTAGACCCTATATGCTTTGTGTAGGTTGCATGTCATATATTATTACTCTAACATTTGTGTAAGTTGCATGTCATATATTATTACTCTAACATTTGGTCAAAGTAGTATAGTGGAAGTGGATCCTTTGACGTAGGTATCCCTGCCTTACCCTCCCTTACGGTCACTTACTGGCGGACCCCATGCTTGCTAGGCCCCGCATGTCAGTTACTCAATGTGTTCGGCCACGTCAGGGGATCCTCATCCATAGTATACTCCCTCTGTTTTTATTTACTCCACATAAAACGGAGGGAGTGGTGGTATAATAAATGACGCGGGCGGGGGAGGGGGAGGGACATCGGTTTGCTCTCAACTGCGGTCCCACAAGCGATCGAGAACGCAAGACGAAGCGCGTTCCATTCGGTGAGCGACATGGAGAGTCTAGCATGCCGGGCTGCAACACGAACGCGACAAGAGCGATGTACAGTCAAAACCGATTGACCGGTCGTCACCGGAACCACTATTCACACCAGAACCTTCGCTGCTCGGCCTACGCCAGCCACTGCCCTAAAACCACACCAAATCTCCAGCCCATTCCCCCACCTTTCGATCCCCTTGCCTGCATCAAGCATCCCCTAGTTCGCCGGAAAGCCATGGTGCGCCGCAAGATCACTTACTACAAGATGCTGACGCCGGAGCACCGCGCAGAAATCGCGACGGCTGTCGGTGCCACAGACCTCCGTTCCCAAGCTCGCTTTGCGGCGGGCCAATCCCCGAGTTCTCTGGAGCCAAGCTACGAGGAGGAGGAAGCCGATCCAATGTTCATGGCGGAGGTCGCGACGCAGAAGGCCCCCGATGGGTATGAGACGATGGACGTCGACTTCGTGCTGGCGTCTGTGTCCCCCATGGTGCAGGCGGACCAGCGGTTCAACATGGCGATACTAAAGGAGGACCGGGAGGCAGAGGCTCAACTCGACGCGGAGCACGCGCATGCCGCTGCCATCGAGACTCTCCTGTAGGCGAACTGGATGTCGTGGATGTGAATCGGGCGGTGGAGGCTCAACTTGAGGCGGAGCACGCGGATGCCGCTGCCATCGAGGCTGTTTTGTAGGCGGAACCGGACGTCCTGGACTTGAACCGAGCAGCAGAGGCTCGACTCGACGCAGAGCGCGCGGATGCCGCTCTCATCGACGCCCTCCTCTAGGCGGAACCGGACGTCCTTGACTTGAACCGGGCGGCGGAGGCTCGACTCGACGCGGAGCGCGCGGATGCCGCTGCCATCGAGACCCTCCTGCAGGCAGAACCGGACGTCCTCGACTTGAACCGGGCTGTGCTCTCGTCCGTGCAGAGCGCCCGCACGCTCCGCATGAACGAGTATCTAGAGGCCGAGGACAACCATGGTTCGGAGACACATGTCGGCAGCGACGGCTGGTTCGCGCCGGCAGCCAAAGACGACGAGGCTGTCTCTTTCCGCGAGCAGTGATAGTTTTTCTTTATGTTGTTGTTTTTATGGATCTTTTGCTGTGTAAAAACATATATTTCTTATGCAAGTCACCTGACTTGGGTCAGTCTACCAGTTCAGGCGGTTGGATGAATATCCTACATCTCCTAACCCTTCTTTCCTTCTTCCTCACCTCTTCTTCTTCCCCAACAGACCACCGCACGGGCCATACGGATACTCCCCAACATGCGGTTGGATAAACATACTCTATGAACGAAAATTATGTGTCAGCGATAGGATGGCTGAGTTTGGTTTGTTCATATGCGACATCACGTGTTAGTGAGGGTGTGTTCCCTTGGTTGGGTTTGCGGCGTGCAGGAGCGACTGTGTGAGGGTGCGGTGCGACCGCGACATGCAGGAGCGACCGTGTGAGGGTGCGGCGCGACCGTGACAGCCGTGCGCAAGTGTACCTCCTTCTCATTTTGAAAACTTTAGGAAAGCTTGGCAAAAATGTGTGGCGAAGTTTGGCAATGCAAGGCCTAGACCCAAACAGGATAAGTACGTACATACTAGGAGTACTAATGTTAAAAAAAGAAAGGCGGGGTTTTCCTTCACGGGATTTAATCGATACAAATCCTCGTTTCACATGTCAATAAATGCGTATTTTTTTCTCCAAAGACCAAAGAGCTAACCATCTCACTCCTCATCGCGTGATTAATGCAACGCCATGCAAACCAACCTTCTCACTTCCGCATGCATGCAGGGGATATTAATGTCCTTGGTTGCTAACCCCATCAATTTTGCCTCGATTAGTGTTAGTGGCCCTTTGCAAATTGTAATTTTGATATACAGGCCTTGTGTACAAAAAAATGGAGGCAGTAACTATATTTGACTTCCTTCCCCATTGCGGTGACGTCCATGATATCTTTTTTTGGTGGTTTGGCGAAGTGCATTCGATGGAGAACACCATTGAGGGAGACCACGGTAAGTCGTTGCAAGTGCCACCTGCAAGCCGAGACAACTGCCTTATTTGCATCCAGGAAGTCCTTTACTAGTACTACTAGGAGTACTAGTGCGGTGAGATGGTTTCTCGAAGAAGACGATGGAGAAGCGGAGTCAGTGAAGAGTGAAATGATGGTTGCTTCATCCGTGCTTTTGTGATTTGACGCCTCACTGCTTTGTGATTTGTGATAGAAGGGGCAGGGGAGTAGACTCCGTGCTCTATACTGTACTACATGCGTCCAAGCATGGGAGAAAGAGGAGAGACGTTGCATTTTTCTATTCCTTCAATCAATCAATCAGGGAGCTTCGGTTCCATCTTTTTTGCTTTGGGAACACCGTCCACAATGGTTCCCATGATGCCAAAAGCTATTTTCACATTTGGCTACACACTGTGGATGCCCTTAACCATACCACTTGGTTTTGCTCCTGTGTGCTATCTATACAAATCTCAATTATATTGATCTAAAAAATTATAGAATCAAGATTAGTAAAAAGGAGGTGATTTTGCCGTGCGGATGGCGGGGGAGGTTTCTTATTTGAGCAATGCTACATCCACGTAATGGTTTACGTAAAGTTACGAAGTGATGTGATGTGGGACTATTTGATTGGATTAAAGGAGAGGATTAGGCCCACCCCACCTGAAAATCAGGGGGGCATATATAGATTAGATGGAAAGTATACGGAGTAGCTACGTAGCCCTTTGTAAGTCTAGGATTAGGCTTCTTATTTTCGGAGGACGTTGTCCTGACGGTTTGCTAACATGCGGTCCCATGTTTCAGTGCTTTACCAAGCCGATCCGCATCCCAGATGAGGCAGAACAACGGCAGAAGCAACACGTGGTTAAGTTGAAGAAGATGGGAGAAGCGGATTCAGCAACGAGTGGAATGATGGTTGCTTCGTCCCTCCAACTTAACTGCGGGAAAGGTGCAGCTTTGTGATTTGAAGCCTCATTGCTCATTACTACGCCGACGCCATGACTGGGGTGCTTCACCCCGGCTACTCTGCACTGTATTCCGGTATGGCATGTGGACCCGGTAGCTTGATGTCCCACATGTCGGTGAAAGGGACTAGAAGATTTATGAAAGCGAGTGCTCCACTCTTACGACGGAGGAGTAGATGACACGACGGCCCCGTGAACTGTCACTTGTACTGTATAGTACTATAGTTTTGCTGTTTCGCACGATCCATCGATACAAACCCGATTAAACAGGAAAGGGTGGGATTTTTCCCGCGCTGTAGCTGATACTGGCCATACATTTCAAAGGCAGTTTTAATGTATGCAAACTGAATAATTATAAGTAACAATATGATATCTAGTAAAACTAAAAACAAATATGATTTATTGTGTTAGAGTGTAGTAGTAGTGCTGTATTGCATAGTTGTTAGATGTAACATGCGAGAACGTGTAGAGATGTTGTTTGGGAGGGCCTATAGAGAGAAAAGCGTAATACGGTCACCGAACTTCAGAATAAGCTGATTACGGTCACTATATACGTTTTGCGGTGATTATACGGTCACTTGCTCACAGTTCAGCATCGGATTGCACTCTGTTTACCGGCCAAATAGTCTGTGTGGCGCCATGTTGACTAGTTAAATTGACCACATTCTTTGTGGGTCCCACCTGTCAGTTTGCATAGGCAAAAGGTCAGATAAACACAAATTTATGCAGGCGTGACAAGGCTCCAACCCGTGCGTGGGAATCACCTGGTTTTGTATGTGTCTATCAGGGCTTGATGTGTGCGCATGCACGTGTAGGTTGAACACTTGAGCGTGAGAGAGTGTGTTGGTCGTGTGGTGTACTGGTGTGTGCATGCATGCGTGCGTGTGTGCGTGTGAGTGTTGCATGCGTGCGTGTGAATGTTGTGTGCGTGGCTGCGTGTGTACGTGTGAGTGTTGCGTGCGTGCGTGGGTGCATGTGTTTGTGTGAGTGTTGCGTGGATGCAGTTTGTGTGCATGCGTGCGTGTGTGTATAATCACCACACCAGCTCCTGTGTGTTAAAACAGACGGCTCAACATACCAATACAAGGCCACCTTGTCCGCTGTGCCCGCTATCATGACTTTGAACCACCGTCCAAATATTTTTTTTGTCGTTTGTTTTCATTCTTACTAGCAAGATGCCCGTGCATTGCACGTAACATCAAGATGCATTTGTATGACTTGTTTATCTTGTGAGAGAAAAGGATGAACGAGGGAAGGCCTTATTTGCAAATGTGGAGAGATGTGTGGGTACCTTTTTGCAAAGTTGCCATAGTTTCTTTCCTATCCGTCAGATACAAGTCGAGAGGTGGTCACGATGGTAGTGAGATAATGTGATGCAACACTAGAGGTGCCACGTGGAGCGTTTAACTGGTCAACTAGTCATGTCATGAGCAAATACAGAGTTGTACGGTGAGCCCGTGACTGTATAATAACCACTAAACATAAATGGTGATCGTAATGAGTGGATTCTGAAGTCCAATGTACGTATCGTGCTTTCGCTTCAAATACAATGATCGTCATTGCATATATCGCGAGAGAAAGATGAAACATGCATGAATTTTCTGGGGGCTTACTTTTAGAGGACCTGGAGATAGTTTTGTGTGCATACGTGAAAGGGGCGTACAGGGGGTATGCGATCGAGAGAGAGATGCTCTTCGTTTCTCTTTATTATGACTAACTTTGTATATAGTATAAAAATATACAAATTCACAGTGCGGAATAAATGTCATTGTGGGCACCATGCAATGCAAATTAGCGTTCGTACTCCTCCATATAACTTTGTAATGTTGTATATATGTAGAAACTCTAAAATACTTCTTTGGCCACACTTCATTCAAAAGGAATATTGTATGCAAAATAAACGTGAAGAGAGGGCTTTTTAGATCAATGGGCTACGTGATGTAAAATGTATGAATGTGTAGTTGATGCATTTGGCGGGGCCTAGAGAGGTATGTGTGTGTGTATTATGTATTCGAGAGAGGCATGGGTAGAGGGGCCGACGGGGGGGGGGCGTGGGAGAGATAGCACGAGAAATGAGAGTGGTCTATAGAGAGATCGACGAATATGACGTCACGACAAGAGATTCCATTCCCTTGAGTGTGTATATGCAAGGGGGTGAATAGAGGCACCAGGAGAAATTTTCTGTGTGTGTTGTGTTTGTGTTGGTATGTGTGGGTGTGAGAAGATAATGAGACGTGGGGTCAGAGGGTGTGTCACCGCGTGAGGTCCGGTGGGTCGAGGTGAGGCCCTTCGTTCGGTTCCGTCCTGCGCCACATTGGTCGGCCCGTGACGCATTTAGGAAGACCCATGGATGACTAGTCGTACAAGAGAAAGATAGCAGAATTGTGAAGGACTCTGTGTCCACTGACAAAGCCGGCTAGGATTTGTAACAGTAGGTTCTCGGACTAAGGTAACCCCTTTATCTCTGATATTACTATTCATCCAACCTAACTCGTCGATTAGGAAGACGAGGTGTGAGACAATGCGTGAGAGACTGGCGTAAAGATAATGTGCGTACATGAGACACGTAGGCAGGTCCATGTATATAGAAAGGGTCGATGAGGATTGTGCGTGTGTATGTTTGCGAGAGGAAGAGTGCTTGTGATAAAGGTTAGTGGAAAGAGTTGTAAATGGTTACGAGAGGGAGGGAGGGTTACATCTAGAGCATGTGTGCGAGAAAGACACCTCGGGAGAGAGTGTGTGAGCATGTGTGAGAGACCACCGATGGAGAGTGAAACTACACATAAAAGACTGTTCTACACATTGATTAAAGATATAAATTGTATCCAAATATTAGGATGCACTACTAGGAAAAGGCCTACTAGTGGCGCACCAGTTTTGCCTACTAATGGCGCACTACTGTTGCGCCACTAGTACCACACCACTAGTATTTTTTACTAATGGCGCACCTGTACTGTGCCATTACTATCTGACTTAGTAATGGCGCACCACATAGAAGTGCGCCATTAGTAATAATTTTTTTTCATTTTTTTATGTTTTTCTTAATCTGGGTCACTATGGCTTAATCTCTGGTCAAATCGCACTCCGTGGTCAAACTTCCCAAAAGGTCACCCATCCTCACACTACTCCAGCCCAAGCACGCTTAACTTCAGAGTTCTATCCAACCCCAGCACCAGCTCACTTCACAGGCACTTGTTGATATATCTAGCATATCAATCCTATTAAACCTTGTTGACGTTTAGGACTTTGTTCATGTTCATGAGTGTGATGAAATTTTGAAAAAATATTTCAAACTCCCATTCATATTACGTATCATATTTTGAAAAAAAAACCCCAAAAAAATCGAAACTATTTTTTTTCTGTTACTAGTTGCGCACCTAGCATACGGTGCGCCACTAGTAAGTTTGATTTTTTTTTGAATTTTTTTGCCTCCAGATCTTAAAAGCCCTGTAATTTTTTTCTGTTAGGTTTTTGAGGATTTTGAAATTTTTTAACAAGGTTTCCCCATTAAATTCGGATGTAACTTTTCGAGTAAATGATTTTTCATATAGATATCTTTTTAATCCAAGTTCGTATGCAAAAGTTATGCCCATTTTACAAATTCCAGAGAGATTTTGCAAATAAAGTCGAAATTCATTTTTGTAAATATTCCAAACAACTAGACCACATATCACATGGGAAACTTATTTTCTTTTATTTTTTTTGACATTTTCATCATTTTCTTTTATTTATTTTAAAAAAAAAATGAAAAAGGCGGTCCACGAGGGGGGGGGGGTGTGCATGCGAGCGAATTTTTGGGCCAAGTTAGTAATGGCGCACCGTGGGAGTAATGGCGCACCACTCCCACGGCGCACCATTACAAGTTTTCAAAAAATATTAAAAAAAATTGAAAGAAAATTGTAAAAAAATTACTAGTGGCGCACCGTGGATGTGGTGCGCCATTACTAGTTTAACTAGTAATGGCGCACTATCCCCTGGTGCGCCATTACTAGTTTTGAAAAAAAAAATAAGTTGATTTTTTTTACTAATGGCGCACCGTGGATGTGGTGCGCCATTACTAGTTTAACTAGTAATGGCGCACTATCCCCTGGTGCGCCATTACTAGATTTGAAAAAAACTCTTGTTATTAATGGCGCACCAACACATGGTGCGCCATTAGTATATAGTAGTGGCACACCACATGTCTGGTGTGCCATTAGTGTCAATTTCATCTATAGCCCTTTTCCTAGTACTGATGGGATCATGATATTTGCAATTTGTGTAAGGAGCGGTCATTGATCCATCAGACATCTAGATTCTATCGAATTTGAGCATGTCTATGTTATTATTCGACACAATTGATCCACATAGTTAGTATTTTGAACTCCAGACAATGCATCGCTTTAGCAATTAATCGAATATAAACATGAGTATAGTTCATGTTGTGTGTGTAAAGCACATTATACATACGAAAGTTACACAATGGACATTATAAATAGCTACCTATGAACTAGCATACATTTGAATTCAACTTAAGGTGGTTTAAAAAAATCGAATTCAACATGAAGTCCATTAAATTATTTGAATTTGATATCATGGCATTTGTAAACCATACCCAAATTATGGGGGCACCAATCTTTGCTCTGATTTTGTACATAATAGCATATGTAGTCGTGTAAAAAATAGATTTAAATTTAGCTCCTCCATTCCAAAATAATCGTAGTTATAGGATTTTCAAGTGTCAAAATTTCAAAAAGAAGCGGATAATTTAATGAGGTTTTCAAACATACAAGGTCAAATATAACGCTGTCTATTTAGGTCAATCCTCATAGTTCAAGAGTACTATAAACGTGAATGCTTGGTTTCAAAATATCGAACAAAGCGCCAAAAGAGCCTCTACTCGCCCGAAACCGCGTGAGACCAATGTTTGGTAGTACAGGGAAATTACTTTTCTAATAACTCCGACCCGTGAAACCTACCGGCCCCACGTCCAAAGGTCTAAACAGGGGTAGGTTTGTAGCTTCATCTAGATGCCACGAAACCGCATCCGAAAAACATTCATACACAATGGCCGCCTAAGCACACATGCGCGCGGCCGAAATCGCTCCCGCCCACTATTTGGGACACCTGGGATTACCATCCTACCCCGACCCGCAGTAGGTCCGAAATTTAAGAGGGGGGAAAAGTTTGTACTTTCCCCAAATTTCAAACAAGCGTGTCCCATCTTCTGTTCAAAAAAGCCAAAAACAAGCGCGTCCCAGACCGAAACATGGTTCCCCCCACCCGTCCGATTCCCCATTCGTACTCCGTGGGCGCCAAAACTACCTCTCCACCAGCCGCGAAACCCCGGCGTCCTCCGTCCGCCACCCCATCCCACCCATCAACCGCCGCCCTCCTCCATCACGCCGGAGCCGATACCCCAACGTCGTCGTCCACCGCAACCTCAACCGCACCGCCCTCCACGACTAGTAGTTGAAGCCAAGGCCGAGCCGTCCGTACCCGAGCCAGTTTAACCACGCCGTCCTATGCCTCACCGCTGCCACTCCAAATTCGCCACCCTCCACCGCACCAGAGTTGTTCCTACTACGCCGTCCTTCACCGCCTCTGATCTGCTTCCCCTCCGCTGACATACGGCCACGGCAACACAGTCAACAATTTGGCCATGGGTTCGTCCAAGCCTGCACCCTCCAGAACATCAATTTTCCTGGTAAAAAGAAGAAGATCGGCACGACATATGGAGGTGACCACATCGGCAACCGAAAATGGTACTCCTCTTCCTTATTCGTGCAAATCTTACGTCTCTGCTTGCACGGTATTCATCCCATAGAAGACACTAGTTGACCGCTTCTTCTTGATACTAGTGTTGGGGAACGTAGCAGAAATTCAAAATTTTCTACGCATCACCAAGATCAATCTATGGAGTAATCTAGCAACGAGGGAAGGAGAGTGCATCTACATACCCTTGTAGATTGCTAAGTGGAAGCGTTCAAGTGAACGGGGTTGATGGAGTCGTACTCGTCGTGATCCAAATCACCGATGATCCTAGTGCCGAACGGACGGCACCTCCGTGTTCAACACACGTACAGCCCGGTGACGTCTCCTACGCCTCGATCCAGCAAGGGGAGAAGGAGAGGTTGGGGAAGACTCCATCCAGCAGCAGCACGATGGCGTGGTGGTGGTGGAGGAGCACGGGACTCCAGCAGGGCTTCACCAAGCACTACGAGAGACGAGGAGGGAGAGGGGTAGGGCTGCGCCAACAGGGAGAGCAAATCGTGTCTATGGCAGCCCAAAACCTCAAGTATATATAAGGGGAGGGGAGGGGCTGCACCCCCACCTAGGTTTCCATCCCTAGGGGTGGCGGCCAACCCTAGATCCCATCTAGGGGGGCGGCCAAGGGGGGAGAGAGGGGGCGCACCACTAGGTGGGCCTTAGGCCCATCTGAGCCTAGGGTTTGCCCCCTTCCACTCTCCCTTGTGCCTTGGGCCTTGGTGGGGGGCGCACCAGCCCACCTGGGGCTGGTCCCCTTCCACACTTGCCCATGCAGCCCTCCGGGGCTAGTGGCCCCACTTGGTGGACCACCGGGACCCTCCCGGTGGTCCCGGTACATTACCGATAAAACCCGAAACTTTTCCGGCGACCAAAACAAGACTTCCCATATATAAATCTTTACCTCCGGACCATTTCGGAACTCCTCGTGACGTCCAGGATCTCACCAGGGACTCCGAATAACATTCCGTAACTGCATACATACTTTCCCTATAACCCTAGCGTCATCGAACCTTAAGTGTGTAGACCCTACGGGTTCGGGAGTCATGCAGACATGGCCGAGACAACTCTCCGGTCAATAACCAACAGCGGGATCTGGATACCCATGCTGGCTCCCACATGATCCACGATGATCTCATTGGATGAACCACGATGTCAAGGACTTAATCAATCCCGTATACAATTCCCTTTGTCTATCGGTACGATACTTGCCCGAGATTCGATCGTCGGTATCCTGATACCTTGTTCAATCTCGTTACCGACAAGTCTCTTTACTCATTCCGTAACACATCATCCCGTGATCAACTCCTTGATCACATTGTCCACATTATGATGATGTCCTACCGAGTGGGCCCAGAGATACCTCTCCGTTTACACGGAGTGACAAATCCCAGTCTCGATTCGTGCCAACCCAACAGACACTTTCGGAGATACCTATAGTGTACCTTTATAGCCACCCAGTTACGTTGTGACGTTTGGCACACCCAAAGCACTCCTACGGTATCCGGGAGTTGCACAATCTCATGGTCTAAGGAAATGATACTTGACATTAGAAAAGCTTTAGCATACGAACTACATGATCTTGTGCTAGGCTTAGGATTGGGTCTTGTCCATCACATCATTCTCCTAATGATGTGATCCCATTATCAACGACATCCAATGTCCATGGTCAGGAAACCATAACCATCTATTGATCAACGAGCTAGTCAACTAGAAGGCTTACTAGGGACATGGTGTTGTCTATGTATCCACACATGTATCTGAGTTTCCTATCAATACAATTCTAGCATGGATAATAAACGATTATCATGAACAAGGAAATATAATAATAACCAATTTATTATTGCCTCTAGGGCATATTTCCAACAGTCTCCCACTTGCACCAGAGTCAATAATCCATTTCACATCGATATGTGATTAACACTCAAGGTCACATCCCCATGTGACTAACACCCAAAGAGTTCTGGGTTTGATCATGTTATTCTTGTGAGAGAGGTTTCAGTCAACGGGTCTGCAACATTCAGATCTGTATGTACTTCGCAAATTTTTATGTCATCTTGTAGATGCAACTACTACGCTACATTAGGAGCCATTTCAAATAACTGTTCTACTTGGAGCTATTCTAAATTGTTGCTCCATTATACGTATCCGGTATCTCTACTCAGAGCTATCGGGATAGGTGTTAAGATTGCATCGACGTAACTTTTTATGTCGAACTCTTTATCACCTCCATAACCGAGAAACATATCCTTATTCCTCTAAGGATAATTTAGACCGCTATCTGGTGATCTACTCCTAGATCACCTTTGTACCCTCTTGCCAGATATGTGGCAAGGCACACATCAGGTGCGGTACTCAGCATGGCATACCGTATAGGGCCTATGACAAAAGCATAGGGGACGACCTTCGTCCTTCCTCTTTCTTCTGCCGTGGTCGTGCTTTAAGTCTTAACTTCATACCTTGCAACTCAGGCAAGAACTCCTTCTTTGACAGATCCATCTTGAACACCTTTAAGATCATGTCAAGGTATGTGCTCATTTAAAAGTACCATTAAGCGTTTTGATCTATCATTATAGATCTTGATGCTCAATGTTCAAGTAGCTTAATCCAGGCTTTCCATTGAAAAACACTTTCCAAATAACCCTATATGCTTTCCAGAAATTCTATGTCATTTCTGATCAACAATATGTCAACAACATATATTCATCAGAAATTCTATAGTGCTCCCACTCACTTCTTTGGAAATACAAATTTCTCATAAACTTTGTATACACCCAAAATCTTTGATCATCTCATCAAAGCATACATTCCAACTCCGAGATGCTTACTCCAGTCCTTAGAAGGATTGCTGGAGCTTTGCATACTTATTAGCATCTTTCAGGATTAACAAAACCTTCCGGTTGTATCACAACAACCTTTCCTCAAGAAAATCGTCGAGGAAACAATGTTTTGACATCCTATCTGCAAGATTTCATAAATAATGCAGTAATCGCTAATATAATTCCAACAGACTCTTAGCATCGCTATGAGTGAGAAAGTCTCATCGTAGTCAACTCCTTGAACTTGTCAGAAAACATCTTAATGACAAGTCGAGCTTTCTTAATGGTGATACTTACCATCATTGTCCGTCTTCCTTTTAAAAATCCATATGTACCTAACAGCCTTACGACCATCAAGTAGTTCTTCCAAAGTCTACACTTTGTTTTCATATATGGATCCTCTCTCGGATTATATGGCCTCGAGCCATGTTGGAATCCAGGCCCACCATCGCTTCTCCATAGCTCGTAGGTTCATTGTTGTCTAGCAACATGACTTCCAAGACAGGATTACGTACCATTCTGAAGTAGTACGCATCCTTGTCATCCCACGAGGTTTGGTAGTGACTTGATCTGAAGTTTCATGATCACTATCATAAGCTTCCACTTCAATTGGTGTAGGTGCCACAGGAACAACTCCCCGTGCCCTGCCACACACTAGTTGAAGAGACAGTTCAATAACCTCATCAAGTCTCCACCATCCTCCCACTCAATTCTTTCGAGAGAAACTTTTCCTCGAGAAAGGACTCGATTCTAGAAACAATCCCTTATTTCTTTCGGATCTGAGACAGGAGGTATACCCAACTGTTTTGGGTGTCCTATGAAGATGCATTTATCCGCTTTGGGTTCGAGCTTATCAGCCTAAAACTTTACACATAAGCGTCGCAGCCCCAAACCTTTTAACAAATGACAGCTTAGGTTTTTCTAAACCATAGTTCATACAGTGTCATCTCATCGGAATTACGTGGTGCCCTATTTAAAGTGAATGTGGTTGTCTCTAATGCCTAACCCATAAACTATCGTGGTAATTCGATAAGAGACATCATGGTATGCATCATATCCAATAGGGTGCAGTTATGATGTTCGGACACACCATCATACTATGGTGTTTCAGGCTGTATTAGTTGTGAAACATTTTCCACAATGTCTTAATTCTGTGCCAAACTCGTAATTCAGATATTCATCTCTATGATCATATTATAGATATTTTATCCTCTTGTCACGACAATCTTTCAACTTCACCCTAAAATTACTTGAACCTTTCAATAATCCAGACTCATGATTCATCAAGTAAATATACTCAACATCTACTCAAATCATCTGTGAAGTAAGAACATGACGATATCCACTACACGCCTCAGCACTCATTGGACTGCACACATCAAAATGTATTACTTCCAACAAGTTGCTTTCTAGTTCCATTTTACTGAAAACGAGGCTTTCAGTCATCTTGCCCATGTGGTATGATTTGCATGTCTCAAGTGATGCAAAATCAAGTGAGTCCAAACGGTCCATTTGCATGGAGTTTCTTCATGCATATACTCCAATATACATGGTCCGCATGTCTCAAACTTTTCAAAAACGAGTGAGCCCAAAGATCCATCAACATGGAGCTTCTTCATGCGTTTTATACCGATATGACTTACGTGGCAGTGCCACAAGTAGGTGGTACTATCATTACTATCTTATATCTTTTGGCATGAACATGTGTATCACTACGATCGAGATTCAATAAACCATTCATTTTAGGTGCAAGACCATTGAAGGTATTATTCAAATAAACAGAGTAATCATTATTATCCTTAAATGAATAACCGTATTGCGATAGACATAATCCAATCATGTCTATGCTCAACGCAAACACCAATCTCGATGGTAGAGGGAGCGTGCGATTCTTGACCACATCAAGCTGGGGAAAAACTTCCAACACATATCGCCAGCTCACCTTTAGCTAGTCTCCGTTTACTCCGCAGCCTTTTATTTTGAGTTTACTAACATTTAGCAACCGAACCGGTATCTAATACCATGGTGCTACTAGGAGTACTAGTAAAGTACACATTAACACAATGTATATCCAATATACTTCTATCGACCTTGCCAGCCTTCTCATCTACCAAGTATCTAGGGTAATTCTGCTCCGGTGGCTGTTCCCCTTATTACAGAAGCACTTAGTCTCGGGTTTGGGTTCAACCTTGGGTTTCTTCACTAGAGCAGCAGCTAATTTGCCGTTTCATGAAGTATCCTTTCTTGCCCCTTGTGGTTTCACCAACCATCAACAATTGGTGCTCCTTCTTGATTTCTACTTTTGTGGTGTCAAACATCGCGAATATCTCAAGGATCATCATATATGTCCCTGATATATGATAGTTCATCACGAAGCTCTAGCAGCTTGGTGGTAATGACTTCAGAGAAACATCACTTTCTCATCTGGAAGATCAACTCCCACTCGATTCAAATGATTGTTGTACTCAGACAATCTGAGCACAAGCTCAACAATTGAGCTTTCCTCCCTTAGTTTGCAGGCTAAGAAAATCGCTGGAGGTCTTATACCTCTTGACGTGGGCATGAGCCTGAAATCCCAATTTCAGCCCTCGAAACATCTCATATGTTTTGCGATGTTTCAAAACGTCTTCGGTGCCTCAACTCTAAACCGTTTAACTAAACTATCACGTAGTTATCAAAATGTGTATGTCAGATGTTCGCAACATCCACAGACGACGTTCCAGGTTTAGCACACTGAGCGGTGCGTTAAGGACATAAGCCTTCTATGAAGCAATGAGGACAATCCTCAGTTTACGGACCTAGTCCGCATAATTGCTACTATCAACTTTCAACTAAATTTTCTCTAGGAACATATCTAAACAGTAAAACTGAAGCGCGAGCTACGACATAATTTGCGAAGACCTTTTGACTATGTTCAGGATAATTAAGTTCATCTTATGAACTTCCACTCAGATAGACATCCCTCTAGTCATCTAAGTGATTACATGATCCGAGTCAACTAGGCCATGTCCGATCATCACGCGAGACGGACTAGTCATCATCGATGAACATCTTCATGTTGATCGTATCTACCATACGACTCATGCTCGACCTTTCGGTCTCTTGTGTTCCGAGGCCATGTCTATACATGCTAGGCTCGTCAAGTCAACCTAAGTGTTTCGCGTGTGTAAGTCTGTCTTACACCCGTTGTATGTGAATGTTAGAATCTATCACACCCGATCATCACGTGGTGCTTCGAACGACGAACTTTCACAATGGTGCACAGTTAGGGGGAACACTTTCTTGAAATTTTAATGAGGGATCATCTTATTTACTACCGTCGTTCTAAGCAAATAAGATGTAAAAACATGATAAACATCACATGCAATCAAATAGTGACATGATATGGCCATCATCACTTTGCTCCTTTTGATCTCCATCTTCGGGGCTCCATGATCATCATCGTCACCGGCATGACACCATGATCTCCATCATCGTGTCTTCATGAAGTTGTCTCGCCAACTATTACTTCTACTACTACAGCTAACGGTTAGCAATAAAGTAAAGTAATTACATGACATTTATGTTGACACGCAGGTCATAAATAAATTAAGACAACTCCTATGGCTCCTGCCGGTTGTCATACTCATTGACATGCAAGTCGTGATTCCTATTACAAGAACATGATCATCTCATACATCACATATATCATTCATCACATCCTTTGGCCATATCAGATCACAAGACACTTGCTACAAAAACAAGTTAGACGTCCTCTAATTGTTGTTGCAAGTTTTTATGTGGCTGCTATAGGTTGCTAGCAAGAATGTTTCTTACCTACGCCAAAACCACAACGTGATATGCCAATTTCTATTTACCCTTCATAAGGACCCTTTTCATCGAATCCGATCCGACTAAAGTGGGAGAGACAGACACCCGCTAGCCACCTTATGCAACTAGTGCATGTCAGTCGGTGGAACCAGTCTCACGTAAGAGTACGTGTAAGGTCGGTCCGGGCCGCTTCATCCCACGATGCCGCCGAATCAAGATAAGACTAGTAACGGCAAGTAAATTGACAATATCGACGCCCACAACTGCTTTGTGTTCTACTCGTGCATAGTAACTACGCATAGACCTAGCCCATGATGCCACTGTTGGGGAACGTAGCAGAAATTCAAAATTTTCTACGCATCACCAAGATCAATCTATGGAGTAATCTAGCAACGAGGGAAGGAGAGTGCATCTACATACCCTTGTAGATCACTAAGCGGAAGCGTTCAAGTGAACGGGGTTGATGGAGTCGTACTCGTCGTGATCCAAATCACCGATGATCCTAGTGCCGAACGGACGGCACCTCCATGTTCAACACACGTACAGCCCGGTGACGTCTCCTACGCCTTGATCCAGCAAGGGGAGAAGGAGAGGTTGGGGAAGACTCCATCCAGCAGCAGCACGACGGCGTGGTGGTGGTGGAGGAGCGCGGGACTCCAGCAGGGCTTCGCCAAGCACTACGAGAGATGAGGAGGGAGAGGGGTAGGGCTGCGCCAACAGGGAGAGCAAATCGTGTCTATAGCAGCCCAAAACCTCAAGTATATATAGGGGGAAGGGAGGGGCTGCGCCCGCACCTAGGTTTCCACCCCTAGGGGTGGCGGCCAGCCCTAGATCCCATCTTGGGGAAGGGGCGGCCAAGGGGGGAGAGAGGGGGGCTGTTGGAAATATGCCCTAGAGGCAATAATAAAAGTATTATTATATTTCATTGTTCATGATAATTGTCTTTTATTCATGCTATAAATGTATTATCCGGAAATCGTAATACACGTGTGAATACTTAGACCACACTATGTCCCTGGTAAGCCTCTAGTTGACCAGCTCGTTGTGATCAACAGATAGTCATGGTTTCCTGACTATGGACATTGGATGTCGTTGATAACGGGATCACATCATTAGGAGAATGATGTGATGGACAAGACCCAATCCTAAGCATAGCATAAAAGATCGTGTAGTTCGTTTTGCTAGAGCTTTGCAAGTGTCAAGTATCTCTTCCTTCGACCATGAGATCGTGTAACTCCCGGATACTGTAAGAGTGCCTTGGGTGCATCAAACGTCACAACGTAACTGGGTGACTATAAAGGTGCATTACAGGTATCTCCAAAAGTAGCTGTTGGGTTGACACGGATCAAGACTGGGATTTGTCACTCCGTATGACGGAGAGGTATCTCTGGGCCCACTTGGTAATGCATCATCATATTGAGCTCAATGTGACCAAGGTGTTGGACACGGGATCATGCATTACGGTACGAGTAAAGTGACTTGCCGGTAACGAGACTGAACAAGGTATTGGGATACCGACGATCGAGTCTCGGGCAAGTAACGTACCGATTGACAAAGGGAATTGCATACAGGGTTTGATCGAATCCTCGACATAGTGGTTCATCCGATGACAACATCGAGGAGCATGTGGGAGCCATCATGGGTATCCAGATCCCGCTGATGGTTATTGACTGAGAGCGTCTCGGTCATGTCTGCATGTCTCCCGAACCCGTAGGGTCTACACACTTAAGGTTCGGTGACGCTAGGGTTATGAAGGTATGGATATGCAGAAACCCGAATGTTGTTCGGAGTCCCGGATGAGATCCCGGACGTCACGAGGAGTTCCGGAATGGTCCGGAGGTAAAGAATTATATATAGGAAGTGCTATTTCGGGCATCGGGACAAGTTTCGGGGTTATCGGTATTGTACCGGGACCACCGGAAGGGTCCCGGGGGTCCACCGGGTGGGGCCACCTGTCCCGGGGGGCCACATGGGCTGTAGGGGGTGCGCCTTGGCCATCATGGGCCAAGGGCACCAGCCCCTATAGGCCCATGCGCCTAGGGTTTCCCCCTAGGAGGAGTCCTAGTGGTGGAAGGCACCCCTAGGTGCCTTGGGGGGGGAGGGAAACCTCCCCTAGGCCGCCGCCCCCCCTAGTAGATCTCATCTACTAGGGCCGGCGCCCCCCCCTGGCACCCCTATATATAGTGGGGGAGAGGAGGGACTTCATACACCAGCCCCTGGCGCCTCCACCTCCCCCCGTTACGTCTCTCCCTCGTAGTCTCGGCGAAGCCCTGCTGCTGTGACGCCCTGCATCCACCACCACGCCGTCGTGCTGCTGGATCTTCATAAACCTCTCCTTCCCCCTTGCTGGATCAAGAAGGAGGAGACGTCTCCTGTCCCGTACGTGTGTTGAACGCGGAGGTGCCGTCCGTTCGGCGCTGGTCATCGGTGATTTGGATCACGTCGAGTACGACTACATCATCACCTTGCAAGCTTCCGCACGCGATCTACAAGTGGTATGTAGATGCAAACTCTCTCCCTAGACTCGTTGCTTAGATGAACTCATAGATGGATCTTGGTGAAACCGTAGGAAAAATTTTAATTTTCTGCAACGTTCCCCAACAGTGGCATCATGAGCTAGGTCTATGCGTAGTTCTCTTTGCACGAGTAGAACACAACTTTGTTGTGGGCGTGGATTTTGTCATCTTACTTGCCTCTACTAGTCTTTTCTTGCTCAACGGTATTGTTGGATGAAGCGGCCCGGACCAACCTTACACGTACACTTACGTGAGACCGGTTCCACCGACTGACATGCACAAGTTGCATAAGGTGGCTGGCGGGTGTCTGTCTCTCCCACCTTAGTTGGAGCGGAATCGATGAACAGGGCCCTTATGAAGGGTAAATAGAAGTTGACAAAATCACGTTGTGGTGATTCGTAGGTAAGAAAACGTTCTTGCTAGAACCCAATTGCAGCCACGTAAAAGATGCAACAACAATTAGAGGACGTCTAACTTGTTTTTGCAGCGATTGATCATGTGATGTGATATGGCCAGAAGTTGTGATGAATGATGAATTGTGATGTATGAGATCATGTTCTTTGTAATAGGATTCACGACTTGCATGTCGATGAGTATGACAACCGGCAGGAGCCATAGGAGTTGTCATTATTTTTTGTATGACCTGCGTGTCATTGAATAACGTCATGTAAACTACTTTACTTTATTGCTAAACGTTAGTCATAGAAGTAGAAGTAGTCGTTGGCGTGACAACTTCATGAAGACACGATGATGGATATCATGATGATGGAGATCATGGTGTCAAGCCGGTGACAAGATGATCATGGAGCCCCGAAGATGAAGATCAATGGAGCTATATGATATTGGCCATATCATGTCACAACTATATAATTGCATGTGATGTTTATTATGTTTGTGCATCTTGTTTACTTAGGACGACGGTAGTAAATAAGATGATCCCTTATAAAATTTCAAGAAGTGTTCTCCCCTAACTGTGCACCGTTGCTACAGTTCGTCGTTTCTAAGCACCACGTGATGATCGGGTGTGATGGATTCTTACGTTCACATACAACGGGTGTAAGACAGTTTTACACAGCGAAAACACTTAGGGTTAACTTGACGAGCCTAGCATGTGCAGACATGGCCTCGGAACACGGAGACCGAAAGGTCGAACACGAATCGTATAGAAGATACGATCAACATGAAAATGTTCACCGACGATGACTAGTCCGTCTCACGTGATGATCGGACACGGGCTAGTCAACTCGGATCGTGTAACACTTAGATGACTAAAGGGATGTCTAATCTAAGTGGGAGTTCATAATTTGATTAGAACTTTATTATCATGAACTTAGTCTAAAACCTTTGCAAATATGTCTTGTAGATCAATGGCCAACGCTAACGTCAACATGAACTTCAACGCGTTCCTAGAGAAAACCAAGCTGAAAGATGATGGCAGCAACTATACGGACTGGGTCCGGAACCTGAGGATCATCCTCATAGCTGCCAGGAAACAATATGTCCTAGAAGGACCGCTAGGTGACGCTCCCGTCCCAGAGAACCAAGACATTATGAATGCTTGGCAGTCTCGCGCTGATGATTACTCCCTCGTTCAGTGCGGCATGCTTTACAGCTTAGAACCGGGGCTCCAAAAGCGTTTTGAGCATCACGGAGCATATGAGATGTTCGAAGAGCTGAAACTAGTTTTTCAAGCTCATGCCCGGGTCGAGAGATATGATGTCTCCGACAAGTTCTACAGTTATAAGATGGAGGAGAACAGTTCTGTCAGTGAGCACATCCTGAAGATGTCTGGGTTGCACAACCGTATGACCCAGCTGAACATTAACCTCCCAGATGAGGCGGTCATTGACAGAATCCTCCAGTCGCTCCCACCAAGCTACAAGAGCTTTGTGATGAACTACAACATGCAGGGAATGGAAAAGACCATTCCTGAAGTGTTCTCGATGCTGAAGTCAGCAGAGGCTGAAATCAAGAAAGAACATCAAGTGTTGATGGTCAATAAGACCACTAAGTTCAAGAAGGGCAAGGGTAAGAAGAACTTCAAGAAAGACGGCAAAGATGTTGCCGCGCCTGGTAAGCCAGTTACCGGGAAGAAGTCAAAGAATGGACCCAAGCCTGAGACTGAGTGCTTTTATTGCAAGGGGAAGGGTCACTGGAAGCGGAGCTGCCCCAAATACTTAGCGGATAAGAAGGCCGGCAACACCAAAGGTATATTTGATATACATGTGATTGATGTGTACCTTACCAGTAATCGTAGTAACTCCTGGGTATTTGATACCGGTGCCGTTGCTCATATTTGTAACTCACAGCAGGAGCTGCGGAATAAACGGAGACTGGCGAAGGACGAGATGACGATGCGCGTCAGGAATGGTTCCAGAGTCGATGTGATCGCCGTCGGCATGCTGCCTCTACATTTACCTACGGGATTAGTTTTGAACCTTAATAATTGTTATTTAGTGCCAAGTTTGAGCATGAACATTGTATCTGGATCTCGTTTAATACGAGATGGCTACTCATTTAAGTCTGAGAATAATGGTTGTTCGATTTATATGAGAGATATGTTTTATGGTCATGCTCCGATGGTCAATGGTTTATTCTTAATGAATCTCGAACGTAATATTACACATGTTCATAGTGTAGATGCCAAAAGATTTAAAGTTGATAACGATAGTCCCACATACTTGTGGCACTGCCGCCTTGGTCACATTGGTGTCAAGCGCATGAAGAAGCTCCATGCCGATGGACTTTTAGAGTCTCTTGATTATGAATCGTTTGACACGTGCGAACCATGCCTTTTGGGCAAAATGACCAAGACTCCGTTCTCCGGAACAATGGAGCGAGCAACCAACTTGTTGGAAATCATACATACCGATGTGTGCGGTCCAATGAGCGTTGAGGCTCACGGAGGATATTGTTATGTTCTCACTCTCACAGATGACTTGAGTAGATATGGGTATGTCTACTTAATGAAACACAAGTCTGAGACCTTTGAAAAGTTCAAGGAATTTCAGAATGAGGTGGAGAATCAACGTGACCGAAAGATAAAATTCTTACGATCAGATCGTGGAGGAGAATACTTAAGTCACGAATTTGGTACACACTTAAAGAAATGTGGAATCGTTTCACAGCTCACGCCGCCTGGAACACCTCAGCGAAACGGTGTGTCCGAACGTCGTAATCGCACTCTATTGGATATGGTGCGGTCTATGATGTCTCTTACCGATTTACCGCTATCATTTTGGGGATACGCTCTAGAGACAGCTACATTCACTTTAAATAGGGCACCGTCTAAATCCGTTGAGACGACACCGTATGAATTATGGTTTGGAAAGAAACCTAAGCTGTCGTTTCTAAAAGTTTGGGGATGCGAAGCTTATGTCAAGAAACTTCAACCTGAAAAGCTCGAACCCAAGTCGGAAAAATGCGTATTCATAGGATACCCTAAGGAAACTGTAGGGTATACCTTCTACTTAAGATCCGAAGGCAAGGTCTTTGTTGCCAAGAACGGATGCTTTCTGGAAAAAGAGTTTCTCTCGAAAGAAGTAAGTGGGAGGAAAGTAGAACTCGATGAAGTACTACCTCTTGAGCGGGATAGTGACGCAGCACAGGAAACCGTTCCTGTGATGCCCACACCAACTGAAGAGGAAAACCATGATAATGATCAAGGCACTTCGGATCAAGTTACTGCTGAACTTCGTAGGTCCACAAGGACACGTTCCGCACCAGAGTGGTACGGCAACCCTGTCCTGGAAATCATGTTGTTAGACAACAATGAACCTTCGAACTATGAAGAAGCAATGGCGGGCCCGGATTCCAACAAATGGCTTGAAGCCATGAAATCCGAGATAGAATCCATGTATGAAAACAAAGTATGGACTTTGACAGACTTGCCCGATGATCGGCGAGCGATAGAAAACAAATGGATCTTTAAGAAGAAGACGGACGCGGATGGTAATGTTACCATCTATAAAGCTCGACTTGTCGCTAAGGGTTATCGACAGGTTCAAGGGATTGACTACGACGAGACATTCTCTCCCGTAGCGAAGCTAAAGTCCGTCCGAATCATGTTAGCAATTGCCGCATACTATGATTATGAGATATGGCAGATGGACGTCAAAACAGCATTCCTTAACGGGCATCTTAAGGAAGAACTATATATGATGCAGCCGGAAGGTTTTGTCGATCCTCGGAACGCAAACAAAGTATGCAAGCTCCAGCGATCCATTTATGGACTGGTGCAAGCATCTCGGAGTTGGAACATTCGCTTTGATGAGATGATCAAAGCGTTTGGGTTTATGCAGACTTATGGAGAAGCCTGCGTTTACAAGAAAGTGAGTGGGAGCTCTGTAGCATTTCTCATATTATATGTAGATGACATACTCCTGATGGGAAATAATATAGAATTTCTGGACATCATTAAGGCCTACTTGAATAAGTGTTTTTCAATGAAGGACCTTGGAGAAGCTGCTTATATATTAGGCATCAAGATCTATAGAGATAGATCGAGACGCCTCATAGGTCTTTCACAAAGCACATACCTTGATAAGATTTTGAAGAGATTCAGAATGGATCAGTCCAAGAAGGGGTTCTTGCCTATGTTACAAGGTATGAGACTGAGCTCAGCTCAGTCACCGACCACGGCAAAAGATAAAGAAGAGATGAGTGTCATCCCCTATGCTTCAGCCATAGGATCTATTATGTATGCCATGCTGTGTACCAGACCCGATGTAAACCTTGCCGTAAGTTTGGTAGCAAGATACCAAAGTAATCCCGGCAAGGAACACTGGACAGCGGTCAAGAATATCCTGAAGTACCTGAAAAGGACAAAGGACATGTTTCTCGTTTATGGAGGAGACGAAGAGCTCGTCGTAAAGGGTTACGTCGACGCTAGCTTCGACTCAGATCCGGATGACTCTAAGTCACAAACCAGATACGTGTATATGTTGAATGGTGGAGCAGTAAGCTGGTGTAGCTGCAAGCAGAGCGTCGTGGCGGGATCTACGTGTGAAGCGGAGTACATGGCAGCCTCGGAGGCAGCACATGAAGCGATTTGGGTGAAGGAGTTCATCACCGACCTAGGAGTCATACCCAATGCGTCGGGGCCAATCAAACTCTTCTGTGACAACAGTGGAGCTATTGCCCTCGCAAAGGAGCCCAGGTTTCACAAGAAGACCAGGCACATCAAGCGTCGTTTCAACTCCATCCGTGAAAATGTTCAAGATGGAGACATAGAGATTTGCAAAGTGCACACGGATCTGAATGTCGCAGATCCGCTGACTAAACCTCTCTCGCGTGCAAAACATGATCAACACCAGAACTCTATGGGTGTTCGATTCATCACAATGTAACTAGATTGGTGACTCTAGTGCAAGTGGGAGACTGTTGGAAATATGCCCTAGAGGCAATAATAAAAGTATTATTATATTTCATTGTTCATGATAATTGTCTTTTATTCATGCTATAACTGTATTATCCGGAAATCGTAATACACGTGTGAATACTTAGACCACACTATGTCCCTGGTAAGCCTCTAGTTGACCAGCTCGTTGTGATCAACAGATGGTCATGGTTTCCTGACTATGGACATTGGATGTCGTTGATAACGGGATCACATCATTAGGAGAATGATGTGATGGACAAGACCCAATCCTAAGCATAGCATAAAAGATCGTGTAGTTCGTTTTGCTAGAGATTTGCAAGTGTCAAGTATCTCTTCCTTCGACCATGAGATCGTGTAACTCCCGGATACCGTAAGAGTGCCTTGGGTGCATCAAACGTCACAACGTAACTGGGTGACTATAAAGGTGCATTACAGGTATCTCCGAAAGTAGCTGTTGGGTTGACACGGATCGAGACTGGGATTTGTCACTCCGTATGACGGAGAGGTATCTCTGGGCCCACTCGGTAATGCATCATCATATTGAGCTCAATGTTACCAAGGTGTTGGACACGGGATCATGCATTACGGTACGAGTAAAGTGACTTGCCGGTAACGAGACTGAACAAGGTATTGGGATACCGACGATCGAGTCTCGGGCAAGTAACGTACCGATTGACAAAGGGAATTGCATACAGGGTTTGATCGAATCCTCGACATAGTGGTTCATCCGATGACAACATCGAGGAGCATGTGGGAGCCATCATGGGTATCCAGATCCCGCTGATGGTTATTGACTGAGAGCGTCTCGGTCATGTCTGCATGTCTCCCGAACCCGTAGGGTCTACACACTTAAGGTTCGGTGACGCTAGGGTTATGAAGATATGGATATGCAGAAACCCGAATGTTGTTCGGAGTCCCGGATGAGATCCCGGACGTCACGAGGAGTTCCGGAATGGTCCGGAGGTAAAGAATTATATATAGGAAGTTCTATTTCGGGCATCGGGACAAGTTTCGGGGTTATCGGTATTGTACCGGGACCACCGGAAGGGTCCCGGGGGTCCACCGGGTGGGGCCACCTGTCCCGGGGGGCCACATGGGCTGTAGGGGGTGCGCCTTGGCCATCATGGGCCAAGGGCACCAGCCCCTATAGGCCCATGCGCCTAGGGTTTCCCCCTAGGAGGAGTCCTAGTGGTGGAAGGCACCCCTAGGTGCCTTGGGGGGGAGGGAAACCTCCCCTAGGCCGCCGCCCCCCTAGTAGATCTCATCTACT
Organism: Triticum dicoccoides; assembly: GCF_002162155.2. NCBI lineage: Eukaryota > Viridiplantae > Streptophyta > Magnoliopsida > Poales > Poaceae > Triticum > Triticum dicoccoides. The sequence goes on from NC_041388.1 coordinate 159,568,055, forward strand.
AGGGCCGGCGCCCCCCCTGGCACCCCTATATATAGTGGGGGAGAGGAGGGACTTCATACACCAGCCCCTGGCGCCTCCACCTCCCCCCGTTACGTCTCTCCCTCGTAGTCTCGGCGAAGCCCTGCTGCTGTGACGCCCTGCATCCACCACCACGCCGTCGTGCTGCTGGATCTTCATCAACCTCTCCTTCCCCCTTGCTGGATCAAGAAGGAGGAGACGTCTCCCATCCCGTACGTGTGTTGAACGCGGAGGTGCCGTCCGTTCGGCGCTGTTCATCGGTGATTTGGATCACGTCGAGTACGACTACATCATCACCTTGCAAGCTTCCGCACGCGATCTACAAGTGGTATGTAGATGCAAACTCTCTCCCTAGACTCGTTGCTTAGATGAACTCATAGATGGATCTTGGTGAAACCGTAGGAAAAATTTTAATTTTCTGCAACGTTCCCCAACAGGGGCGCACCAGTAGGTGGGCCTTAGGCCCATCTGAGCCTAGGGTTTTCCCCCTTCCACTCTCCCTTGCGCCTTGGGCCTTGGTGGGGGGAGCACTAGCCCACCTGGGGCTGGTCCCCTCCCACACTTGGCCCATGCAGCCCTCCGGGGCTGGTGGCCCCAATTGGTGGACCACCGGGAGGCTGGTGGACCACCGGGACCCTCCCGGTGGTCCCGGTACATTACCGATAAAACCCGAAACTTTTCCAGCGACCAAAACAGGACTTCCCACATATAAATCTTTACCTCCGGACCATTCCGGAACTCCTCGTGACGTCCGGGATCTCATCCGGGACTCCGAACAACATTCGGTAACCGCGTACATACTTTCCCTATAACCCTAGCGTCATCGAACCTTAAGTGTGTAGACCCTACGGGTTCGGGAGTCATGCAGACATGGCCGAGACAACTCTCCGGTCAATAACCAACAGCGGGATCTGGATACCCATGCTGGCTCCCACATGATCCACGATGATCTCATCGGATGAACCACGATGTCAAGGACTTAATCAATCCTGTATACAATTCCCTTTGTCTATCGGTACGATACTTGCCCGAGATTCGATTGTCGGTATCCTGATACCTTGTTCAATCTCTTTACCGACAAGTCTCTTTACTCGTTCCGTAACACATCATCCCGTGATCAATTCCTTGATCACATTGTGCACATTATGATGATGTCCTACCAAGTGGGCCCAGAGATACCTCTCCGTTTACACGGAGTGACAAATCCCAGTCTCGATTCGTGCCAACCCAACAGACACTTTCGGAGATACCTGTAGTGTACCTTTATAGCCACCCAGTTACGTTGTGACGTTTGGCACACCCAAAGCACTCCTACGGTATCCGGGAGTTGCACAATCTCATGGTCTAAGGAAATGGTACTTGACATTAGAAAAGCTTTAGCATACGAACTACATGATCTTGTGCTAGGCTTAGGATTGGGTCTTGTCCATCACATCATTCTCCTAATGATGTGATCCCATTATCAACGACATCCAATGTCCATGGTCAGGAAACTGTAACCATCTATTGATCAACGAGCTAGTCAACTAGAGGCTTACTAGGGACATGGTGTTGTCTATGTATCCACACATGTATCTGAGTTTCCTATCAATACAATTCTAGCATGGATAATAAACGATTATCATGAACAAGGAAATATAATAATAACCAATATACTGTTGCCTCTAGGGCATATTTCCAACAACTAGATGTTCCTAGTAACTCGCGATGCACAAGGTTTCTCCTCATATACTATTTCACCTTAGCTAGAGGTCCGTCGCCCCCCTGAATTTCAATTTCTGGCTAGTTGATTCCCAATTAACGGAAGCATTCCCCAGCGTAACAGGCGCTAGTACACCTATTACACCGGGGAAGCAGCGCCTTGGTGTTTATCTTAGGGGCGTGTGCGACCTAGAGCTACTGGTGCCCGATCTGAAGGTCAGCCGAGAATAAAGGAATGGCCTGGGAGCGCTGCCAAGCACGGCGGTGGTGTGAGGTCGATGGGAGGGCGGGGCGGCGGAGGCAGGGGTCTGGGCCGGTGGTCGCTGGTGGTTCGAGAAAGATCGTCAACAATGACTGGCGGGAGGTAGACGAAGGCCATCTGCCCGTTCCTTATAGATCGGACGGTTCATTAAAAAAATTGACTGACCTATTTATTTTAAGTCGACTGTTATCTTAGATATGACCACATGTGGTGGTGTGCTGGAGGAGTACCTGCATTTCCTGTGCTCATATATTAGAAAATCATACAAAGTAGAATCTAATTTTGTTTGCCATGCAATGTTGTAGAGCTATCATATGTCTCCTGTCATTTATTTTTCAGCCACCTGCTATCTGCTACTTTTACAGTGCACTAGTTCTGCACACACTTCACCCTTACTCTCACTATTGTGTTTTTATGCAAGGGTATTTCAGACTCTGCTGCCATGAGAGAAGCCAAAAAGAAAAGACAGAAGTCGCTCCAGCTTCGTATGCGGGTAGGCAAGACACGTTACATCGCTATAAAGGGTACAGTGTCAGCAGATGGAGATGGTAAACGTAGCTCTGGAGTTGATGACCTCGCTCGCAATGAACCACCATCCCAGGTGCTTGCTTTAACTTCGCGGTGTCATATGTGGTTGCATGTTCCATATGGTGTCTAGCTTGTATTCGAATGGCCGAAGTCGGTAAGATAAGGAAAGATATTTTTTTACATGAACCACCATCCCGTGAGCACCAGAAGACAAATAGCTAGTCAGGGCACTGGCCGAGCCAGTGACAAGCCCAGCAAAGATAGGCATCACCTGGAAGCCAACTAAAAAGCTGCGATGGTGGCGAAGCAGCCCGCCTCCCACCAGGCTCTCGGGTCCTAGATGATCATGCTCACCACTCCAGCCGGATGTCTAGCTTGTACTGCTTCCAATTTGGTTAAATTGCATCTGCTTAGCTTACACATTATTCCTTTGAATATGACATGCCTTTCTATTTTTGGTACATACTAGTACATCTGTGTATTAACCATGTTCTTACATCAAACTAATGTTCTTGTGTATCCCTCATCAATCACTTATGATGAGGCAGGCAGGCAAGGGGACTACTCCTCATTTAAAGAATGCAGCGTCAGCCTCCCGACATGATTCTCAAGAAATAGAAATGCTAGATGAAGATAGTGAACGTAGATCTGTAGTTGATTACAGCATTTCCCCTACACTAGCATCGCAGGTGCTTGCTCTAACTTGGCAGCGTGATATGTGGTTGCATGTTGCATATGGTGTCTAGATTGTAATTCTTCCAATCTGGTTAAATTGCATGTGCTAGTCTGCTTAGCTTATACATTATACCTGTTAATGTGACATGCCTTCCTATATTTAGTACATAGGACATCTGACTATTAAGCATGTACTTACATAAAACTATTGTTTTTTGTATCCCGCATCAATCAACATGACGAGACACCTTTAGTATATGCAGTGCGATATTAGTTGCATCTTTCATTTATGATGGGACGCTTTTAACTTGGCAGAGTCATATTGGTTGCATCTTTCATGTGGTATCTAGCTTGCACTGCTTCTTTTTGTTGGAATGGTTTCTGCTTAGTTTACACAAACAGTTGTGAACATGCCATGCCGTCCTATTTTTCGTACATATTCCATCCGTGTATCATGTGTTTGCCTTACATCAAAGTAGTGATTTTTAGTATCATGCATGAATGAGTTCTGAAGAGAGAATTTTATTGCTTTTTCTTGTCGGTTTTACTTGAGAATTCAAAATCAACAAAGCGGAAGGAAGTTAGCAAGGCAGTGGATAAAGGTGCTCCTTCCAAACGGAGGGCCTCTACAGTTTCTACTCCTCCACACCCCCAAGATGATTTCCAAGACAACACATGCATAGACACTCAACAAAGCTGTGTTTATGATGAGCACATCTCCCCTAGTGCAGCATCACCGGTGCTCCCTCTAACTTGGCACTGTTATATGTGGTTGCATGTTATGTGTGATGTCTAGCTTGTATTGCTTCAAATTTTGTTGAATTCCATCTGCTTACTTTACACATTATACTCGAATAAGACACGTCTTCCTATTTCTAGAACATACAATATCTGTCTATCACACCATGTTCTTACATCAAATTACTACTGTTGTGTAACCTGCAACAATCACTTATAATAAGACACGTTTGACTTTGGAGTGTGATATAGGTTACATCTCACATTCCTTTCTAGTTTGTACTACTAATTTGTTGAAATGGAACTTATGACGAGACAGTTTTAACTTGGTAGAGTGATATTCGTTGCATCTTTCATATGGTGTCTAGCTTTCATTGCTTCTAATTTGTTGAAATGCCATCTCCTTAGTTTACACATCATAAGCTGTGAATATGCAATGGCACTAATGACGAGAGACCTCTAACATGGTAGTGTGATGTTGTTTGCATCTTGCATATGATTTATTTCTTGTACTGCTTCACATTTGTTTAAACGCCATTTATGATGAGACATTGTTAACTTGGCAGAGAGATATTTGTAGCATCTTTCATATGGTGTCTACCTTCCATTGCATTGCTTCTAATTTGGTGAAATGTCTTCTCCTTAGTTTACACATCATAGTTCTGGTTATCTCTTTCGTCCTATTTTTCATACATATTACATCCTCCTATCATGTGGTTGTCTAACATCAAAGTTCAGTTCGTCTGCATCACACATCAATTTGTTCTGAAGAACTAAATTGTTATTCTTTTTCTTGTCGGCTTGACTTAACATGTCACAGAGAAAGAGGAAGAAACACAAAATGATAGGGAATGAGAAGTGGATGAATCCTGCAGATTCTGCTGGTACTGATGGTGCAATAGAAGGTCAAAGTCCAGCGGAAAATTCTACAAACACGACATCCCATGCTACACGAGTTGCAAAAAAGCCAAACAGAAACAAATAGCTGCCACCAAACAAGTAGAGACAGCCCTAGTTCTTGCAACACCTACCACAGTACTACCAGCTGCACGACTTACTCGTGCATCAACTGAGCTAGCAGCACGTTCCCAAGCTCCCTTGCCACCTGACACTACTTCCCAAGCACTCTTGACACAAGACGAGTTGGCAATATCAGATGAACCTTGTGAGCTTCAACAACAAGAAGGTAGTTGCTGGAGTCAAGTTGCAGTTGCATGCTTCTTTATATGTAGTCTCACAGTTTGATGTACACTAACACTTCCTATGTTCGTTGTTGGACTAGCACCTAGGCGCAAGAGGAAACAAACATCAGGGATAATGCTCGATAGGTTAACTAAATCTAGAGGAGGAAGAATGGAGATCCGTTTTGAGGCAGGTTTAAAAAGGCCACGTGATGCTACAGAGTCAGCCAAGTTAGTATCAGAGGCAGTGGTTGCCGTTTGGTGTCATGTACATATCCTCCCAACATGGATTCAGTATAGGAACGACAAAGAAGAAACCCAGTTCAACACCTTCCTCGACCATTTATCTGTAAGTATGGTTATGTATGGAAACTAGTAATATCGCCTTGCTCTGTCCCATACTTTCTACGTTGCTGATAATGAGACTCCCATAATTTTCAACAGATGAGGTTGAAGTTGGATAGCCAAGATGATGCAACCAGACAAGCTTGCACCCATGTTTTCAAGTCTGCTCTGCGACAATACCGGTATAACTTGAGGAAAACTCACTTTGAAGGCAAGGCTAACACTGAACATTCCCAAATATCTCTAGTGGAAAATATATCGGATGAAGACTGGAGGGGCCTTGTTAAACACTGGTCTGATATGAAGTATCAGGTACATTATATATATATGTGATCAGATCACATGTTGAAGTCCTATTTATGCATGTGCCACACAAATCTATCTTCTTGTAGGTGAACTATTCAAAGAACAAGGCCAACCGTATGAAAGTGAAATTCCAACAAACGACAGGATCTCGTAGCTATATTGCACACTAGGAGGCTCTTCTAATTAGCTGTTGTTTCACTCTTTTCGCTGTACCATATTATCAGATCTATATTGACTTGTTCGAAATGTAGAGGAAAGCCCGCAAGGACCAAAAAGTACCTGAACCAAATGCTATGGAAATCTTCAAGGACTGTCACACCAGCAAGAAGAAGGGCATGACTACACCAGTCAAAGCTGCTATTGTAAGTCCTTAATCCTCATGCCTTTTAACTACTACTTACTCTGACTTGTGCCTTGAACTGCATGGTTTGCAGCCAATGTCTATTACTCTTTTCAATTTTATACACAATTGTCTTAGCGTATCATTGCACCTTACAAGGTTTAAAAGAGAGGAGTGATGTTCCTTTGATCTTGACCCGTAATCTAGTTCCGTGCTGGACTTGCCCACACAACATTACAATTGCCTGTTTGTCTGTTCTCAGTTGTTTTGTGATATGAATGATGTCATACTATGCTTACCATATTATAAACTTCGTCTCTTTATCCTTAGCCCTCAATACAATGTGAAGAAATAGACAATACATTAGCGATGGTACATGGTCATATGTTTGGAACCTGGTTTTGTTATGTACTTTGCAATAAAGTACAACTAATATTTTACATGGGTTCACCAGAATAAGTGATGTATATAGACCAAAGTTATTTTGTTTGGTTTTGCTGCCTCCTTAATATCTTCTATTCTGGTACTACTAATGTAAAACCTCAACTTTTCAGCGAGCTATGGGAAAAATAGTGGAACCTCCACCTTCTGAAGGTGGTGAGGCAACTATAACCGTAATGGTAGCTCTTGCTACAGTGTGTCAGTACCTGTCCACTAACAGTGCCAAAAGCACATTCCTGCGTAATACTGGGTTGGTTGCTAAGGCAATGTCGTCCAAATTGCCTCATGATCAAGATATGCAATCTCAAAGCAATGTTGTATCTGCGCTCCAGACACAAGTCCATTCCCTAATAGAGACCCTTTGTGAAACAAGGAGAAACATTGCTCAATGTCGTCAAGATATGCATGGTTTTGAAACCAGACTATCAGACATTTGCTATGTTGTTTAGGAGCCTAGGGGAAATGAGGGCGAGGGTTATGGTGCTCCATCGGACAATACAGCATGAAAACGTAACAGTCAGGTCAAATGAACTGAGCTTCTGAACTTCTGGTGGTGCATTTATCTGCTAGACTGTTAAGTTTTATGCCAACCTTCCTTTTGTTATATAGTTGTAATTTGTTTTGGTGCGATACAAAATTTATACTTAATGTGCAGCCATCGGCTGAAGAAAACAGCAAGCCATTTTCGTATGGTGTAGGGTGTTCCCTATATTTGCACTGGTGGCGATCTTTGATGCCGAGTGGATGTAATCTGTGCAATCGCCTTAATAGCCTAGCGTTAGTTTCGTCCTTATTTATTTCCTAGTCTTCTTTTTCCCTAGTTTGCTAGTGGCCGCAACTACCATGGGCCATATACGGGACGTAGGATCCATGGGTCTCCTACGGGCCGTTGATAAATGGGCCTATAATCGATGGGCCTCGGGCCGTCGGATAAATGGGTCTACATGGGCCGTAATCGGGCGTAATTGGTATCGGCCCAGGACGGTAACAGGCCGTTAACAGGCCGTAGGACAGCAAAGGCTTAGTTTTGTCACAGGCATAACAAATCGTTAATGGGCCAGAATATAGGACGGACTGGAAACAGCGCAATGGGTTAACAGGCCAGAAACGGGCCAACTCTTGCCATGGGCCGAATTTGGCCCATTGGGGTAATAGGCCAGTAACGGGCCGACTCTTGCCATGGGCCGAATTTGGCCCATTAGGGGAACAGGCCAGTAACGGGCCGACTCTTGCCATGTGCCAAATTTGGCCCACTAGGGGAACAGGCCAGTAACGGGCCGGAACTAATCGAGGGCCGAAAAGGATCCCAAGAACATATGGGCCGTCAATAGGTCGAAAGCTAACACGGGCTGGAAATGGCCCATGTAAATCACGGGCCTTTAATGGGTAAAAAGAAAATTACTGGCTAGAGTCACCGTGGGCCTGTAAAGTGCCGAAAGATACGAAGGCCTCATATGGGCCGAAAGACGTCGTGGGCCATACATGGGCCAAAAGTGAAATGGGCTGGTGTTATATTCAACGGCCCACATGACGTTGTTGGGTCGATTTCCTTTAGGGCCTAACGGGCCGTGAGTTAATGAGCCATAAATGGGCTATTTGGGAAGAGACCGTTAACAGGCTTTTCATGGGCTAGCCCGTTAACTTTTGACCAAGTCAAACGGGCCGGCTTTGTAAGCTAAATGGGCCAGTGGTGGGCCGTGGCACGTGTTGACATATCATAGGCGCCTATCTGACCCACTGACGAGCTGACACGTGTTTCGTCCGGCCAATAAGAATTTTACACGTGGAAATTTCCCATTGGTCGGGGCTGTTAACGGGTTATCACATCCAAAACCCGACCCGATAGCTTAACGGCGTTCCGTTATGGTGGATGCCATGTGTTGGTCACCCTTGACGAAAGCACTTCTGTGACGCGCGATTTATCGTCATGGAAGTGGACACTTCCGTGATGATAATTTTGGTAATGTCATGGAACACTTCTACGACATCACATGTATGACTATCTTGATTCTATCATAAATTTGTCATGGATGTACATGCATGACAAAAAACGCGACCTACTGTGACAAACACGTATCATCACGGAAGTGTATTTTTTTTGTAGTGAACTACTAAAGATCATTAAGGTAAAACCCAACCATAGCATTAAATCATCAAGTCCTCTTTATCCCATACGCAACAACCCCCTTACTCGGGTTTGTGTTTCAGTCACTCACGCATCCCAATATAAGCGAATCATAAACGTATTGCAACACCCTACAACGGGAATCCCTCACGCTTGCGCGACACGGAGGGCACCATAGGACAACACCAAAGTAAAACATACAACTCATACCAATCTAGATCATCAATCAACCCAAAGACAAAGAATATCTACTCAAAACATCATAGGATGGCAACACATCATTGGATCATAATAAGTGGCATAAAGCACCATGTTCAAGTAGGGATTACAGCGGGGAGCAGGTGAGTGGACCGCGTAAGAGAGATGAGGATGGTGATGTTGATGAAGACGATCACCGCGGTGACGATTATGTCGGCGTTTTGGGAATGGGGGTCCCTAGACTTGCCTGCCTGCGGCCCGCTGCGTGGCTAAGCCAGCAGGCCGTATGGCCCATCTTCATCAACGAGGCATCCAAGACCTTCACGAGGGGCCAAGGCTCGCGAGGAGCATGACACAAGACCTCCTCTGGATTGGCCTAGTCGGGGAGGCTCACGAGGAGCGGAGATATCAAGGCGAGGCAAACCTCATCAGGCTCTCATGACGCGAGCCATGACGATCGACACCAGGCGGGCGCCAGCGTGCGCAGCGTCCTTGTTTCCTCTTTGGTGCTAAGGAGGCCTGCGCAGGCGAGGAGTACCGAGGCATCAGGCAAAGGTTGTCATATCGGTGCAACAAGACCAAAACCAGATGGACGGCAAGACAGAGGTCATTTTGGAGCCCAAGACGGCGTCACCACCAGCACCTTTCGTAGGCGGAGTCACCTTTGTCAGGATAGCTTGTACTAGCTGTCCCCCATCAAAATTGCCCGCCATTGTTGGCTCCCTTCCCACTCAATATTTGGGAAGAGGACCAAGGCCTCTATAAATAGGACTAGCCACCACCATAGGCAGGGCTGAGTGAGAAGATCATCCCCACACACACAAGTTAGCCAAGCACAAGAACACCTCAACCTCAGGAGGCTATTCTTCCCATTGTATTGTTCATCATCGGCCCAAGAGGCAATCCACCACCACCGCACTGGAGTAGGGTATTACACCACAACGGTGGCCCGAACCAGAATAAATCTTGTGTATTTATGTGTTGTGAGTTCGTCGAGTTCGTCCGCCAGATCTTAGCGAGCTAGGGCGTAGATCGGTGGAAGGAAAAGACTTCATGCGCACCCCAGTGTTCGAACCTTAAGGGTTTGCCAACACGCCACATCCGACATTTGGCGCGCCAGTTAGGGGTGCGCCGGAGCTTCTTCTCCGCCAATCGACTTGCACACGCTCCGCGACCGCGATGTCCGACGACCCAAGAGCTGACTCCGACCGCTGGGCAGCCTAGCCAGCCCGGTCGGTGTCGTCCGCCTATGAAAACCTCAACCCCGCACTCCAGGCGGCACGGGTGCCGTCCAATCCCGCGGGGCGCGGGCGACGCGGCCAGGCGACATCTACCCTCACTCCGCGGCAAGTGCGAGCCGCTGCCAAAGCCGCAAGCCACGCCGTGGCGATGGCGCCGCACTCACGACGGGAACAGGCAAACACGCGGGCCGCACTCACCGTGGCAAGGGAGCTGCTACGGTGCCGGCTAATGGAAAGCGGCCGGGATGCATTGCCGAGCTGCTGGACGCGGCGACCTCGGGAGCCCCGCCCTTCTGCCATTAGCTCCCTCCTTAGGCCGCTGCGGGGATTCACGGCGGACCACGCCACCACCACGCACCGTCAGGTGCACCACGGGGCTTCGTCAACACCAGCATGGCCGGCGGCACCGGGGGCTCTGCCGCCCCCATACCGCCCGCAACAAGTATGAGCACAAGCATTGCCTTCCATGGCCCAAGTGGGACGCCACGCTATCACCCCCAGGACGTCACGCCGGGCCGGGCGACATGGAGTGTGGGGCATCACGGCGAGGTGTTCGAGGTAACAGCCTCGGAAGGCTACGTGCCTCGCATGACGGACCAGGAGTACACGCCTGAGGATGACCCCGGCTCGTTCGTTGGAGAAGATTGGGAAGAAGGGACGTTAGGAGTCAAAGCCTTCCAGGAGCTGTTGGGGAACCACCATGACCACGTGTGCAACGACCACTACAGGGTACCCCTAATCCCTCAAGAGCAAGCTTACGCTAACCATGAGTCGCAGGAGGAACAAATCGCCGCAACGGTCGGCGGCCCCAGCTCGACGACCTACCTGACGGCGGGAGGATCGCGCTGGGGGCAGCAGGAGAGGGTTCGGGAGCCAGGCCCCTCCCCAAAGCGTGCAAAGCCAGGGGATACCCGGAGGTAGGCCCTCTGCCGGGGAGGCTTCAACGACCCTTCGCCCGACAGAGGACCTGTGGTTGCTGAGGGAACCGCTGGCGTCCCCTTTCCCTCTCTTGTGTTGTCCTGGTGACCGGTCGGCACAGAGGAGGTCAAGGGCAGCGCAAGGCGGGGCCCTTGTTTGGCGATATGAAGCAATGCCGGTTCCTGTGAAGAAGGCCCAGTGCCTGTGAAGCTCGCCGCCCGTGACACTCTCACATAATAATCAGTTGGGGCTGTACACGCCCCGGAGTCTCAGGAACGCCGGCCTCAGGCCCTGGGGCTCCCTCCCATGCCTAGTGGAAGCACTTAGCTCCGCGCTAGTCAGAAGACCCGAAGACTAGACTAGGTGCCGGACGCGGCCTTTTGCTTTGGATCTCTCTCTTTCTGTGGTTTTGCTTTCTGGATCTGGATTAAAGTTGAATCCAAATTTTTATTGATGCGCGCGGGGGGAGCCTTTTCTCATTCGAGCCATTTCTTGCCTTCTGGATATCGTTTGGTTTGGGACTCATGTCCACCTCCTCTCCCTCACAAGCTCCTCGTGAGCTGGACCGCGCGGAGCGCGCGCTCGTCAAGCATGCACCAGCACTGCGGCTAGTGCTCACCTCTTATGGGCCCCCCTCAAACGGGGCGATAAGCTCCGCAGGATTCTCAGAAAATCGTCGCTGCACGACCTAGCCTGAAGCTGGCGCTGACTAAGGTAAACCACGATGGAAAACTCGCCCCTGGCTCCAGGAGTTCACAAGGGCACATACCCACATCGCATAGGAAAGTAAAAACTACAATTTGCTTACATGAGGGGCTCCCCCTCTCAAAATGCTCTTACGAGTCTTCCAAGGGCCACACCCGAGTTTTGCGTGCAGGATGAAACGACAAAAGAACATGGGATCAGCCCGAAACATCACTCGCTACATCACCCGCGGACGCGTCGCTCGCGTCGTCATCATCTTCATCGGTGTCGTCGCCGCCGTCGGCGCCGCCCCCATCGCCGTCGACAACCACCTCACCTTCGTCTGCGACGACCACCACCGCGTCATCTTCCAAGGTGAAGGCCCTAACCAACGCGTCCACATGGTCCTCTACCCAACGCGCCAGGTCGCCCCGGACAGCCGTGGGTACAGGGGCAATGGCGGCGTCGAAGTCAAAGTTGGGGTCGGCATTCAGAAGGATATGGATTTCTGCCGTAACAACCCGGAGAGCGTAATTTCACCATAATTTAATTTCTGCTTTTCCAAATTGTACCAGATATGGATTTGAATTTGAATGTATGCTACATCTTTATTCATATCCATTAGGTTCAAACAACCAATGCATTATTCAATTCATAGGTACTTATGTTCAAGAATTACATAAGAACCAAATAAAGAATGATGAACCACAGCTGTATACTTGTACTATTAAAGACGGTAAAGAAAGAGGCGAAATATATTCTGGTTGCCGAACAAGGTGAAGCGGAATGCACATATTGTGCCCTCCTCCATGTAGAAGGCACACACGACTCTAGTCCAACCCCTTGTGATGGCTGAACGCCCATCCTTCATGGTCTTCATGAAAACATCTAGATAATCATCGTGTTCTGGTAGAAATACTTTAACCTTTTCATGCCCACCAATCATGTACTTTGAGAGGTAATCTTGAGTAAACTACTTTGGCAACCACTGCAAAGGAATAACATTTCAGACATTGTCATCTAACACAACTCATTATGGGAAGTAAAAAGAAGGCTGCAGAGTTCTTACTTACCATCCTACAGTTCGCCGTTGTCTTGGATAAAGTGTAAACAAATAGTTTAATTGCCATCTTTGGACCCATTTTACTAACAATCTTTATCAGCTTCCTCACTTGATGTTGGTTCATCGATATCTCATTGCCCCATACGCAGAAAGGGTCGAAACGCGGATCTTTACCAATGACATATGTACCTAAAAGCACCAAGTTAATATTAGAAGCTAAAAGGAATGGCAGAATGATGTAGTACAACATTCTTTTATAATATGTCTATATACATCCATATGTGCTAGTCCATTTGAAATCTCTAAAAAGAACAAATATTTAGGAATGGAGGGAGTATCTTATAACATCTAATATACTCACATATTAGATGAATTAACATCTTATATTATGGGCCGGAAGGAGTTTAGTTCGTTCTTAAAAATTATCTGCTGTTGTATCCACGGGTTACAGTTAGTTTGAGGTAGTTCGGTCTCAAATAGCCCTAAAGTATCTCTAAACATGAGGGCTAGTTTAAGCTAGTTGCATCTATAACCCACCCAAAAAAACTAGTATCCAACCCAAGAGGTGCCAATTGGAGCTAGTTCTCCTAGTACATTTATTGTCAATCTAACCCTGCCATCCAAACAACTCTTTAGATGGAGTTAGTTCAGGGTTAGTAATGAGCTAGAAACTAACTCTAACCTTTAGCTAAGTTGAGTATCCAAACAGGGTTGTGTTGTTGCTGTTGTTGTTGCTGCTGCTGCTCTTCTATGTATATCTAGACATCATTAGAACATTAATGTAACACTCTTCCTTGTTGCTATGTAGCCTAGGATTTCATATTTAGACATTAAGTACAGTGCATGTTGCTATGTAGCCTCGGATATATTACATATGGCCCTAGTTAACCTAAGGAAAAATGGGTTGCAGATATATGCAGTTAAAAGTCCGATTCACCGATTAGTCCTTTATCAGCCGCCGGCCTATATGGTACCAGCTACGGATATCCTGAACAGTGAGCAGATATAAGCCATGGGATGAAACTAACCTCGATGGAAAACAGCAGTCATTCCCAAAATTGTCCTGTGTAGGTATATCAAGAAGCATGTTAAGCACAACAGGCTAAACATCAACTAAAATTACACATGGCAGACAAAATAATCTCGAAAAGATAGCTTCAGTGTGCAGGTTTAAGCATGCTAGTAAAGCAAAGCAAGTGGAAAGGTGTGCTAACTGCAACAGGCCTAACATTTAACAACAAGCAAACATGGTCATTCAAACTGGTATTGTGCCAGTCTAAGTACACTGGTTATGGTTAAATAAAAATGGAAAGGTGTGTTAACTACAAGATGCAGCAACCAAATGTAGTCATTCATAGTGGTATTGTTGAAACTGGTACTGATGAAATTGAACTGCACAGTTCATACTTGCACATATAGAACATCACGTTGTGAATAACTAGAATAAACAAGGCATACTACAAAAAACCAAAGATAGCATTTGAAACTGAACATATGCTAACTACAAACAACCAAACAATCAAAAAACTTTAAAAGAGGCATATAGACCAGCACAATAAATATGGACCGGCACAATAACATATGCTATAACAGGCCTAACAACAAGCAAATATATGCATCCTATCAGTATGTTTAAAACTGGATTGATGAAATGTACTACACAATAAATAATTGCACATATAGAGCATCACATTGTGAACAACTGAAATAAACAAATCATGGGTTTCCTCACTTGTCACAGATGGGCTCGTTCCCATGGGAAGAGCACGGACCCTGGATGCGCCCCATGTTGTCACAGATGGGATCCTTCCCCTTGGAAGAGCACAGCTATAGGGTGCCCTCCCTGATGTCGCAGACGGGCGCTTTCCCCTTGGATGATCAGATGGGCTCTTTCTCCTTGGAAAAGCCGGAGAGGCTGCCCTCCTCGTGGCCGCCGTCGATGAAGTCTGACGTGGAAGCTGTGGATCCCATGCCAGCGTCACAGAACATGTCCTTCAGAAATGACAAAAGGGGCTCGATGGTGATGTAGAATGGCAAATTGTTGACAGCAAGCCAGAGGAGATCGGCGGCGGGGCCATGGATGAGATCGATGGCAGTTGAACCCGAGGGGTTGGGGTGGGCCACTTAACCTGTGACACAACCTGCCTCAGGGCTTCGCTGTCGATGACCTCGATGTCGTAGCCGGAGGACGAGACATGCCCGCATACTCTAGCCCGCTGCTTGAGTGCCTGCCGCCAGTAATGCTCGCCAGCTTCCTCGGCGACGCCGGGTGAAGAGACCACTATACACCTCTTTTGGGCCAGTCCCTCCTCGAGCTCCACGGGAAGCGTAGCCGGGCTTAGGCTGCGATGCTCTTGAGTGGGGGATGGGGTCTATGGGAAAGGGGGCGTTTGGCAAGCGTCACCTAAGAAACTCAGGGCGTCCTGGGTATGGAGATCGATGGGTAAGCTGCACGGGCAAACCGGCATATGTTGACAATGGAGGCCTTGCGGCGCCGGCAGCGGCGCCGGGGACTTTGCTAGGGTTTCGAGCGAGGGAGGGTGTGTGTGTGTGTGCGCGCGCGCACGCCTGAGGAGGTTTTGGTGTGTGTGTGTGTGTGGAGGGGACACGGGGTGTTTGAGGAAATGACGTGGGTACTGAAAATTTTACTACGCGGGAGTCAAACGCGGGAGTGAAATGCCGGGCTATTGAAATGTTTGATGATAGTGCATTGCATAAGGTCCGGAGATAACAACCATGTGTTATGAAAAAGAAAAACCCTCGAGGCGGGTAGATATTTTTGATGCAGGTGGGATTAAGAACAAGAAACATCGCTCACAGTCCGGAAATAACAACCGTGTGTTATGGAACAGAAAACCCCTCGAAGCGGGCAGATATTTTTGAGAGGGGAGCCTCGTGGAGCCCAATGTACTATGCGGATGTGTGCGTGACAGGTGCACCAGCATGGCACATGGTTAGTTTGAGTGAACCGTGTCTGTTGCGTCATCTGACTTGTCTAATGTTCATAGATTTGGCGAAAAATGACGCGGGAGAGGGTTGGAACACGAACACACTTGCATGTGGACCAAATTTATGTATCAAAAGGGTGGTTTGATTTTCAAATACCAAATGCAACTTGGATGTGGCACCTCTCTCGCAAAGCGCACGGTATTGCTTGGTCCCACCCTCTCGTGTCGGCACGAAGGGAATCCTAAGCAATGAATGCATGCCCCCTCCCCCTCAACTGAGGTTCACCTAGCAAAGTGCGAAGTAGCTAGCAGCCCCCCTCCTCCCTCGTGTCCGCCTGAAGGGAATCCTATGCTATATATGAATGCATGCCACCTCCCCCTCAACCGAGGTTCACCTAGCAAAG
>NC_041388.1:159584842-159612446 GCF_002162155.2 Triticum dicoccoides
GAATCCTAATTAAGCTATGAATGCATGCCCCCCAACTGAGGTTCACCTAGCAAAGTGCGATGTAGAAACCCCCCCCTCCACACACACACACTTTCAGTCGGCGGGCCACAGAGGCATATATCTCACCAAGATGGATCGTAAAACGAACCAAGAATAATCCACCTTGGTCGTACAACCTCTCTCTTGTTGTTGGTCAAAGTGATGGCCATCCATGCGACCCCGGAGATGGTCTAGCTCGCCAATAATCACGCAAGTACCTAGTCCCCGAAGACAACCACAGCATGCATGTGGCCCAACCATATGTATGGAGAGGTGTGTTTTTGAGTAACAATGAACAACTTTGATGTGGCACCGTGATTTTGAACTAGAAATCCTCACACTGAGTGAGGGTTTGGTTGACGATGCATATGTATGTTACACCACACTTCAAGCCAATGACGCGGATTCATATATGCATGCATGCGTGAATAGTATATGCACTCAAACTTAATTAGGTCTGAATCTCACCATGACCTATACTACGATAACACTAACCAAATGAAGAATCTGCCATGGTAACCTATCTTGTTGTTGGTCAAGGTGATCATGGATGTCCACGTGGGCCCACGAATATATAGGCTTGTCGCTGATAACCACGCGAGGGAGCGCATCGTTCGAAGGCAACCACTACATTCATATGTATGGAGGTGATGCGTGCATGCATGTTTGAATACACAACATTGATCTAGCGCGTGTGTCAAAAATCGTACACTAGCTCCCCATACAGAGCGAGATCGGTTCATGATGGTGTCGTTTTACTAGCCACTTCGACTCGATGGGAGGGATTCATGCGTACACATGCATATGTGTGTGATCAAAGTGTATCATGCATGTCATCCCAGAGCAAAAATAATAATCCCCTCCTAAGTCAAATTAACCTCTCTTGTTGTCAGGCAAAAAGAAGAGATGGATTAAGCGGGCCCACAGATGGAAAGCATCAATATCGCTGTTAACCGCTTAAGTGGGTGCGAGAGGACAACAACCACCGCTTTGCATGTGGGCCAAACATATATATGTGGAATACCCAAAATGCACAACTTTGATGTGCCACATGCCTCAAAAACCGTAAACCATGCACCCACACAAAGCAAGCTTCATATCAAGCGTACTACATATGATGGTCCCCTTCCCCCTCTTCATCGCATACTATATGCTCCTGCCGTAATTTATGTACAACCCAAAAGAATCATCATCGATGGTGAAATTAATTAACCTCTCCCGATGTAGGTCAAAGTGATGCATGCATGCATCGACGGTGGCCTCATGGGCCCATAGATGGAAGCGTCACACGTGAGTGTCCTAGCTAGAATATATATGCATGTGGCCCAAAAAGGTGTTGTGTGATATTTGAATAACCAATTTCACAATTTTGATGTGGCACGTGCCTCGGTAACCAAAAAGTCTCGACACTGAGTGAGGTGTACTTGTTCACGGACGCATACGTATAGTATATATGCTAGTCCCCTCCCACCTCTTCGACGCGTAGTATATACCACCATAACACAAACAAAAAAGATTATACCTTGCTGGTCAAATTAACCTCACTGCCGGCTGTTCATCAAAGTGATGGACGACCACCTCGCGGGCCCACAGAAAGCAACACACGCGAGTATTGAGTGTCATGTAGGACATCCTCCGACTGCATGTGGCCAAAACATTTATGTATGAAAGGGTTGTATAATGTTTTAAATAACTATTTCATGACTCTGATGTGGTACCAGCCTGCGTAGCAAAACGGCCAAACCACACGGTGGCTTACAACTCGTAGTGTACTGCGAGCCACCCGCCACCCCAGATGCACACACACACCGCGAATCCACTGCAACTACGATGCATGTTAAATTAATTATCCCGCGGTGAACATACATGTTACCAAAGAAGGGACGTTTTAATTTCAAAAAATTCACAGACATCATTAAGACGTTTTAGTACATTGATTGATTTCTATGGGTATAATGTGCAAAAATCAAATTTGAGCTACATGCACATGTGACAGTGCACCTAAATGGATTGCAAAAACACATGTGACTCACTGGGTGCATGTTTACTCCGCGTGCAACAAATTTCAAACATTGACAATCTTGAATTTTAAATTCTAGTACATCCAAAACTTATTTGAAGTTCATGAAACTTATCGTGTTGTCATATGGACACCAATACAAAGTGGCATTGTACTTTTTATTTGTCAAATTTGAGACCAGTTTTGATGTAATCTTTATCTAATTACAGACGGGAGATTATTAATAATTGGGAACCAATATCCCAAATGGATCATTTATTTGAACCATGAGCGTTAGACCAACAATGGATACGTGCCATGCTTCGGTAAAGCAATAAAGCGGCAGTAATAATCATCCAAATAGAAAAACAATATACGTGCCGTCGCGCGACCCATGTGGCGTGTGAGCAGGCGTGAGTTCACGGGACACATGCGAGCAGTCCACCGCGCATGCAGACGGGGAGGCGTGCGTGTAGGTGTGTGAATTGACGGAGGCGTGCTTGCTGTGCAGTGTCATCGGGAGGCATGCGAGTCGCTCTGTGAAACTTTGGTAGGCATCCCAGCAGTCCGGTGCGCAGGCTCACCAGGAGGCGAGCCATCGGTTTGACTGCCGCCCGCCTCTCTCCCACAACTGCCACTACTCCATATTAATGGTGCGCCCGAGCGGCCGCACCCCCATCGTCGCTACGCACAGACAGTCCTCTCTCTCCGCTTGCAACCTCGACGCCGCTCTCAGTCCTCAAAGCCGTCAGTGTATGAGGATGCCGCCGAAGCGCCCAATTGGAGGGAGTGGCGACGCCGGGGCTGCTAAAGTATCGGAGCATGGCATGGAGATGGAGATAGAGGTTGCCGTTATTGCCGGCGAGTTATCACTGCACCTTGACGTCGTCGAGCTTCCGCAGCCAGAGGCAGAGTTCCACACCGACTCCGACGACCACTCCGGCGATGACTCCGATGACCACTGTGGCGACGACTCTGATAACGACGGACAGTTGTTTAGTCATCTATACCCATTTATGTTTCAAATAGATCATAGGGTTTCTCTGGTTACTCCTGCCTCCCCCTTTTTCGAATAGAAATCATGTGGTTATGTTCTCCCAATTCATGAAATCTAAGTAAGTTTCATTAGATCCGTGTGGTGTATTGATTGTTTGAATGGTACAGGTGATAAGTGATTAGTTGTTTCATCTGTGCAAATGACTTCTGCTAGTAATCCGACTAGGGTTAGTGTTCGTGCTAATAATTCCTATCCAAGACTTGACAATCGATTTTGAATGACCTACATATGTTTGTGCCATTATTTTCTTCAAGACTGGTCTGTACATAGACAACTGTGCTTAAAAATCGAACCATAATCTCTGAATATGTATAAATAAATAGCCATAAATTCCTAATCCTACTTCATGGCATGTAATCAGTGATTTGATGCCAAATTTGTTTTACTATATGTATATGTGCTATCTGACGATGTGGACAACGAGGATGAAGATGCCCAGAGGAGGTACAAGAGGCGAATCCTGAGGGAGCTTTATGCGGGAATGCATAACAGGCGTATTATGACCTGGAACGACGGCTATGGATGCCCATTTTGCAACCACAAGATTCATGACGCATATCTAAGTGTTCTTGCACATGCAAGAGGATGGGTCGTTGGCTCCTTCAAGCAGAAGTATTCTCACAGGGTGGCGCACGACGCATACACTAAGTACCTGGAGAAGCTTCAGGATCGTGCCAGCCGCATGTGAGATCAGATGTGGGACAGATCGTACTATGTGCGCTTGAGTATGCTTAATGACGGTTGAACTATGTACTTATGGTTGAACTATGTACTTATGGTTGAACTATGCTTATGTACGTGTATGCTTATTATCTATGTCTGAGTATGTTAAATATTTGGCCAAATTATGGTAAAACTTACAACGGGGGACCAATAAACCAGGACAGAGGTAGTACATCAATCACACACGGTTCCCAAAATTGGAACCGTGTGCCTATCATTTTGCCTGCTGCGTCAATCACACACGGTTCACTCTAGCAAACCGTCGCCCCCAAAATTCATTGTGGGATAGAAAACCCTCACCACCAAATTCAAAAAAGGAAACCCTCACCATCCCCACGTCACAAAAACCCTCACCCCGTCCGCCACCCACCTCGGCCTCTCCGGTACATTCCCCATTCACAAATGCACAAGCTCCTCCGCGTCTATGCCATGGCACCGCCTATCGCGGAGGTAAACACTTAGCTCGCCGCCTGCCGCCGCCGCGAGGCTGCCGGCAAAGCTCACCACATTCCGCCACTTTCTCTTGCCGCCGCCTATCGCCATCGACTTTCTCGACGCTGCTCGCGGTCGACCCAGCTCCGCTTGGTTGGGGAATCTGCTGTACTAAGGGTTCTTTCTCATGGACGACAAGGTAACTAATTTAACGAGATATTATCTCATCTCTTTTCCCAGTTCATCTGCCTCCTTTAATCACCCGGCGGAAACCGCCGTGAATTCATTTTTATTCGAGCTGATTTGAGGGTTTTCTTTCATTCATAGAATGTATAGTGCGCTGATACTTCAGGAATTGGCGACCGCCGCCAGAGATTCCATCTCATCATACCAGATAACTTGAGGACGTGTGCAATATGTTAAATCTCACCCTAAATCGGTTGGAATGGCCTACTTTCCTGAACATATTGCTACATTTGGACAAAAGGTGCCACATGCACCATATACGTCAAAGGGGATTTTCCCCCTCTTCTTTCTATATTAGGCAAATTAATGATGTATTGTTCTTTCGATTACTCTCATATTTCCATGACATCAGGTTTACCCTATTTGTTTAATTATAGACTTTTGTCCTTCGATTTCAACTGTTGTACAGTTCTTTCAATTTGGGCCCATATTTGCATGTTACCATATTTTCTTTAACAACCCTACCATTTTCTTCAGGACATCCCTCGCTATGCAACAGATTATGTAGTGCACAATTTTTCCCTTTACATACATCAAGGCTCCACGAATGTCATACTACGCATAAACCATGGATTTAGAATCATTGCTACTATAAGACTTGATGAACATGGTGACTTCTATTTTGGCACTGGCTTTTGGAATGAAATTGCAAAGTTTTATGTATTGGAAGCTGGCACTAAAATTGCATTGCACATAGAAGGGCCTGGTCATGAGATATATGCTAACTTCCCCAACAAAATCATCCGTCCATACTTTGTTCGAAGTAAGTTTTCTTTTCAGCTATCTACATATGTTGACTTACCCAGCAATGTCAAATGAATTGTGTAGTATTTAAGCAACCAATTGCTATTCCCTTATCTTACTATATTCCTACCTAATAACTTCTAGTTACCAATACACTTTTCTATTGCCCTGTTTTAACTAAATATTCCCTGTACTCTCATTTCTATCAAAAAGCGGCGCTGACCAGGAGACTCCGGAGGTGGAGAATGGGGCTGCCAGCAAGCGGCGGCAGGGCGAGCTAGAACTGCAAGGGACTCCAGCAGGCCTGGACTTAATCAGCAGCCTCCCCGATGATATGTTGAGAGTCATCATCTCCCTCCTCCCAATCAAATATGGGGCGTAGACAACCCTCCTTTCCCGGCGGTGGCACCCCCTATGGAACTCTAGCCCTCTCGACCTCATCGGCACCAATGAGCTCTGCCATGGCTATCGCAAAAGCTTGGATGCGTTCTCCAAGATCCTCGGCAGTCACCTTGGCCCAACCAAAGGACTTAGAATGCGCAAGTTCCATTCCAACGCAAGGACTGAGCCAAGCTTGACGAATGGTTCTGATCCCCCACCCTAGATCAGCTCGAGGAGCTCACTTTTGATGATGGGCATATGCGGTCGCTGCCAACGTCCGCACTCCGCCTCGCGCCCACGCTATGCGTCGCCAAGTTCAGGAACTGCCATTTCCCACCCCTTAATGATGCGTCCGCTCTTATTCTACACGACTGAAGCACCTCGAGCTCGTCGCCGTCTACCTCTCAAAGTGTGACATGGAGCGCCCGCTCCGTGGCTGTACTGCACTCGAGTACCTTCGTCTTCAGGTGATCAATGGGTTGAGTACCTTCCACATCACTCCATGACTCTTCGTACTATTTATGTGTGTTGCTGGTGCGGCAGGAAGGCATCACAAAAGGTGGACCATGGTATGGTCATCCAGGACACACCTGCACTTGAGAGATTACTTGTAGTTGATCAAGAAGGTCCAACAAGAATCAATGTCATTTCTGTGCCGAAATTGACAGTGGTGGGCTACTCGTTTGACAAATACTCCGAACTTGTTATTGGATCCACACCCGTTCAGGTACAACAGCCGCCTTCTACCTCTCCTTCTACAATTTAACATTATTTCTAATTTTGAATATGTTTGTTCGTCTGTCATTCAGGAAATGATTCTGACAAGCTTCACCCCAAAACTGCGCACAGTGAAGGTCTTGGCACTAGAATCTATCGGGCCCGACCTGGAGCAAGTTGTTAGTTTCCTGAGATGCTTTTCGTGCCTGGAGAAGCTATATATCGAGGTGATGTTCCTTTCCTGTTAAATGATAACCATAAGGGAGTTTAATTTGTGACACCTTTTTCCAAGTTTACAATGACAATGAACTAGGATTTCTGTAGGTTCTTTTGGAGGATTTCAGTACATACATGCCCCCCATATTGGTTGCTTGATCCATATGGTTACAATCAATAAGCATTTCTCCATTGGATTCATCTGTACTAGTTTTCTTAGGGAACCTTTCATCCACTCCAACCTCTTGTGAAGAAGGCTACATTTTTCTAGAATGTAATCAGATGCCCATGTTAATCATGTCAGATCGAAGATGTCATGTTAGTGCATTTTACAAATCCTGCAAACCAAATAGCTAGGCATGTAGTAATGTTCAAAACAGCATGTAGGCACTAACACGTTTTCTTCTTTTGCAGAAAAGATTAGGCCCGGTGGTGGATTGTAACACCCCGGATATGATTTACCTAATATGTAATCCAACTCTTGCTGTTTCCGGCGTTAAGTTATTTTATTTTCTCGGTTTCGGGTTTTTGTCTCCATGTGTTGTTGTCGTTGTCATGCATCTCATATCATGTCATCCTGTGCATTGCATTTGCATACGTGTTCGTCTCATGCATCCGAACATTTTCCCCGTTGTCTGTTTTGCATTCCGGCGCTTCGTTCTCCTCCGGTGGTCATTTCTACCTTTCTTTCGTGTGTGGGGGTTAAACATTTCCGGATTGGACCGAGACTTGCGAAGCGGCCTTGGTTCACTACCGGTAGACCTCCTGTCAAGTTTCGTACCATTTGGACTTCGTTTGATGCTCCAACGGTTAACCGAGGGACCGAAAAGGCCTCGTGTGTGTTGCAGCCCAACACCCCTCCAATTTCGCCCAAAACCCACCAAAGCCCTCTCCATCATCTAGAGTGTTCGATCACGATCGCGTGGCCGAGAACCGCACCTCATTTGGACTCTCCTAGCTCCTCCTATGCCTATAAATAGGTCCTCCCCCGAAATCCTCGCGCAAACCCTAGTCCCCTTCTTCTCCACGCGCCGGCGGACATTTTTTCCGTCCGGCCGGACACGTCCGAATCTGCCGCCACCGCCACGTGGCACCACCTGACTCGCCGCCGCCCGGTGCCCACATCGCCGCTGAGCGGGCCTGCCGGGGCCCGGGGAGAGCCCTCACGGCCCACGCGCGCCGCGCCCCGCCACCTGGACTTCGCCCCGCCGCCCGGGTACTCCCGCCGCCTCCTTGCCGGACTCCGGCCACCTCCGGCCGGCGCGCCACCAAGTCCGGAGAGCTGGAGCCGCCGCCGCCGCACCGGTTCCCGCGCCACCAAGTCCGGCGAGCTCCACCCCGGCTCCGGCCTCCTCCTCCCCACGAGCTCCTTCCACTCCGGCGGCCAACTCCGTCTCTAGCAAGTCCGACTCCGACTCCGGCGAACCTCGAAGTCCGCGCTGCTGCTATAGTACACTCGGGCCGGATCTAGATCTGGAATTGCCCCGGTTGACTTTTTGCCCTGAAACCCTAACTATTTTGCTATGTTCGTCCTGCCGTAACTCCGCATCCGTAGCTCCATTTTGGGCATATAGCACATTAGAATGTTCATCTCAGAGAGTACATCATTTCATCTCATTGCATCATTTTCATTTGAGTTCATCTTGATGCCCAAAATGCTGTTGGAAGAATGCTATTTGAGATAATTGTCAGATCTGCTGCTCCAATTAGATATTTGTCATTTTTGCCATGATTAATATGTGCATGATATGCCCCTGAGCTCTACATATGTTTTGTTATATGCTTTGCCATCTTTCCAGAGGTGCAACCCATGTATTTGTATGATGTGTGTGGTGACTAGCACAAGCTTGCAAAGTGGTGCATTCGTTAATGCTGATTTCAGGGACTTAGCAATTATGGAGCCTTGATCTGTTCATTTCAATATGCCATATGTTCATGTTGTTTCCTAGTGATCCGTGCCTCTTTTGAGTATGATCAGTAAGGATTATTTGTTAATATTGTAGTGATCTATCCATCCATGTCTTTGTTTGCAATTATGGAGCACCCTAGCTTGAGTCAATCGAGCTCTACTTTTGCTATTTCGTGAATCTGGGCAGACTGTCTACTTGTTAGCGATTTTCCCGAGGATGTTGTAGTTGATCCGTGCATGCTATGTTATTGTTCTTGCCATGTCTAGCTTATATTATGTGTATTCTTGAAGGGTGTATGCTTAGGTTTCCATGACTTGCTCTGTAGTGAGTGCATCGAGCTCGTAAACATGCCTACTTGATATCTGATTTTGCATGCTCCAGTTTTCACCAAGTCTAAAATCTGTTTACCAAATGCATTTTTGCCATGCTTGTTTGAACCTGTTAATGGATGAATAGGCCGTAGCTCCGTGTTCATATTTTGTTAAGCATCATGAATGGATCCTTGCCATATATTTTGTTGTCATGTTTGGGTGCTGTAGCATGTTCATCTTGTTGCATTTAGATGGCTACTTGCTGTATATCGCAGACCGGTGCCATATTTGAATTGCTTGCCATTTCCAAACTGTGTCTCCGATTCCTGTGATCTTTATATCATTTTCAAGCGAAATAATCTCACCTTTCCAGTGGCACACTTGGATTTCCAAGTTGAGGACAGGTTCTTTCATTCCTTGTCAAATATTGCATATGCATCGCATATCGCATCCCGCATAGCATACCATGTTTGCATCATATTGTTTGAGCTTTGCACGTGGTTGATTGTGTTCCGTTTGTTTGTTTGTCTTGTTTGGGTAGAGCCGGGGGACGAGTTCACTAACGAGGAGCCCGTTGAGTTTGCTTTCGAGGATCCAGTCAACTCTGACAACTTTGCAGGCAAGATGATCATACCCTCGAAATCACTACTATCTTTGCTTTGCTAGATGCTCGCTCTTTTGCTATGCCTATGCTACGATGCATACCACTTGCTTGTCTTGCCTCCCAAATTGCCATGTCAAACCTCTAACCCACCATGTCCTAGCAAACTGTTGATTGGCTATGTTACCGCTTTGCTCAGCCCCTCTTATAGCGTTGCTAGTTGCAGGTGAAGTTTGGAGACTGTTCCTTGTTGGAACATTATTTACTTGTTGGGATATCATTATATTATCTTGTTATCTTAATACATATATATACTTGGTAAAGGGTGGAAGGCTCGGCCTCTCGCCTAGTCTTTTGTTCCACTCTTGCCGCCCTAGTTTCCGTCATATTGGTGTTATGTTCCCGGATTTTGCGTTCCTTACGCGGTTGGGTGATAATGGGAACCCCTTGATAGTTCGCCTTGAATAAAGCTTTTCCAGCAATGCCCAACCTTGGTTTTACCATTTGCCACCTAGCCTCTTTTCCCTTTGGTTTTCGGAGCCCGAGGGTCATCTTATTTTAAGCCTCCCCTGGGCCAGTGCTCCTCTGAGTGTTGGCCCGACCGAGCTGCCTGCGGGACCACCTCGGGGAAACTTGAGGGTTGGTTTTACTCGTAGCTAGTTTCATCTGAGTGTGCCCTGAGAACGAGATATGTGCAGCTCCTATCGGGATTTGTCGGCACATTCGGGCAGTGTTGTTGGATTTGTTTTAACTTGTCGAAGTGTCTTGTAGAACCGGGATACCGAGTCTGATCGGAATGTCTCGGGAGGAGGTCTATTCCTTCGTTGACCGTGAGAGCTTGTCATGGGCTAAGTTGGGACTCCCCTGCAGGGATTTGAACTTTTGAAAGTCTTGCCCACGGTTATGGGCAGATGGGAATTTGTTAATGTCCAGTTGTAGATAACTTGAACCTTAACTTAATTAAAATGAATCAACTGTGTGAGTTACCGTGATGGTCTCTTCTCGGCGGAGTCCGGGAAGCGAACACGGTGTTGGAGTAATGCTTGTCGCAGGTTGTTCTCTAGTTAGTCGTTCGCGCTTTGCCCTCTCTTCTCGCTCTTTTTTGCGAACAGGTTAGCCACCATATATGCTAGTCGCTTGCTGCAGCTCCACATATTTTACCTTGGCTTACCTTTAAGCTTAAATAGTCTTGATCGTGAGTGTGCGAGATTGCTGAGTCCCTGTGGCTCACAGATTACTTCCAAACCAGATGCAGGGCCTGATGACTCCGTTCCAGATGACGCGCTTGAGCTCAAGTGGAAGTTCGACGAGGACTCACGCTGTTACTATGTGTCTTTCCCTGATGATCAGTAGTGGTGCCCGGTTGGGGTGATCGGGACCGTGTCGCATGTTGGGTTGATCTTTTATTTTGGCGCTGTAGTCGGGCCATGAGTGATTTGATGATGTAATGCTATTTGTGTACTTTGATTGACGTGGCGAGTGTAAGCCAACTATGTTCCTTCCCCTTTTATTATTTATATGACATGAGATGTTGTGAAGATTGCCTAACTTGCGACATTGCTTTCAATGCGGTTATGCCTCTAAGTCGTGCTCCGACACGTAGGAGATATAGCCGCATTGAGGGCGTTACAAGTTCGTAATCAGAGCCTTCCCCGACCTTATGAGCCCCCACTGATTGATCGTTTTTAGCAGCCGTTGTTGAGTCTAGAAAAATGTTTTGAGTCATTTAGGAATTATATATCGGAGAGTTTAGGAATTCTTTTTACTCCCTAGTCTCCTCATCGCTCTGGTAAGGCATCCTGACGTAGAGTTTTGACTCTTCTCTTCTCAAATTGCACAAAAAAAATTTAGGATCACACGGGTATCTTGGAATCGTTCCGATGGTTTTGTGACGAGAACATTGTTCTTGGGGCCTCCTGTCTTTAGGGGTTGTGGCAGTGTCCTGGGGAGTTGAGCTCCGAGGTGTTGTCGTCACAATTTTATCGTTGCAGTTCTGGAATACCTGAGTTTAGTACGCCGACATCGAAAATCTCTTTTATGCAGTTCGTTGGTGAGATAACCTCGACGCCACCCAGTACTGGGGCGGGAGTTCGGGAGTATTGCCATAACTTGTATAACGGATGCTTTTCAAAGGTTGAGGTAGATGGTTTTCGAAGTTTTTCTCGGTTATGTCTTGAAGGATGGATACAGCTGGATGTAGGATTTGCTAGATTTGGGTGAGATATTATGCTTCCCCTGTATCCCCAACACCTGATTGCATAACCGGAAAGGTTCGGGAGTTTCATAGGTGGGAATTCTTGTAGCTCTAGTTCTTCTTGAACGGATATTTGGTTTGAGATTGGGATTTCTTACCGAGTATTCGTTCTTGATCCGTACCTTGTTGATTTATTCCTCTACCTAAATTCTAGTGGCTTCTCAATTTATGGATATGTGACCATTTCCAGTGGAATGCATTCGTTCATTTTGTTTGGATGTGAAGTCTATATGTTGCAATTTCATTCCGTTGGATTCAGCTTCAACATTTATCTATCAATGTGCTAATGGGTGTCAACCTCTTCAGAATGGCTCCCGCTAAGAGCAGCAATCAAAATCAGAATCAGAATCAGGATCCGCCACCACCTCCACCTCCTCCGGAGGCATGGCAAGCTGTGATGGTCGCAACCAATGCAAACACGCAGTTGATCATGCAAATTCTTCAACAGCGCAATCAAGCGAACCAAGGCAACCAAGGCAACAATCAGAATCACTTTGCTACACTCAACCAGTTCCTTGCTCACGGGCCAAAGACTTTCAGCAATTGTGTTGAGGCAACTGATGCTGACGATTGGCTTGTGGATATGTGCAAGCATTTCGAGTGCAGTAACGTCAGGCCTGAGGACTTTGTCAAGTTTGCTTCCTTCCAATTCAAAGACCAAGCTGCAGAATGGTTCCAGCAGTACAAGGATTCCAGAGGAGGCCGTGTGATTACCTGGGATGAATTCCGTCAAGATTTCAAAGCTCATTATATTCCTCAGAGCGTGGTTGAAAGCAAGCGTGAGGAATTCCGCAACCTGAAGCAAGGCTCTTTGTCTATCTATGACTACAACAAGTTGTTTCAGAAGCTCGCCCGCTTTGCTAAGCAGGACGTCCCTGATGAGAACAGCATGATATACCAGTTTAGGGGTGGTCTCAGAGAAGAAATCCAGCTAGCTCTTGTTCTCTTTGAGCCCTTGAGGTACGATGAGTTCTACAACATGGCATTGAAGCAAGAGGCTGCTAAACTGAGGTGTGATGCTTCCAAGAAGCGAGTCAGAGATGCTACTCCTTCTTCCTCTACTCAAGTGGCCAAGCAGCAGAAGTATGGGCTTCCTCCTCCTCCGTTCCGTCAGCCGTATCAGCAGAAGAGCAAAGGTGGCAGTGGATCTTCCCACCCACCCAACCCTGGCTTTCAGAACAAGACTTCGTCTCAAGCTCCAAGATTGAGTGCTCCGTATCACCGTCCGCTTTCAGAGGTCACGTGCAACAAGTGCCAACAGAAGGGTCACTATGCCAACAAGTGCTTCAACCAGAGACGTCTCCCTCCACCTCCTCCTGTGAGATCGGCAAGTACAGCTGTGGTCAAGCATAACCCCAAGCACGCCAAGGTCAACATGCTGAATACAGCTCAGGCAGAAGACTCGTCAGATGTCATCATGGGTAACCTTCCTGTTAACGATGTTCCCGCAAAAGTACTTTTTGACTCTGGTGCATCGCATTGCTTCATGTCATTCCCATTTGCATCGGAGAACAATTTTAGTACTAAGGCATTACCTAGAGCTATGCAAGTCGTCTCTCCGGCTAAGCGTCTGAGTTCTAGTATGATGATTCCGGATATTTCTATCATGATGGGTGATTTCAAGTTTCTGGCTTCTCCAATGGTTCTTGATAACTCGGATATTGATCTTATTCTCAGAATGGATTGGCTTTCTAAGCACAAGGCTCAGCTTGATTGTGCAGCCAGGCAGATTCAATTGACTCATTCGTCTGAGGATGTAATTGTCTTTGCCGCTCGGGATAATACTATCCGTCTGTTTTCTCTCAATGAGAAGGGTGAACTGGATGCCATCTCGCAGATTCCAGTCGTTTGCGAATATCAAGACGTCTTTCCAAAAGAGCTTCCAGGAATGCCTCTGCACCGTCAGTTGAATTCGTCATCGATATTGAGCCTGGCATGGAACCAGTGTGCAAGCGTCCTTACAAGCTCGGACCTGAAGAGTTGAAGGAGCTGAAGAAGCAACTCGATATTTAAGAGCGAATGGGTCTCATCCGACCTAGTTCTTCTCCGTGGGGGTGTGGTGTTCTTTTTGTGAAGAAGAAGGATGGAACGGACCGACTTTGTGTTGATTACCGTCCATTGAACAAGAAGACTATCAAGAACAAGTACCCACTTCCCAACATCAACGAGCTGCTCGAACAACTCAAAGGTGCCCAAGTATTCTCCAAGCTTGATCTCCGTATGGGTTATCATCAGATTCGAATTCGTGAGCAAGATATTCCCAAGACGGCTTTCAGGACAAGCTATGGTTCATATGAATACACTGTCATGTCTTTTGGCCTCGTCAACGCTCCTCCGATGTTCTCTCGCATGATGAACTTCATCTTCAACGCCTACGCCAATGACTTTGTTTTGGTCTATCTTGACGACATTCTGGTCTTTTCGAAGAACAAGGAAGATCATGCCAAGCACATGTGTTTGGTACTCGATAAGCTCAAGGAACACCAGTTCTACGCCAAGTTCTCCAAGTGCGAATTTTGGCTCGATGAGGTTCTTTATCTTGGTCATATCATCTCTGCCAAGGGCATTGTGGTGAATCCTGAGAAGGTGTCTGCAATTGTGAATTGGGAACCACCTCAGAACATGAAGCAACTCCGTAGCTTCCTCGGTCTCGCAAGCTACTGTCGAAGATTCGTTGAAAACTTTTCTAAGACCGCGAAGCCTCTCTCAAATCTTCTCCAGAAGCACGTCAAGTACGTTTGGTCTCCGGAATGTGACATCGCTTTCAAAACCTTGAAAGAGAAATTGGTCACTGCTCTAGTTCTGACTCCTCCTGATGAACCCAAACCGTACGAGGTCTTTTGCGATGCCTCTCTCCAAGGTCTCCGCGCAGTGTTGATGCAAGAGAAGAAAGTTGTGGCTTATACCTCTCGCCGGTTGAAGCCCAACGAGAAGAACTACCCCACTCATGACCTCGAGTTGGCAGCAGTTGTGCATGCTCTTTTGACTTGGAGACATCTCTTATTGGGAAGAAAAGTGGACATCTTCAC
Source organism: Triticum dicoccoides (assembly GCF_002162155.2). Taxonomy (NCBI): domain Eukaryota; kingdom Viridiplantae; phylum Streptophyta; class Magnoliopsida; order Poales; family Poaceae; genus Triticum; species Triticum dicoccoides. The sequence goes on from NC_041388.1 coordinate 159,599,502, forward strand.
TGACCACAAGAGTCTCAAGTACATCTTCACTCAGCCTAATCTCAACCTCAGGCAGACTCGATGGGTCAAAATGATTCAAGAGTATAATCCGAGTATCGAGTATACTCCAGGCAAGGCCAATGTGATTGCTGACGCAATGAGCAGGAAGGCTTATTGCAACAGTCTGATTCTCAAGCCTTATCAACCCGAGCTTTGTGAACCTTTCCGCAAACTTAATCTGCAAGTTGTTCCTCAAGGTTTCCTCGCCAACCTTCAAGTCTCTCCTACCTTGGAAGACCAGATTCGCCAAGCCCAACTTCTTGATGCTATGGTGAAGAAGGTGAAGATTGGGATTGCCAAGAGTCAGCCCAAGTACAAGTGCTACCGCCTTGACGACAAGGATACTCTTTTCTTCGAGGATCGTATTGTTGTGCCCAAAGGTGACCTTTGTAAAGTGATTATGAACGAGGCTCACAATTCTCTCCTCTCCATCCACCCTGGGAGCATGAAGATGTATCAGGACCTCAAGCAGGCTTATTGGTGGTCTCGAATGAAGCGCGAGATTGCTCAGTTTGTGAATGAATGTGATGTCTGCAGAAGAGTGAAGGCAGAACACCAAAGGCTAGCTGGTCTCCTCCAACCTCTTGCCATTCCAGAATGGAAGTTTGACCACACTGAGATGGACTTCGTGACAGGGTTTCCAAAGTCCAAGCGTGGCAATGATGTTATATTCGTTGTCATCGACAAACTCACTAAAGTGGCTCATTTTCTGCCTATCAAAGAGTCAATCACTGTAGCTCAATTGGCGGAGCTCTATACCTCTCGGATTGTCTCTCTGCACGGTATTCCACAAGTGATCTCTTTAGACTGTGGTAGCATCTTTACCTCCAAGTTTTGGGATTCTTTTCAGAAGGCCATGGGCACCAACATCCGCTTCAGCACAGCTTTCCATCCTCAAACTAGCGGTCAAGTCGAGCGTGTCAACCAGATTCTTGAAGATATGGTTAGGGCTTGTGTGATCTCCTTCGGCATGAAGTGGGAGGATTGTCTTCCATATGCTGAATTCTCCTACAACAACAATTTTCAAGCAAGTTCGGGCAAGGCCCCATTTGAAATTCTGTATGGCAGGAAGTGCCGTACCCCTCTCAACTGATATGAAACCGGCGAACATCAGCTTCTAGGTAATGACTTAATCACAGAGGCAGAGGAAATGTGCAAAGTCATTCGAGATAACCTCAAAGCAGCCCAATCACGCCAGAAGAGCTACTATGATAGTAAGCACCGTGATTTGGCTTTCGAGATCGGAGATCATGTTTACCTCCGCATCTCTCCAATGAAAGGCACTCGCCGCTTCGGTATCAAAGGGAAGCTTGCCCCTAGATACGTGGGACCTTTGAAGACCGTCAGCAAGAGAGGTGATCTCGCCTATCAACTCGAGCTTCCTTGAAACTTTGCAAATGTGCATGACGTGTTCCATGTCTCTCAGCTCCGCAAGTGCTTCAAGACTCCTGACCGCACCGTCAACTTTGAAGACATTGAGCTCCAAGTAGATCTCTCTTATCGTGAGCACCCCGTTGCTATTCTTGAAGAGACTGAACGCAAGACTCGCAACAAGTCAATCAAATTCCTCAAAGTCAAGTGGTCACACCATTCCGACCGTGAAGCTACCTGGGAACGCGAGGATCACCTCCGTTCTGAGTACCCGGCGTTCTTTCAGTCCTAGATCATGGGACGAGATCCTTTCATAGTGGTGGAGTGTTGTAACACCCCGGATATGATTTACCTAATATGTAATCCAACTCTTGCCATTTCCTGCGTTAAGTTATTTTATTTTCTCGGTTTCGGGTTTTTGTCTCCGTGTGTTGTTGTCGTTGTCATGCATCTCATATCATGTCATCATGTGCATTGCATTTGCGTATGTATTCGTCTCATGCATCCAAGCATTTTCCCCGTTGTCCGTTTTGCATTCCGGCGCTTCGTTCTCCTCCGGTGGTCATTTCTACCTTTCTTTCGTGTGTGGGCGTTAAACATTTCCGGATTGGACCGAGACTTGCCAAGCGGCCTTGGTTTACTACCGGTAGATCGCCTGTCAAGTTTCGTACCATTCGGACTTCGTTTGATGCTTCAATGGTTAACCGAGGGACCGAAAAGGCCTTGTGTGTGTTGCATCCCAACACCCCTCCAATTTGGCCCAAAACCCATGAAAGCCCTCTCCATCATCTAGAGCGTTCGATCACGATCGCGTGGCCGAAAACCGCACCTCATTTGGACTCTCCTAGCTCCTCCTATGCCTATAAATATGTCCTCCCCTAAAATCCTCGTGCAAACCCTAGTCCCCTTCGTCTCCACGCGCCGGCGGACATTTTTTCCGTCCGGCCGGACACGTCCGAATCTGCCACCACCGCCACGTGGCACCACCAGACTCGCCGCCGCCCGGTGCACACATCGCCGCTCAGCGGGCCTGCCGGGGCCCGGGGAGAGCCCTCCCAGCCCACGCTCGCCACGCCCCGCCGCCTGGACTTCGCCCCGCCGCCACCTTGCCGGACTCCGGCCACCTCCGGCCGGCGCGCTACCAAGTCCGGCGAGCTCGAGCCACCGCCGCCGCACCGGTTCCCGCGCCACCATGTCCGGCAAGCTCCACCCCGGCTCCGGCCTCCTCCTCCCCACGAGCTCCTTCCACTTCGGCGGCCAACTCCGTCTCCGGCAAGTCCGACTCCGACTCCGGCGAACCTCGAAGTCCGCGCCACTGCTACAGTACACTCGGGCCGGATCTAGATCTGGAATTGCCTCGGTTGACTTTTTGCCCCGAAACCCTAACTATTTTGCTATGTTCGTCGTGTCGTAACTCCGCATCCGTAGCTCCGTTTTGGGCATATAGCATATCAAAATATTCATCTCAGAGAGTACATCATTTCATCTCATTGCATCATTTTCATTTGAGTCCATCTTGATGAACAAAGTGCTGTTGGAAGAATGTTATTTGAGACAATTGTCAGATCTGCTGCTCCAATTAGATATTTGTCATTTTTGCCATGATTAATGTGTGCATGATATGCCCCTAAGCTCTACATATGTTTTGTTATATGCTTTGCCATCTTTCCAGAGGTGCAACCCATGTATTTTTGTGATGTATGTGGTGACTAGCACAAGCTTGCAAAGTGGTGCATTCGTTAATGCTGATTTCAGGGACTTAGCAATTCCACTAAGTCCTTGATCTGTTCATTTCAATATGCCATATGTTCATGTTGTTTCCTAGTGATCCGTGCATCTTTTGAGGATGATCAGTAAGGATGATTTGTTAATCTTGTAGTGCTCTATCCATCCATGTCTTTGTTTGCAATTATGGAGCACCCTAGCTTGAGTCAATCGAGCTCTACTTTTGCTATTTCGTGAATCTGGGCAGATTGTCCACTTGTTAGCGATTTTGCCGAGGATGTTGTAGTTGATCCGTGCATGCTATGTTATTGTTATTGCCATGTCTAGCTTATATTATGTGTATTCTTGAAGGGTGTATGCTTAGGTTGCCATGACTTGCTCTGTAGTGAGTGCATCGAGCTCGTAAACATGCCTACTTGATATCTGATTTTGCATGCTCCAGTTTTCACTAAGTCTGAAATCTGTTTACCAAATGCATTTTTGCCATGCTTGTTTGAACCTGTTAATGGATGAATTGGCCGTAGCTCAGTGTTCATCTTTTGTTAAGCATCATGAATGGATCAAGGTCACTAAGGGACTTTTGTTAAGCTCTTTGAGTAGCTCCATGCCATGCTTTACTTTGCCATGTTCAGGACCTGTAGCATATAGTTTTCATGCTCCAAAGTGTGCTACCTGATCTGAAATTCCAGACAAGTGTTAATTTCACAAAGTCTGAAATCTGTTTACCAAATGCATTTTTGCCATGCATGTTTGAACCTGTAAATGGATGAATTGGCCGTAGCTCAGTGTTCATCTTTTGTTAAGCATCATGAATGGATCGCTGCCATGTATTTTGTTGTCATGTTTGGGTGTTGTAGCATGTTCATCTTGTTGCATTTAGATGGCTACTTGCTGTATATCGCAGACCGGTGCCATATTTGAATTCCTTGCCATTTCCAAACCGTGTCTCCGATTTCGGTGATCTTTATATCGTTTTCAAGAAAAATCATCTCACCTTTCCAGTGGAACACTTGGATTTCCATGTCGAGTCCAGGTTCTTTCATTCCTTGTCAAATCTTGCATATGCATCGCATATCGCATCCCGCATAGCATACCATGTTTGCATCATATTGTTTGAGCTTTGCACGTGGTTGATTGTGTTCCTTTTGTTTGTTTGTATTGTTTGGGTAGAGCCGAGAGACGAGTTCGCTAACGAGGAGCCCGTTGAGTTTGCTTTCGTGGATCCAGTCAACTCTGACAACTTTGCAGGCAAGATGATCATACCCTCGAAATCACTACTATCTTTGCATTGCTAGATGCTCGCTCTTTTGCTATGCCTATGCTACGATGCCTACCACTTGCTTTCAAGCCTCCCAAATTGCCATGTCAAACCTCTAACCCACCATGTCCTAGCAAACCGTTGATTGGCTATGTTACCGCTTTGCTCAGCCCTCTTATAGCGTTGCTAGTTGCAGGTGAATTTTGGAGACCGTTCCTTGTTGGAACATTATTTACTTGTTGGGATATCATTATATTATCATGTTATCTTAATGCATATATATACTTGGTAAAGGGTGGAAGGCTCGGCTTCTCGCCTAGTGTTTTGTTCCACTCTTGCCGCCCTAGTTTCCGTCATATCGGTGTCATGTTCCCGGATTTTGCGTTCCTTACGCGGTTGGGTGATAATGGGAACCCCTTGATAGTTCGCCTTGAATAAAGCTTTTCCAGCAATGCCCAACCTTGGTTTTACCATTTTTGACCTAGCCTCTTTTCCCTTGGGTTTCCGGAGCCCGAGGGTCATCTTATTTTAAGCCCCCCCTGGGCCAGTGCTCCTCTGAGTGTTGGCCCGACCGAGCTGCCTGCGGGGCCACCTCGGGGAAACTTGAGGGTTGGTTTTACTCGTAGCTAGTTTCATCTGAGTGTGCCCTGAGAACGAGATATGTGCAGCTCCTATCGGGATTTGTCGGCACATTCGGGCAGTGTTGCTGGATTTGTTTTAACTTGTCGAAGTGTCTTGTAGAACCGGGATACCGAGTCTGATCGGAATGTCTCTGGAGGAGGTCTATTCCTTCGTTGACCGTGAGATCTTGTCATGGGCTAAGTTGGGACTCCCCTGCAGGGATTTGAACTTTTGAAAGCCGTGCCCGCGGTTATGGGCAGATGGGAATTTGTTAATGTCCGGTTGTAGATAACTTGAACCTTAACTTAATTAAAATGAATCGACTGTGTGAGTTACCGTGATGGTCTCTTCTCGGCGGAGTCCGGGAAGCGAACACGGTGTTGGAGTAATGCTTGTCGCAGGTTGTTCTCTAGTTATTCGTTCACGCTTTGCCATCTCTTCTCGCTCTTTTTTGTGAACAGGTTAGCCACCATATATGCCAGTCGCTTGCTGCAGCTCCACATATTTTACCTTGCCTTACCTTTAAGCTTAAATAGTCTTGATCGCGAGGGTGCGAGATTGCTGAGTCCCTGTGGCTCACAGATTACTTCCAAACCAGATGCAGGGCCTGATGACTCCGTTCCAGATGACGCGCTTGAGCTCAAGTGGGAGTTCGATGAGGACTCACGCCATTACTATGTGTCTTTCCCTGATGATCAGTAGTGGTGCCCAGTTGGGGCGATCGGGACCGTGTCGCATGTTGGGTTGATCTTTTATTTTGGCGCCGTAGTCGGGCCATGAGTGATTGGATGATGTCATGCTATTTATGTACTTTGATTGATGTGGCGAGTGTAAGGCAACTATGTTCCTTCCCCTTTTATTATTTATATTACATGAGATGTTGTGAAGATTGTCTAACTTGCGACATTGCTTTCAATGCGGTTATGCCTCTAAGTTGTGCTCCGACACGTAGGAGATATAGCCGCATCGAGGGCGTTACAAGTTGGTAATCAGAGCCTTCCCCGACCTTTGGAGCCCCCACTGATTGGTCGTTTTTAGCAGCCGTTGTTGAGTCTAGAAAAATGTTTTGAGTCATTTAGGAATTATATATCGGAGAGTTTAGGAATTCTTTTTACTCCCCAGTCTCCTCATCGCTCTGGTAAGGCATCCTGACGTAGAGATTTGACTCTTCTCTTCTCAAATTTCACAAAAAAAAATTAGGATCACGCGGGTATCTTGGAATCGTTCCGATGGTTTTGTGACGAGAACATTGTTTTTGGTGCCTCCTGTCTTTAGGGGTTGTGGCAGTGTCCCGGGGAGTTGAGCTCCGAGGTGTTGTCGTCACAATTTTATCGTTGCAGTTCTGGAATACCTGAGTTTAGTATGCCCACATCGAAAATCTCTTTTATGCAGATCGTTGGTGAGATAACCTCGACGTCACCCAGTACTGGGGCGGGAGTTCGGGTGTATTGCCATAACTTGTATAACCGATGCTTTTCGAAGGTTGAGGTAGATGGTTTCCGAAGTTTTTCTCGGTTATCTGTTGAAGGATGGATACAGCTGGATGTAGGATTTGCTAGATTTGGGTGAGATATTATGCTTCCCCTGTATCCCCAACACCTGATTGCATAACCGGAAAGGTTCGGGAGTTTCATAGGTGGGAATTGTTGTAGCTCTAGTTCTTCTTGCACGGATATTTGGTTTGAGATCGGGATTTCTTACCGAGTATTCGTTCTTGATCCGTACCTTGTTGATTTATTCCTCTACCTAAATTCTAGTGGCTTCTCAATTTATGGATATGTGACCATTTCTAGTGGAATGCATTCGTTCATTTTGTTCGGATGTGAAGTCTATATGTTGCAATTTCATTCCGTTGGATTCAGCTTCAACATTTATCTACCTATGTGCTAATGGGTGTCAACCTCTTCAGGATGGCTCCCGCTAAGAGCAGCAATCAAAATCAGAATCAGAATCAGGATCCGCCACCACCTCCACCTCCTCCGGAGGCATGACAAGCTGTGATGGTCGCAACCAATGCAAACACGCAGTTGATCATGCAAATTCTTCAAGAGCGCAATCAAGCGAACCAAGGCAACCAAGGCAACAATCAGAATCACTTTGCTACACTCAACCAGTTCCTTGCTAACGGGCCAAAGACTTTCAGCAATTGTGTTGAGGCAACTGATGCTGACGATTGGCTTGTGGATCTGTGCAAGCATTCCGAGTGCAGTAACATCAGGCCTAAGGACTTTGTCAAGTTTGCTTCCTTCCAACTCAAAGACCAAGCTGCAGAATGGTTCCAGCAGTACAAGGATTCTAGACGAGGCCGTGTGATTACCTAGGATGAATTCCGTCAAGATTTCAAAGCTCATCATATTCCTCAAAGCATGGTTGAAAGAAAGCGTGAGGAATTCCGCAACCTGAAGCAAGGCTCTTTGTCTGTCTATGACTACAACAAGTTGTTTCAGAAGCTCGCCCGCTTTGCTAAGCAGGACGTCCCTGATGAGAAGAGCATGATATACCAGTTCAGGGGTGGTCTCAGAGAAGAAATCCAGCTAGCTCTTGTTCTCTTTGAGCCCTTGAGGTACGATGAGTTCTACAACATGGCATTGAAGCAAGAGGCTGCTCAACTGAAGTGTGATGCTTCCAAGAAGCGAGTCAGAGATGCTACTCCTTCTTCCTCTACTCAAGTGGCCAAGCAGCAGAAGTATTGGCTTCCTCCTCCTCCGTTCCGTCAGCCGTATCAGCAGAAGAGCAAAGGTGGCAGTGGATCTTCCCACCCACCCAACCCTGGCTTTCAGAACAAGACTTCGTCTCAACCTCCAAGATCGAGTGCTCCGTATCACCGTCCGCTTTCAGAGGTCACGTGCAACAAGTGCCAATAGAAGGGTCACTATGCCAACAAGTGCTTCAACCAGAGACGTCTCCCTCCTCCTCCTCTTGTGAGATCGGCAAGTACAGCTGTGGTCAAGCATAACCCCAAGCACGCCAAGGTCAACATGCTGAATGCAGCTCAGGCAGAGGACTTGTCAGATGTCATCATGGGTAACCTTCCTGTTAACGATGTTCCCACAAAAGTACTTTTTGACTCTGGTGCATCGCATTGCTTCATGTCATTCCCATTTGCATCGGAGAACAATTTTAGTACTAAGGCATTACCTAGAGCTATGCAAGTTGTCTCTCCGGCTAAGCGTCTGAGTTCTAGTATGATGATTCCGGATATTTCTATCATGATGGGTGATTTCAAGTTTCTGGCTTCTCCAATGGTTCTTGATAACTCGGATATTGATCTTATTCTCGGAATGGATTGGCTTTCTAAGCACAAGGCTCAGCTTGATTGTGCAGCCAGGTAGATTCAGTTGACTCATTCGTTTAAGGATGTAATTGTCTTTGGCGCTCGGGATAATACTATCCGTCTGTTTTCTCTCAATGAGAAGGGTGAACTGGATGCCATCTCACAGATTCCAGTCGTTTGTGAATATCAAGACGTCTTTCTAGAAGAGCTTCCAGGAATGCCTCCGCACCGGCCAGTTGAATTCGTCATTGATATTGAGCCTGGCACGGAACCAGTGTGCAAGCGTCCTTACAAGCTCAGACCTGAAGAGTTGAAGGAGCTGAAGAAGCAACTCGATATTCAAGAGCGAATGGGTCTCATCCGACCTAGTTCTTCTCCGTGGGGGTGTGGTGTTCTTTTTGTGAAGAAGAAGGATGGAACGGACCGACTTTGTGTTGATTACCGTCCATTGAACAAGAAGACTATCAAGAACAAGTACCCACTTCCCAACATCAACGAGCTGTTCGAACAACTCAAAGGTGCCCAAGTATTCTCCAAGCTTGATCTCCATATGGGTTATCATCAGATTCGAATCCGTGAGCAAGATATTCCCAAGACGGCTTTCAGGACAAGCTATGGTTCATATGAATACACTGTCATGTCTTTTGGCCTCGTCAACGCTCCTCCGATGTTCTCTCGCATGATGAACTTCATCTTCAACGCCTACACCAATGACTTTGTTTTGGTCTATCTTGACGACATTCTGGTCTTTTCGAAGAACAAGGAAGATCATGCCAAGCACTTGCGTTTGGTACTCGATAAGCTCAGGGAACACCAGTTCTACGCCAAGTTCTCCAAGTGCGAATTTTTGCATAAAAGAGATTTTCGATGTCGGCATACTAAACTTAGGTATTCCAGAACTGCAATGATAAAATTATGATGACAACACCTCAGAGCTTAACTCCCCGGGACACTTCCACTAAACCCCTGACAGGAGGCACGAAGACAATGTTCTCATCATAAAACCATCGGAACGATTCCAAGATACCCGCGTGATCCTAAAATTTTTTGAGTGAAATTTGAGAAGAGAGGAGTCAAAACTCTACATCAGGATGCCTTACCAGAGCGATGAGGCGACTGGGAAGTAAAAAGAATTCCTATGCTCTCCGATATATTATTCCTAAATGACTCAAAACATTTTTCTAGACACAACTCGGCCGCTAAAAACGATCAAGCAATGGGGCTCCTAAGGTCGGGGAAGGCTCTGATTACCAACTTGTAACACCCTCGATGCAACTATAGCTCCCACGTGTCGAGGCACGACTTAGAGACATAATCGCATTGAAGGCATATGTCGCAAGTTAGGAAATCTTCACAACATCCCATGAAATATAAATCATAAAGGGGAGATAACATAGTTGGCTTACACTCGCCACGTCAATCAAGTACATAAATAACATTACATCACCAAACACTCATGGCTCGACTACGACGCCAAAATAAAAGAGAACCCAACATGCGACAACGGTCCCGTTCACCCCCAACTGGGCACCACTACTGATCATCGGGGAAGGAAACATAGTAACGTTGAGAGTCTTCGTCGAACTCCCACTTGAGCTCAAACGCGTCTCCTGGAGCGGAATCATCAGGCCCTGCATCTGGTGTAATAGTAATCTATGAGCCACAGGGACTCAGCAATCTCGCACCCTCGCGATCAAGACTATTTAAGCTTATAGGTATGGCAAGGTAAATATAAGTGGAGCTGCAGCAAGCGACTAGCAAGTATGGTGGCTAACTTATTCGCAAAAGAGAGCGAGAAGAGGAGGCAAAGCGCGAGCGAGAAACTAGAGAGCAACCTGCGCAAACATTACTCCAACACCGTGTCCACTTCCCGGACTCCGCCGAGAAGAGGTCGTCACGGTAACACACTCAGTTGATTCATTTTAATTAACTTAAGGTTCAAGTTATCTACAACTGGACATTAACAAATTCCCATCTTCCCATAACCGCATGCACGGCTTTCGAAAGTTCAATCCCTGCAGGGGAGTCCCAACTTAGCCCATGACAAGCTCTCACGGTCAACGAAGGAATAGACCTCCTCCCAAGACATTCCGATCAGACTCGGAATCTCGGTTACTCAAGACATTTCGATAGGTTAAAACAAGACCAGCAACACCGCCCGAATGTGCCGACAAATCCCGATAGGAGCTGCACATATCTCTTTCTCAGGGCACACTCAGATTGTCTAAACTTCCGGTAGGCCAGCCTAGAGTTGCCCCTGGTAGCCATCGGCGGCTGACGGTTTGGACCAACACTCAGAGGAGCACTGGCCCCGGGGGGGGGGGGGGTTAAATAATGATGACCCTTGAGTCTGCAGAACCCAAGGGAAAGAAAAGGCTGGTGGAAAATGGTAAAACCAAGGTTGGGCATTGCTGGAAAAGCTTTAATCAAGGCGAACTATCAAGGGGTTCCCATTATAACCCAACCGCATAAGGAACGGAAAATCCGGGAACATGACACCGATATGACGGAAACTAGGGCGGCAAGAGTGGAACAAAACACTAGGCGAGAGGCCGAGCCTTCCACCCTTTACCAAGTATATAGATGCATTAAGATAACATGGCAATATAATGATATCCCAATAAGTAAATAAATGTTCCAACAAGGAACGGCCTCCAATCTTCACCTGCAACTAGCAACGCTATAAGAGGGGCTGAGCAAAGCGGTAACATAGCCAATCAACGGTTTGCTAGGACATGGTGGGTTAGAGGTTTGACATGGCAATTTGGGAGGCTTGAAAGCAAGTGGTAGGCATCATAGCAATGGCATAGCAAAAGAGCGAGCAAACTAGCATAGCAAAGATTGTAGTGATTTCGAGGGTATGATCATCTTGCATGCACAGTTGTCAGAGTTGAATGGATCCTCGAAAGCAAACTCAATGGGCTCCTCGTTAGCGAACTCGTCTCCCGGCTCTACCCAAGCAAGAAAAACAAGCAACAAGTACACAATCAACCACGTGCAAACTCAAACAACACAATGCAACGATGATATGCTATGCGGGATGCAAAATGCAAGATGCAAAATGCAAAATGCAAAACTCAAACAACACAACACAACACAATGCTGGAAAACCAAGTGTGCCACTGGAAAGATGAGATGAAATCGCTTGAAAACGATATAAAGAACGCCGGAATCGGAGTTACGGTTTGGAAATGGCAAGCGATTCCAAAATGACACCGGTCTGCAATTTACAGTAAGTAGCCAACTAAATGCAATGAGATGAACATGCTACAGCAAGCAAACATGACAACAAAATACATGGAACGGATGCACACAAGATGCTTAACAAAATCTAGCACTGAACTACGGCCAATTCATCCATTAACAGGTTCAAACAAGCATGGCAAAAATGCATATGACAAACAGATCTCAGACTTAGTGAAATCAACACTTGTCTGGAATTTCAGATCAGGTAGCCCTCTTCGGAGCAACAAAACTATATCTACAGGATCTGAACATGGCAGAGTAAAACATGGCATGGAGCTACTCAAAGAGCTTAACAAAAGTCCCTTAGTGACCTTGAGCCAAAAGGGATCAGAAAATACAATTGCAAGCATGTGAACATAGCAAAAACATAATCAGTTTTCAGACTTCGTGAAAAACTTGCACATGCTGAAATATAACTCAAGTAGGCATGTTTACGAGCTCGATGCACTCACTACAGTGGAAGTCATGGCAAGAAAAGCATACATACATCAAGAAGGAACAAAATGCAAGCTATATATGGCAAGAGCAATAGCATAGCATGCACGGATCAACTACAACATCACCGGCAAAATTGCAAACAAGTTGACAATCTGCCCAAACTCACGAAGTAGCAAAAGTAGAGCTCTATTGACTCAATCTAGGGTGCTCCATAATTGCAAAAAAAGGTATGGATGGATAGAGCACTACAATATTAACAAAACATCCTTACTGATCATCCTCAAAAGAGGCACGGATCACTAGGAAACAACATGAACATATGGCATCATGAGATAAAGAGCTCCAGGACTTAGTGAAATTACTAAGTCCCTGAAAACAGAATTAGTAAGTGCACCACTTTGCAAGCTTGCACTAGTCACCACACACATCCTAAAAATACATGGGTTGCACCTCTGGAAAGATGACAAAACTCTTAACAAAACATATGTAGAGTATCAGGGCATATCATGCACACAATAATCATGGCAAAAATGACAAAAACCTAAATGGAGTAACAGATCTGACAATTATCTCAAGTAGCCCTCTTCTAACAGCATTTCGGGCATCAAGATGAACTCAAATGAAAATGATGCAATGGAATGAAATGATGTACTCTCTGAGATGAACATTTTTATATGCTATATGCATGAATTGGAGCAACTTGGATCTGGAATATCAAGGACTTAGACGAAATTTTACCCCTATGGTTTACTATTCATCCGCGATCCGGATCTACACGTTGCACGAGGTTCGACGCCGGGGTCCTGTTTGCCGGAGTTGGGGGCCGCGGTGGCCGAGGAGGGAGGAGGAGGCCGGAGCCGGGTGGTGGCGCGGCGACCACGACGAGGAGGCGGTCGACGGCGGCCGGCGTGCGGGCGGAGAGGCGGTGGCGGCCGGCGAGGGAGGCGAGGCGGCGCTGGCGAAGAAGGCGAGG
>NC_041388.1:159613031-159628236 GCF_002162155.2 Triticum dicoccoides
GCGGCGGCGGACGTGTCCGGCCCGGACGGATGTGTCCGGCCGGTGCGGAGGCGATTTTTAGGGTTTCGGAGGTAGGAGGAGATCCGAAAATCTGGGGGGGGGGGTTTAAATAGGCATAGAGGGAGCTAGGAGAGTCCAAATGAGGTGCGGTTTTCGGCCACGCGATCGTGATCGAACGCTCTAGATGATGGAGCAGAGTTAGGTGGGTTTTGGGCCAAATTGGAGGGGTGTTGGGCTGCAACACACACGAGGCCTTTTCGGTCCCTCGGTTAACCGTTGGAGTATCAAACGAAATCCAAATGATACGAAACTTGACAGGCGGTCTGCCGGTAGTAAACCAAGGCCGCATGACAAGTCTCGGTCCAATCCGGAAATGTTTAATCCCCACACACAAAAGAAAGCTAGGAGTGACCACTGGAGGAGAACGAAGCGCCGGAATGCAAAACGGACAACGGGGAAAATGCTCGAATGCATGAGACAAACACATATGCAAATGAAATGCACATGATGACATCATATGAAATGCATGACAACGACAACAACACACGGAGACAAAACTCGAACCCGAGGAAATAAATATAACTTAACGCCGGAAACGGCAAGAGTTGGAGTATAAATTGGGAAAGTTACATCCGGGGTGTTACAACACTCCACCACTATGAAAGGATCTCTTCCCAAGATCTAGGACTGAAAGAACGCCAGGTACTCAGAACGGAGGTGATCCTCGCGTTCCCAGGTAGCTTCACGGTCGGAATGTTGCGACCACTTGACTTTGAGAAATTTGATTGACTTGTTGCGAGTCTTGCGTTCAGTCTCTTCAAGAATAGCAACTGGGTTCTCACAATAAGAGAGATCTTCCTGGATCTCAATGTCCTCGAAGTTGATGGTGCGATCAGGAGTCTTGAAGCACTTTCGAAGCTGAGAGACATTGAACACGTCATGAACATTTGCAAAGTTTGAAGGAAGCTCCAGTTGATAGGCGAGGTCGCCTCTCTTGCTGACAATCTTGAAAGGTCCCACGTATCTAGGGGCAAGCTTCCCTTTGATACCGAAGCGACGAGTACCTTTCATAGGAGAGACATGGAGGTAAACATGATCTCCGATCTCGAAAGCCAAATCACAGTGCTTACTATCATAGTAGCTCTTCTGGCGGGATTGGGCTGCTTTGAGGTTATCACGAATGACTTTGCACATTTCTTCTGCCTCTATGATTAAGTCATTACCCAAAAGCTGACGTTCCCCAGTTTCGGACTAGTTGAGAGGGGTACGGCACTTCCTGCCATACAGAATTTCAAATGGGGCCTTGCCCGAACTTGCTTGAAAACTGTTGTTGTAGGAGAATTCAGCATAAGGAAGGCAATCCTCCCACTTCATGCCGAAGGAGATCACACAAGCCCTGAGCATATCTTCAACAATCTGGTTGACACACTCGACTTGACTGCTTGTTTGAGGATGGAAAGTTGTGCTGAAGCGGATGTTCGTGCCCATGGCCTTCTGAAAAGAATCCCAAAACTTCGAGGTAAACATGTTGCCACGGTCTGAAGAGATCACTTGAGGAATACCGTGCAGAGAGACAATTCAAGAGGTATAGAGTTCCACCAATTGAGCTGCGGTGATCGACTCTTTGATAGGCAGAAAGTGAGCCACTTTGGTGAGTTTGTCGATGACAATGAATATAGCATCATTGCCACGCTTGGACTTTGGAAACCCAGTCACGAAGTCCATTTCAATGTGGTCTAACTTCCATTCTGGAATGGCAAGAGGTTGGAGGAGACCTACTGGCCTTTGGTGTTCTGCCTTCACTCTTCTGCAGACATCACATTCATTCACGAATTGAGCGATCTCGCGCTTCATTCGAGTCCACCAATAAGCTTGCTTGAGGTCCTGATACATCTTCGTGCTCCCAGGGTGGATGGAGAGGAGAGAATTGTGAGCCTCGTTCAAGATCACTTTACGGAGGTCACCTTTGGGTACAACAATATGATCCTCGAAGAAGAGAGTGTCCTTGTCATCAAGGCGGTAGCACTTGTACTTGGACTGGCTCTTGGCAATCCCAATCTTCACCTTTTTCACCATAGCATCAAGAAGCTGGGCTTGGCGAATCTGGTCTTCCAAGGTAGGAGAGACTAGAAGGTTGGCGAGGAAACCTTGAGGGACAACTTGCAGATTAAGTTTGCGGAAAGCTTCACAAAGCTCGGGTTGATAAGGCTTGAGAATCAGACTGTTGCAGTAAGCTTTCCTGCTCAATGCGTCAGCAATCACATTGGCCTTTCCTGGAGTATACTCGATACTCGGATTATACTCTTGAATCATTTCGACCCATCGAGTTTGCCTGAGGTTGAGATTAGGTTGAGTGAAGATGTACTTGAGACTCTTGTGATCAGTGAAAATGTCCACTTTTCTTCCCAATAGAAGATGTCTCCAAGTCAAAAGAGCATGCACAACTGCCGCCAACTCGAGATCATGAGTGGGGTAGTTCTTCTCATTCGGCTTCAACTAGCAAGATGTATATATAAGCAACAACTTTCTTCTCTTGCATCAAACTGCACCAAGACCTTGGAGAGAGGCATCACAAAAGACCTCGTACGGCCTGGATTCATCAGGTGGAGTCAGAACTGGAGCAGTGATCAATTTCTCTTTCAAAGTGTTGAAAGCAATATCACACTCTGGAGACCAAACGTACTTGACGTGCTTCTAAAGAAGATTAGAGAGAGGCTTCGCGATCTTAGAAAAGTTTTCAACGAATCTTCGGCAATAGCTTGCGAGACCGAGGAAGCTGCGGAGTTGCTTCACATTCTGAGGAGGTTCCCAATTCACAATTGCAGACACCTTCTCAGGATTCATGGCAATGCCCTTAGCAGAGATGATATGACCAAGATAAAGAACCTCATCAAGCCAAAATTCACATTTGGAGAACTTGGCGTAGAACTGATGTTCTCTGAGCTTATCAAGAACCAAACGCAAGTGCTTGGCATGATCTTCCTTGTTCTTGGAGAAAACTAGAATGTCGTTGAGATAGACCAGAACGAAGTCATTGGTGTAGGCATTGAAGATGAAGTTCATCATGCGAGAGAAAGTCGGAGGAGTGTTGACGAGACCAAAAGACATGACAGTGTATTCATATGAACCAAAGCTTGTCCTGAAAGCCGTCTTGGGAATATCTTGCTCACGAATACGAAACTGATGATAACCCATATGGAGATCAAGCTTGGAGAATACTCGAGCACCTTTGAGTTGTTCGAACAGCTCATTGATGTTGGGAAGTGGGTATTTGTTCTTGATGGTCTTTTTGTTCACTGGACGGTAATCAACACAAAGTCGGTCCGTTCCATCCTTCTTCTTCACAAAAAGAACACCACAACGCCACGGAGAAGAACTAGGCCGGATGAGACCCATTTTCTCTTGAATATCGAGTTGCTTCTTCAACTCCTTCAACTCTTCAGGTCCGAGATTGTAAGGACGTTTGCACAGGTTCCGTGCCAGGCTCAAGATCAATAACGAATTCGACTGGCCGGTGCGGAGGCATTCCTGGAAGCTCTTCTGGAAAGACGTCTTGATATTCGCAAATGACTGGAATTTGAGAGATGGCATCGAGTTCACCCGTCTCATTGAGAGAAAACAGACGGATGGTATTATCCCGAGCGGCAAAGACAATTACATCCTCAGACGAATGAGTCACTTGAATTTGCCTGGCTGCACAATCAAGCTGAGCCTTGTGCTTAGAAAGCCAATCCATCCCGAGAATAAGATCAATATCCGAGTTACCCAGGATCATTGGAGAAGCTAGAAACTTGAAATCACCCATCGAGATAGAAATATCCGGAACTTCGTAGTTAGCAAGAAAGCATCTACCCGGAGAGACGACTGCTAATGGCTTATGCATAACTTGAGAAAACCACCCATGCTTAGATGCAAAAGGTCTCGAGATAAAGCAATGCGATGCACCCGTGTCAAAAAGAACTTTTGCAGGAACATCATTAACAGGAAGGTTACCCATGATCACATCTGACAAGTCCTCTGCCTGAGCTGCATTCACCATATTGACCCTGGCGTACTTGGGGTTATGCTTGACCACAGCTATACTTGCCGATCTGACAAGAGGAGGAGGAGGAAGACGCCTCTGGTTGAAACACTTGTTGGCATAGTGACCCTTCTATTGGCACTTGTTGCACGTGACCTCTGAAAGCGGACGGTGATGCGGAGCACTCGATCTTGGAGCTTGAGACGAAGTCTTGTTCTGAAAGCCAGGGTTGGGTGGGTGGGAAGAACCACTGCCACCTTTGCTCTTCTACTGATACGGCTGATGAAACGGAGGAGGAGGAAGCCAGTACTTCTGCTGCTTGGCCACTTGAAAAGAGCAAGAAGGAGTAACATCTCTGACTCGCTTCTTGGAAGCATCACACCTCAACTGAGCAGCCTCTTGCTTCAATGCCATGTTGTAGAACTCATCGTATCTCACGGGCTCGAAGAGAACAAGAGCTAGCTGAATTTCTTCTCTGAGACCACCCCTGAACTGATATATCATGCTCTTCTCATCAGGGACGTCCTACTTAGCAAAGCGGGCGAGCTTCTGGAACAACTTGTTGTAGTCATAGACAGATAAAGAGCCTTGCTTCAGATTGTGGAATTCCTCACGCTTGCTTTCAACCACGCTCTGAGGAATATGATGAGCTCGGAAATCTCGACGGAAATCATCCCAAGTGATAAGACGTCCACCTCGGGAATCCTTGTACTGTTGGAACCATGCTGCAGCTTGATCTTTGAGTTGGAAGGAAGGAACTTAACAAAGTCCTCATGCCTGACGTTACTGCACTCGAAATTCTTGCACAGATCCACAAGCCAATCGTCAGCATCGGTTGCCTCAACACAATTGCTGAAAGTCTTTGGCCCGTTAGCAACGAACTGGTTGAGTGAAGCAATGTGATTCTGATTGCTGACTTGATTCCCTTGGTTGCCTTGATTGCGCTCTTGAAGAATTTGCATGATCAACTGTGTGTTTGCATTGGTTGCGGCCATCACAGCTTGCCATGCCTCCGAAGGAGGTGGAGGTGGTGGCAGATTAGGATTCGGAGTCGTGCATGTTGGAGGAGCCATCCTGAAGAGGTTGACCACCATTAGCACATAGACAGACAAATATTGAAGCTGAATCCAACGGAATGAAAATTGCAACATATAGTCTTCACATCCGAACAAAATGAACGAATGCATTCCTCTTGAAATGGTCACATATCCATAAATTGAGAAGCCACTTAGAATTAAGGTAGAGAAATAAATCAACAGGGTATGGAACGAATAATCGGTAAGAAATCCCAATCTCAAACCAATATTCGTGGAAGAAGAACTAGAGCTACTAGAATTCCCACCTATGAAACTCCCGAACCTTTCCGGTTATGCAATCAGGTGTTGGGGATACAGGGAAGCATAATATCTAACCCAAATCTAGCAAATCCTACATCCAGCTGTATCCATCCTTCAACACATAACCAAGAAAACTTCGGAAACCATCTACCTCAACCTTCGAAAAGCATCCGTTATACAAGTTGTGGCGATACTCCCGAACTCCCGCCCCAGTACTGGGTGGCGTCGAGGTTATCTCACCAACGAACTGCATAAAAGAGATTTTCAATGTCGGCGTACTAAACTCAGGTATTCCAGAACTACACCGATAAAATTATGATGACAACACCTCAGAGCTCAACTCCCCGGGACACTTCCACTAAACCCCTGAAAGGAGGCACCAAGACAATGTTCTCATCATAAAACCATCGGAACGATTCCAAGATACCCGCGTGATCCTAAATTTTTTTAGTGAAATTTGAGAAGAGAGGAGTCAAAACTCTACGTCAGGATGCCTTACAGAGCAATGAGGAGACTGGGAAGTAAAAAGAATTCCTAAGCTCTCCGATATATAATTCCTAAATGACTCAAAACATTTTTCTAGACACAACTCGGCCGCTAAAAACGATCAAGCAATAGGGCTCCTAAGGTCGGGGAAGGCTCTGATTACCAACTTGTAACACCCTCAATGCGACTATAGCTCCCACGTGTCGAGGCAAGACTTAGAGACATAATCGCATTGAAGGCATATGTCGCAAGTTAGGCAATCTTCACAACATCACATGAAATATAAATCATAAAGGGGAGATAACATAGTTGGCTTACACTCGCCACGTCAATCAAGTACATAAATAACATTACATCACCAAACACTCGTGGCTCGACTACGGTGCCAAAATAAAAGAGAACCCAACATGCGACAACAGTCCCGTTCACCCCCAACTGGGCACCACTACTCATCATCGGGAAAGAAACATAGTAACATTGAGAGTCTTCATCGAACTCCCACTTGAGCTCAAACGCGTCTCCTGGAGCGGAATCATCAGTCCCTGCATCTGGTGTAATAGTAATCTATGAGCCACAGGGACTCAGCAATCTCGCACCCTCGCGATCAAGACTATTTAAGCTTATAGGTATGGCAAGGTAAATATAAGTGGAGCTGCAGTAAGCGACTAGCAAGTATGGTGGCTAACTTATTCGCAAAAGAGAGTGAGAAGAGGAGGCAAAGCGCGAGCGAGAAACTAGAGAGCAACCTGCGCAAACATTACTCCAACACCGTGTCCACTTCCCGGACTCCGCTGAGAAGAGGCCCTCACGGTAACACACTCAGTTGATTCATTTTAATTAACTTAAGGTTCAAGTTATCTACAACCGGACATTAACAAATTCCTATCTGCCCATAACCGCGGGCACGGCTTTCGAAAGTTCAATCCCTGCAGGGGAGTCCCAACTTAGCCCATGACAAGCTCTCACGGTCAACGAAGGAATAGACCTCCTCCCAAGACGTTCTGATCAGACTCGGAATCTCGGTTACTCAAGACATTTCGACAGGTTAAAACAAGACCAGCAACACCGCCCGAATGTGCCGACAAATCCCGATAGGAGCTGCACATATCTCTTTCTCAGGGCACACTCAGATTGTCTAAACTTCCGGTAGGCCAGCCCAGAGTTGCCCGTGGTAGCCACCGGCGGCTGACGGTTTAGACCAACACTCAGAGGAGCACTAGCCCAGGGGGGGTTAAAATAATGATGACCCTTGAGTCTGCAGAACCCAAGGGAAAGAAAAGGCTGGTGGAAAATGGGAAAACCAAGGTTGGGCATTGCTGGAAAAGCTTTAATCAAGGAGAACTATCAAGGGGTTCCCATTATAACCCAACCGCGTAAGGAACGCAAAATCCGGGAACATAACACCGATATGACGGAAACTAGGGCGGCAAGAGTGGAACAAAACACTAGGCGAGAGGCCGAGCCTTCCACCCTTTACCAAGTATATAGATGCATTAAGATAACATGGCAATATAATGATATACCAAAAAGTAAATAAATGTTCCAACAAGGAACGGCCTCCAATCTTCACCTGCAACTAGCAACGCTATAAGAGGGGCTGAGCAAAGCGGTAACATAGCCAATCAACAGTTTGCTAGGACATGGTGGGTTAGAGGTTTGACATGGCAATTTGGGAGGCTTGAAAGCAAGTGGTAGGCATCGTAGCGATGGCATAGCAAAAGAGCGAGCAAACTAGCATAGCAAAGATAGTAGTGATTTCGAGGGTATGATCATCTTGCCTGCACAGTTGTCAGAGTTGACTGGATCCTCGAAAGCAAACTCAACGGGCTCCTCATTAGCGAACTCGTCTCCCGGCTCTACCCAAACAAGATAAACAAGCAACAAGGACACAATCAACCACGTGCAAACTCAAACAACACAATGCAAAGATGATATGCTATGCGGGATGCGATGCGGGATGCAAAATGCAAGATATGACAGTTAATGCATGAACCTGGCCTCAACTTGGAAAACCAAGTGTGCCACTGGAAATATGAGATGAAATCGCTTGAAAATGATATAAAGAACGCCAGAATCGGAGTTACGGTTTGGAAATGGCAAGCGATTCGAAAATGACACCGGTCTGCAATTTACAGCAAGTAGCCAACTAAATGCAATGAGATGAACATGCTACAGCAACCAAACATGACAAAAAAATACATGTAAGGGATGCACACAAGATGCTTAACAAAAGTCTAGCACTGAACTACGGCCAATTCATCCATTAACAGGTTCAAACAAGCATGGCAAAAATGCATATGACAAACAGATCTCAGACTTAGTGAAATCAACACTTGTCTGGAATTTCAGATCAGGTAGCCCTCTTCGGAGCAACAAAACTATATGCTACAGGATCTGAACATGGCAAAGTAAAATATGGCATGGAGCTACTCAAAGAGCTTAACAAAAGTCCCTTAGTGACCTTGAGCCAAAAGGGATCAGAAAATACAATTGCAAGCATGTGAACATAGCAAAAACATAATCAGTTTTCAGACTTAGTGAAAAATTGACACATGCTGAAATATAACTCAAGTAGGCATGTTTACGAGCTCGATGCACTCACTACGGTGCAAGTCATGGCAAGACAAGCATACATCCATCAAGAAGGCACAAAATGCAAGCTAGACATGGCAAGAGCAATAGCATAGCATGCACAGATCAACTACAACATCACCGGCAAAATTGCAAACAAGTTGACAATCTGCCCAGATTCACGAAGTAGCAAAAGTAGAGCTCGATTGACTCAATCTAGAATGTCGTTGAGATAGACCAGAACGAAGTCATTGGTGTAGGCATTGAAGATGAAGTTCATCATGCGAGAGAAAGTCGGAGGAGTGTTGACGAGACCAAAAGACATGACAGTGTATTCATATGAACCAAAGCTTGTCCTAAAAGCCGTCTTGGGAATATCTTGCTCACGAATACGAAACTGATGATAACACATACGGAGATCAAGCTTAGAGAATACTCGAGCACCTTTGAGTTGTTCGAACAGCTCATTGATGTTGGGAAGTGGGTATTTGTTCTTGATGGTCTTTTTGTTCACTGGACGGTAATCAACACAAAGTCGGTCCGTTCCATCCTTCTTCTTCACAAAAAGAACACCACAATCCCACGGAGAAGAACTAGGCCGGATGAGACCCATTTTCTCTTGAATATCGAGTTGCTTCTTCAACTCCTTCAACTCTTCAGGTCCGAGATTGTAAGGACGTTTGCACAGGTTCCGTGCCAGGCTCAAGATCAATAACGAATTCGACTGGCCGGTGCGGAGGCATTCCTGGAAGCTCTTCTGGAAAGACGTCTTGATATTCGCAAACGACTGGAATTTGAGAGATGGCATCGAGTTCACCCGTCTCATTGAGAGAAAACAGACGGATGGTATTATCCCGAGCGGCAAAGACAATTACATCCTCAGACGAATGAGTCACTTGAATTTGCCTGGCTGCACAATCAAGCTGAGCCTTGTGCTTAGAAAGCCAATCCATCCCGAGAATAAGATCAATATCCGAGTTACCCAGGATCATTGGAGAAGCTAGAAACTTGAAATCACCCATCGAGATAGAAATATCCGGAACTTCGTAGTTAGCAAGAAAGCATCTACCCGGAGAGACGACTGCTAATGGCTTATGCATAACTTGAGAAAACCACCCATGCTTAGATGCAAAAGGTCTCGAGATAAAGCAATGCGATGCACCCGTGTCAAAAAGAACTTTTGCAGGAACATCATTAACAGGAAGGTTACCCATGATCACATCTGACAAGTCCTCTGCCTGAGCTGCATTCACCATATTGACCCTGGCGTACTTGGGGTTATGCTTGACCACAGCTGTACTTGCCGATCTGACAAGAGGAGGAGGAGGAAGACGCCTCTGGTTGAAACACTTGTTGGCATAGTGACCCTTCTGTTGGCACTTGTTGCACGTGACCTCTGAAAGCGGACGGTGATGCGGAGCACTCGATCTTGGAGCTTGAGACGAAGTCTTGTTCTGAAAGCCAGGGTTGGGTGGGTGGGAAGAACCACTGCCACCTTTGCTCTTCTGCTGATACGGCTGATGAAACGGAGGAGGAGGAAGCCAGTACGTCTGCTGCTTGGCCACTTGAAAAGAGCAAGAAGGAGTAACATCTCTGACTCGCTTCTTGGAAGCATCACACCTCAACTGAGCAGCCTCTTGCTTCAATGCCATGTTGTAGAACTCATCGTATCTCATGGGCTCGAAGAGAACAAGAGCTAGCTGAATTTCTTCTCTGAGACCACCCCTGAACTGATATATCATGCTCTTCTCATCAGGGACGTCCTACTTAGCAAAGCGGGCGAGCTTCTGGAACAACTTGTTGTAGTCATAGACAGATAAAGAGCCTTGCTTCAGATTGTGGAATTCCTCACGCTTGCTTTCAACCACGCTCTGAGGAATATGATGAGCTCGGAAATCTCGACGGAAATCATCCCAAGTGATAACATGTCCACCTCGGGAATCCTTGTACTGCTGGAACCATTCTGCAGCTTGATCTTTGAGTTGGAAGGAAGCGAACTTAACAAAGTCCTCAGGCCTGACGTTACTGCACTCGAAATGCTTGCACAGATCCACAAGCCAATCGTCAGCATCGGTTGCCTCAACACAATTGCTGAAAGTCTTTGGCCCGTTAGCAAGGAACTGGTTGAGTGAAGCAAAGTGATTCTGATTGCTGCCTTGATTCCCTTGGTTGCCTTGATTGCGCTCTTGAAGAATTTGCATGATCAACTGTGTGTTTGCATTGGTTGCGGCCATCACAGCTTGCCATGCCTCCGGAGGAGGTGGAGGTGGTGGCGAATCAGGATTCGGAGTCGTGCGCGTTGGAGGAGCCATCCTGAAGAGGTTGACCACCATTAGCACATAGACAGACAAATATTGAAGCTGAATCCAACGGAATGAAAATTGCAACATATAGTCTTCACATCCGAACAAAATGAACGAATGCATTCCTCTTGAAATGGTCACATATCCATAAATTGAGAAGCCACTTAGAATTAAGGTAGAGAAATAAATCAACAAGGTATGGATCAAGAACGAATAATCGGTAAGAAATCCCAATCTCAAACCAATATTCGTGGAAGAAGAACTAGAGCTACTAGAATTCCCACCTATGAAACTCCCGAACCTTTCCGGTTATGCAATCAGGTGTTGGGGATACAGGGGAAGCATAATATCTAACCCAAATCTAGCAAATCCCACATCCAGCTGTATCCATCCTTCAACACATAACCAAGAAAACTTCGGAAACCATCTACCTCAACCTTCGAAAAGCATCCGTTATACAAGTTATGGCGATACTCCCGAACTCCCACCCCAGTACTGGGTGGCGTCGAGGTTATCTCACCAACAAACTGCATAAAAGAGATTTTCGATGTCGGCGTACTAAACTCAGGTATTCCAGAACTACAACGATAAAATTATGATGACAACACCTCAGAGCTCAACTCCCCGGGACACTTCCACTAAACCCCTGACAGGAGGCACCAAGACAATGTTCTCATCATAAAACCATCGGAACGATTCCAAGATACCCGCGTGATCCTAAATTGTTTTTAGTGAAATTTGAGAAGAGAGGAGTCAAAACTCTACGTCAGGATGCCTTACCAGAGCAATGAGGAGACTGGGAAGTAAAAAGAATTCCAAACTCTCCGATATATAATTCCTAAATGACTCAAAACATTTTTCTAGACACAACTCGGCTGCTAAAAACGATCAAGCAATGGGGCTCCTAAGGTCGGGGAAGGCTCTGATTACCAACTTGTAACACCCTCGATGCGACTATAGCTCCCACGTGTCGAGGCACGACTTAGAGACATAATCGCATTGAAGGCATATGTCGCAAGTTAGGCAATCTTCACAACATCACATGAAATATAAATCATAAAGGGGAGATAACATACTTGGCTTACACTCGCCACGTCAATCAAGTACATAAATGACATTACATCACCAAACACTCATGGCTCGACTACGGCGCCAAAATAAAAGAGAACACAACATGCGACAACGGTCCCGTTCACCCCCAACTGGGCACCACTACTGATCATCGGGAAAGGAAACATAGTAACATTGAGAGTCTTCATCGAACTCCCACTTGAGCTCAAACGCGTCTCCTGGAGCGGAATCATCAGTCCCTGCATCTGGTGTAATAGTAATCTATGAGCCACAGGGACTCAACAATCTCGCACCCTCGCGATCAAGACTATTTAAGCTTATAGGTATGGCAAGGTAAATATAAGTGGAGCTGCAGCAAGCGACTAGCAAGTATGGTGGCTAACTTATTCGCAAAAGAGAGCGAGAAGAGGAGGCAAAGCGCGAGCGAGAAACTAGAGAGCAACCTGCGCAAACATTACTCCAACACCGTGTCCACTTCCCGGACTCCGCTGAGAAGAGGCCGTCACGGTAACACACTCAGTTGATCCATTTTAATTAACTTATGGTTCAAGTTATCTACAACCGGACATTAACAAATTCCCATCTGCCCATAACCGCGGGCACGGCTTTCGAAAGTTCAATCCCTGCAGGGGAGTCCCAACTTAGCCCATGACAAGCTCTCACGGTCAACGAAGGAATAGACCTCGTCCCAAGACGTTCCGATCAGACTCGGAATCTCGGTTACTCAAGACATTTCGACAGGTTAAAACAAGACCAGCAACACCGCCCGAATGTGCCGACAAATCCCGATAGGAGCTGCACATATCTCTTTCTCAGGGCACACTCAGATTGTCTAAACTTCCGGTAGGCCAGCCCAGAGTTGCCCCTGGTAGCCACCGGCGGCTGACGGTTTGGACCAACACTCAGAGGAGCACTGGCCCAGGGGGGGTTAAAATAATGATGACCCTTGAGTCTGCAGAACCCAAGGGAAAGAAAAGGCTGGTGGAAAATGGGAAAACCAAGGTTGGGCATTGCTGGAAAAGCTTTAATCAAGGAGAACTATCAAGGGGTTCCCATTATAACCCAACCGCGTAAGGAACGCAAAATCCGGGAACATAACACCGATATGACGGAAACTAGGGCGGCAAGAGTGGAACAAAACACTAGGCGAGAGGCCGAGCCTTCCACCCTTTACCAAGTATATAGATGCATTAAGATAACATGGCAATATAATGATATACCAAAAAGTAAATAAATGTTCCAACAAGGAACGGCCTCCAATCTTCACCTGCAACTAGCAACGCTATAAGAGGGGCTGAGCAAAGCGGTAACATAGCCAATCAACAGTTTGCTAGGACATGGTGGGTTAGAGGTTTGTCATGGCAATTTGGGAGGCTTGAAAGCAAGTGGTAGGCATCGTAGCAATGGCATAGCAAAAGAGCGAGCAAACTAGCATAGCAAAGATAGTAGTGATTTCGAGGGTATGATCATCTTGCCTGCACAGTTGTCAGAGTTGACTGGATCCTCGAAAGCAAACTCAACGGGCTCCTCGTTAGCGAACTCGTCTCCCGGCTCTACCCAAACAAGACAAACAAGAAACAAGGACACAATCAACCACGTGCAAACTCAAACAACACAATGCAAAGATGATATGCTATGCGGGATGCGACGCGGGATGCAAAATGCAAGATATGACAGTTAATGCATGAACCTGGCCTCAACTTGGAAAACCAAGTGTGCCACTGGAAATATGAGATGAAATCGCTTGAAAACGATATAAAGAACGCCAGAATCGGAGTTACGGTTTGGAAATGGCAAGCGATTCAAAAATGACATCGGTCTGCAATTTACAGCAAGTAGCCAACTAAATGCAATGAGATGAACATGCTACAGCAACCAAACATGACAAAAAAATACATGGAAGGGATGCACGCAAGATGCTTAACAAAAGTCTAGCACTGAACTACGGCCAATTCATCCATTAACAGGTTCAAACAAGCATGGCAAAAATGCATATGACAAACAGATCTCAGACTTAGTGAAATCAACACTTGTCAGGAATTTCAGATCAGGTAGCCCTCTTCAGAGCAACCAAACTATATGCTACAGGATCTGAACATGGCAAAGTAAAATATGGCATGGAGCTACTCAAAGAGCTTAACAAAAGTCCCTTGGTGACCTTGAGCCAAAAGGGATCAGAAAATACAATTGCAAGCATGTGAACATAGCAAAAACATAATCAGTTTTCAGACTTAGTGAAAAACTGACACATGCTAAAATATAACTCAAGTAGGCATGTTTACGAGCTCGATGCACTCACTACGGTGCAAGTCATGGCAAGACAAGCATACATCCATCAAGAAGGCACAAAATGCAAGCTAGACATGGCAAGAGCAATAGCATAGCATGCACGGATCAACTACAACATCACCGGCAAAATTGCAAAAAAGTTGACAATCTTCCCAGATTCACGAAGTAGCAAAAGTAGAGCTCAATTGACTCAATCTAGGATGCTCCATTATTGCAAACAAAGGCATGGATGGATGGAGCACTACAATATTAACAAAACATCCTTACTGATCATCCTCAAAAGAGGCACGGATCACTAGGAAACAACATGAACATATGGCATCATGAGATAAACAGCTCCAGGACTTAGTGAAATTACTAAGTCCCTGAAAACAGAATTAGTAAGTGCACCACTTTGCAAGCTTGCACTAGTCACCACACACATCCTAAAAATACATGGGTTGCACCTCTGGAAAGATGACAAAACCCTTAACAAAACATATGTAGAGCATCAGGGCATATCATGCACACAATAATCATGGCAAAAATGACAAAAACTTAAATGGAGTAACAGATCTGACTATTATCTCAAGTAGCCCTCTTCTAACAGCATTTCAGGCACCAAGATGAACTCAAATGAAAATGATGCAATGGAATGAAATGATGTACTCTCTGAGATGAACATTTTTATATGCTATATGCATTAATCGGAGCTACGGATGCAAAGTTACGGAGCTACAAACATGGCAACTTGGATCTAGAATATCAGGGACTTAGACGAAATTTTACCCCTAGGGTTTACTGTTCATCCGCGATCCGGATCTGCACGTTGCACGAGGTTCGACGCCGGGGTCCTGTTCGCCGGAGTTGGGGGCCGCGGTGGCCGAGGAGGGAGGAGGAGGCCGGAGCCGGGTGGTGGCGCGGCGACCACGACGAGGAGGCGGTTGACGGCGGCCGGCGTGCGGGCGGAGAGGCGGCGGCGGCGGCCGGCGAGGGAGGCGAGGCGGCGCCGGCGAAGAAGGCGAGGTGGCGCCGGGCTGCTCCCGTGCGGCGGCGGCGGCGGGATGGGCCGCGGGGGCTCTCCCCGGGCCGGAGCGGGCGCGGGTGGCAGCGGGACAGGTGGCAGGCGGCGGTAGGGTGGGCAACTC
>NC_041388.1:159628693-159811700 GCF_002162155.2 Triticum dicoccoides
CGCCACCACCCGCGCCCGCTCCAGCCCGCTCCGGCCCGGGGAGAGCCCCCGCGGCCCATCCCGCCGCCGCCGCCGCACGGGAGCAGCCCGGCGCCGCCTCGCCTTCTTCGCCGGCGCCGCCTCGCCTCCCTCGCCGGCCGCCGCCGCCACCTCTCCGCCCGCACGCCGGCCACCACCGCCGCCTCTCCGCCCGCACGCCGGCCGCCGCCGACCGCCTCCTCGTCGTGGTCGTCGCGCCACCACCCGGCTCCGGCCTCCTCCTCCCTCCTCGGCCACCGCGGGCCCCAACTCCGGCGAATAGGACCCTGGCGTCGAACCTCGTGCAACATGCAGATCCGGATCGCGGGTGAACAGTAAACCCTAGGGGTAATATTTCGTCAAAGTCCCTAATATTCTAGATCCAAGTTGCCATGTTTGTAGCTCCGTAACTTTGCATCCGTAGCTCCGATTCATGCATATAGCATATCAAAATGTTCAACTCAGAGAGTACATCATTTCATTCCATTGCATCATTTTCATTTGAGTTCATCTTGATGCCCGAAATGCTGTTAGAAGAGGGCTACTTGAGATAATAGTCAGATCTGTTACTCCATTTAGGTTTTTGTCATTTTTGCCATGATTATTGTGTGCATGATATGTCCTGATGCTCTACATATGTTTTGTTAAGGGTTTTGTCATCTTTCCAGAGGTGCAACCCATGTATTTTTAGGATGTGTGTGGTGACTAGTGCAAGCTTGCAAAGTGGTGCACTTACTAATTCTGTTTTCAGGGACTTAGTAATTTCACCAAGTCCAGGAGCTGTTTATCTCATGATGCCATATGTTCATGTTGTTTCCTAGTGATCCGTGCCTCTTTTGAGGATGATCAGTAAGGATGTTTTGTTAATATTGTAGTGCTCTATCCATCCATGTCTTTGTTTGCAATTATGGAGAATCCTAGATTGAGTCAATCGAGCTCTACTTTTGCTACTTCGTGAATCTGGGCAGATTGTCAACTTGTTTGCAATTTTGCCGGTGATGTTGTAGTTGATCCGTGCATGCTATGCTATTGCTCTTGCCATGTCTAGCTTGCATTTTGTGCCTTCTTGATAGATGTATGCTTGTCTTGCCATGACTTGCACCGTAGTGAGTGCATCGAGCTCGTAAACATGCCTACTTGAGTTATATTTCAGCATGTGTCAGTTTTTCACCAAGTCTGAAAACTGATTATGTTTTTGCTATGTTCACATGCTTGCAATTGTATTTTCTGATCCCTTTTGGCTCAGGGTCACTAAGGGACTTTTGTTAAGCTCTTTGAGTAGCTCCATGCCATATTTTACTTTGCCATGTTCAGATCCTGTAGCATATAGTTTTGTTGCTCTGAAGAGGGCTACCTGATCTGAAATTCCAGACAAGTGTTGATTTCACTAAGTCTGAGATCTGTTTGTCATATGCATTTTTGCCATGCTTGTTTGAACCTGTTAATGGATGAATTGGCCGTAGTTCAGTGCTAGACTTTTCTTAAGCATCTTGGGTGCATCCCTTCCATGTATTTTGTTGTCATGTTTGGTTGCTGTAGCATGTTCATCTCATTCCATTTAGTTGCCTACTTGCTGTAAATTGCAGACCGGTGTCATTTTTGAATCGCTTGCCATTTCCAAACCGTAACTCCGATTCCGGCATTCTTTATATCTTTTCAAGAGATTTCATCTCATATTTCCAGTGGCACACTTGGTTTTCCAAGTTGAGGCCAGGTTCATGCATTTCCTGTCATATCTTGCATTTTGCATCCCGCATCGCATCCCGCATAGCATATCATCTTTGCATTGTGTTGTTTGAGTTTGCATGTGGTTGATTGTGTCCTTGTTGCTTGTTTGTATTGTTTGGGTAGAGCCGGGAGACGAGTTCGCTAACGAGGAGCCCGTTGAGTTTGCTTTCGAGGATCCAGTCAACTCTGACAACTGTGCAGGCAAGATGATCATACCCTCGAAATCACTACTATCTTTGCTATGCTAGTTTGCTCGCTCTTTTGCTATGCCATTGCTACGATGTGTACCACTTGCTTTCAAGCCTCCCAAATTGCCATGTCAAACCTCTAACCCACCATGTCCTAGCAAACTGTTGATTGGCTATGTTACCGCTTTGCTCAGCCCCTCTTATAGCGTTGCTAGTTGCAGGTGAAGATTGGAGGCCGTTCCTTGTTGGAACATTTATTTACTTGTTGGGATATCATTATATTGCCATGTTATCTTAATGCATCTATATACTTGGTAAAGGGTGGAAGGCTCGGCCTCTCGCCTAGTGTTTTGTTCCACTCTTGCCGCCCTAGTTTTCGTCATATCGGTGTTATGTTCCCGGATTTTGTGTTCCTTACGCGGTTGGGTTATAATGGGAACCCCTTGATAGTTCGCCTTGATTAAAGCTTTTCCAGCAATGCCCAACCTTGGTTTTACCATTTGCCACCAGCCTTTTCTTTCCCTTGGGTTCTGCAGACTCAAGGGTCATCATTATTTTAACCCCCCCCCCCTGGGCCAGTGCTCCTCTTAGTGTTGGTCCAAACCGTCAGTTGTCGGTGGCTACCAGGGGCAACTCTGGGCTGGCCTACCGGAAGTTTAGACAATCTGAGTGTGCCCTGAGAAAGAGATATGTGCAGCTCCTATCGGGATTTGTCGGCACATTCGGGCGGTGTTGCTGGTCTTGTTTTAACCTGTCGAAATGTCTTGAGTAACCGAGATTCCGAGTCTGATCGGAACGTCTTGGGAGGAGGTCTATTCCTTCGTTGACCGTGAGAGCTTGTCATGGGCTAAGTTGGGACTCCCCTGCAGGGATTGAACTTTCGAAAGCCGTGCCCGCGGTTATGGGCAGATGGGAATTTGTTAATGTCTGGTTGTAGATAACTTGAACCTTAAGTTAATTAAAATGAATCAACTGAGTGTGTTACCGTGACGGCCTCTTCTCAGCGGAGTCCGGGAAGTGGACACGGTGTTGGAGTAATGTTTGCGCAGGTTGCTCTCTAGTTTCTCGCTCGCGCTTTGCCTCCTCTTCTCGCTCTCTTTTGCGAATAAGTTAGCCACCATACTTGCTAGTCGCTTGCTGCAGCTCCACTTATATTTACCTTGCCATACCTATAGGCTTAAATAGTCTTGATCGCGAGGGTGCGAGATTGCTGAGTCCCTGTAGCTCATAGATTACTATTACACCAGATGCAGGGACTGATGATTCCGCTCCAGGAGACGCGTTTGAGCTCAAGTGGGAGTTCGACGAAGACTCTCAATGTTACTATGTTTCCTTTCCCGATGATCAGTAGTGGTGCCCAGTTGGGGGTGAACGGGACCGTTGTCGCATGTTGGGTTCTCTTTTATTTTGGCGCCGTAGTCGAGCCATGAGTGTTTGGTGATGTAATGTTATTTATGTACTTGATTGACGTGGCGAGTGTAAGCCAACTATGTTATCTCCCCTTTATGATTTATATTTCATGTGATGTTGTGAAGATTGCCTAACTTGCGACATATGCCTTCAATGCAATTATGTCTCTAAGTCGTGCCTCGACACGTGGGAGCTATAGTCGCATCGAGGGTGTTACAAGTTGGTAATCAGAGCCTTCCCCGACCTTAGAAGCCCCATTGCTTGATCGTTTTTAGCAGCCGAGTTGTGTCTAGAAAAATGTTTTGAGTCATTTAGGAATTATATATCGGAGAGCTTAGGAATTCTTTTTACTTCCTAGTCTCCTCATCGCTCTGGTAAGGCATCCTGATGTAGAGTTTTGACTCCTCTCTTCTCAAATTTCACTAAAAAAATTTAGGATCATGCGGGTATCTTGTTCGTTCCGATGGTTTTATGATGAGAACATTGTCTTGGTGCCTCCTGTCAGGGGTTTAGTGGAAGTGTCCCGGGGAGTTGAGCTCTGAGGTGTTGTCATCATAATTTTATCGTTGTAGTTCTGGAATACCTGAGTTTAGTACGCCGACATCGAAAATCTCTTTTATGCAGTTCGTTGGTGAGATAACCTCGACGCCACCCAGTACTGGGGCGGGAGTTCGTGAGTATCGCCATAACTTGTATAACGGATGCTTTTCGAAGGTTGAGGTAGATGGTTTCCGAAGTTTTCTTGGTTACGTGTTGAAGGATGGATACAGCTGGATGTAGGATTTGCTAGATTTGGGTTAGATATTGTGCTTCCCATGTATCCCCAACACTTGATTGCATAACCGGAAAGGTTCGGGAGTTTCATAGGTGGGAATTCTAGTAGCTCTAGTTCTTCTTCCACGAATATTGGTTTGAGATTGGGATTTCTTACCGATTATTCGTTCCATACCTTGTTGATTTATTTCTCTACCTTAATTCTAAGTGGCTTCTCAATTTATGGATATGTGACCATTTCAAGAGGAATGCATTCGTTCATTTTGTTCGGATGTGAAGACTATATGTTGCAATTTTCATTCCGTTGGATTCAGCTTCAATATTTGTCTGTCTATGTGCTAATGGTGGTCAACCTCTTCAGGATGGCTCCTCCAACGCGCACGACTCCGAATCCTGATCCGCCACCACCTCCACCTCCTCTTGAGGCATGGCAAGCTGTGATGGCCGCAACCAATGCAAACACACAGTTGATCATGCAAATTCTTCAAGAGCGCAATCAAGGCAACCAAGGGAATCAAGGCAGCAATCAGAATCACTTTGCTTCACTCAACCAGTTCCTTGCTAACGGGCCAAAGACTTTCAGCAATTGTGTTGAGGCAACCGATGCTGACGATTGGCTTGTGGATCTGTGCAAGCATTTCGAGTGCAGTAACGTCAGGCCTGAGGACTTTGTTAAGTTCGCTTCCTTCCAACTCAAAGATCAAGCTGCAGAATGGTTCCAGCAGTACAAGGATTCCCGAGGTGGACGTGTTATCACTTGGGATGATTTCCGTCGAGATTTCCGAGCTCATCATATTCCTCAGAGCGTGGTTGAAAGCAAGCGTGAGGAATTCCACAATCTGAAGCAAGGCTCTTTATCTGTCTATGACTACAACAAGTTGTTCCAGAAGCTCGCCCGCTTTGCTAAGCAGGACGTCCCTGATGAGAAGAGCATGATATATCAGTTCGGGGGTGGTCTCAGAGAAGAAATTCAGCTAGCTCTTGTTCTCTTCGAGCCCATGAGATACGATGAGTTCTACAACATGGCATTGAAGCAAGAGGCTGCTCAGTTGAGGTGTGATGCTTCCAAGAAGCGAGTCAGAGATGTTACTCCTTCTTCCTCTACTCAAGTGGCCAAGCAGCAGAAGTATTGGCTTCCTCCTCCTCCGTTTCGTCAGCCGTATCAGCAGAAGAGCAAAGGTGGCAGTGGTTCTTCCCACCCACCCAACCCTGGCTTTCAGAACAAGACTTCGTCTCAAGCTCCAAGATCGAGTTCTCCGCATCACCATCCGCTTTCAGAGGTCACGTGCAACAAGTGCCAACAGAAGGGTCACTATGCCAACAAGTGTTTCAACCAGAGGTGTCTTCCTCCTCCTCCTCTTGTCAGATCGGCAAGTACAGCTATGGTCAAGCATAACCCCAAGTACGCCAAGGTCAATATGGTGAATGCAGCTCAGGCAGAGGACTCGTCAGATGTGATCATGGGTAACCTTCCTGTTAATGATGTTCCTGCAAAAGTTCTTTTTGACACGGGTGCATCACATTGCTTTATCTCGAGACCTTTTGCATCTAAGCATGGGTGGTTTTCTCAAGTTATGCATAAGCCATTAGCAGTCGTCTCTCCGGGTAGATGCTTTCTTGCTAACTACGAAGTTCCGGATATTTCTATCTCGATGGGTGATTTCAAGTTTCTAGCTTCTCCAATGATCCTGGGTAACTCGGATATTGATCTTATTCTCGGGATGGATTGGCTTTCTAAGCACAAGGCTCAGCTTGATTGTGCAGCCAGGCAAATTCAAGTGACTCATTCGTCTGAGGATGTAATTGTCTTTGCCGCTCGGGATAATACCATCCGTCTGTTTTCTCTCAATGAGACGGGTGAACTCGATGCCATCTCTCAAATTCCAGACGTTTGCGAATATCAAGACGTCTTTCCAGAAGAGCTTCCAGGAATGCCTCCGCACCGGCCAGTCGAATTCGTTATTGATCTTGAGCCTGGCACGGAACATGTGTGCAAACGTCCTTACAATCTCGGACCTGAAGAGTTGAAGGAGTTGAAGAAGCAACTCGATATTCAAGAGAAAATGGGTCTCATCCGGCCTAGTTCTTCTCCGTGGGGTTGTGGTGTTCTTTTTGTGAAGAAGAAGGATGGAACGGACCGACTTTGTGTTGATTACCGTCCAGTGAACAAAAAGACCATCAAGAACAAATACCCACTTCCCAACATCAATGAGTTGTTCGAACAACTCAAAGGTGCTCGAGTATTTTCCAAGCTTGATCTCCGTATGGGTTATCATCAGATTCGTATTCGTGAGCAAGATATTCCCAAGACGGCTTTCAGGACAAGCTTTGGTTCATATGAATACACTGTCATGTCTTTTGGCCTCGTCAACGCTCCTCCGACGTTCTCTCGTATGATGAACTTCATCTTCAACGCCTACACCAATGACTTTGTTTTGTTCTATCTTGACGACATTCTGGTCTTTTCGAAGAACAAGGAAGATCATGCCAAGCACTTGCGTTTGGTACTCGATAAGCTCAGGGAACACCAGTTCTACGCCAAGTTCTCCAAGTGCGAATTTTGGCTCGATGAGGTTCTTTATCTTGGTCATATCATCTCTGCCAAGGGCATTGCGGTGAATCCTGAGAAGGTGTCTGCAATTGTGAATTGGGAACCACCTCAGAATGTGAAGCAACTCCGTAGCTTCCTCGGTCTCGCAAGCTACTGTCGAAGATTCGTTGAGAACTTTTCTAAGATCGCGAAGCCTCTCACAAATCTTCTCCAGAAGCACGTCAAGTACATTTGGTCTTCGGAATGTGACATCGCTTTCAACACCTTGAAAGAGAAATTGGTCACTGCTCCAGTTCTGACTCCTCCTGATGAA
Source organism: Triticum dicoccoides (assembly GCF_002162155.2). Lineage (NCBI taxonomy): Eukaryota > Viridiplantae > Streptophyta > Magnoliopsida > Poales > Poaceae > Triticum > Triticum dicoccoides. The sequence continues at coordinate 159,635,676 of NC_041388.1, forward strand.
TCCAAACCGTACGAGGTCTTTTGCAATGCCTCTTTCCAAGCTCTCGGTGCAGTGTTGATGCAAGTGAAGAAAGTTGTGGCTTATACCTCTCGCCAGTTGAATCCCAACGAGAAGAACTACCCCACTCATGACCTCGAGTTGGCAGCAGTTGTGCATGCTCTTTTGACTTGGAGACATCTCTTATTGGGAAGAAAAGTGGAAATCTTCACTGACCACAAGAGTCTCAAGTACATCTTCACTCAGCCTAATCTCAACCTCAGGCAGACTCGATGGGTCGAAATGATTCAATAGTATAATCCGAGTATCGAGTATACTCCAGGCAAGGCCAACGTGATTGCTGACGCATTGAGCAGGAAGGCTTATTGCAACAGTCTGATTCTCAAGCCTTATCAACCCGAGCTTTGTGAAGCTTTCCGCAAACTTAATCTGCAAGTTGTTCCTCAAGGTTTCCTCGCCAACCTTCAAGTCTCTCCTACCTTGGAAGACCAGATTCGCCAAGACCAACTTCTTGATGCTATGGTGAAGAAGGTGAAGATTGGGATTGCCAAGAGTCAACCCAAGTACAAGTGCTACCGCCTTGATGAGAAGGATACTCTTTTCTTCGAGGATCGTATTGTTGTGCCCAAAGGTGACCTTCGTAAAGTGATTATGAACGAGGCTCACAATTCTCTCCTCTCCATCCACCCTGGGAGCATGAAGATGTATCAGGACCTCAAACAGGCTTATTGGTGGTCTCGAATGAAGCGCGAGATTGCTCAGTTCATGAATGAATGTGATGTCTGCAGAAGAGTGAAGACAGAACACCAAAGGCCAGCTAGTCTCCTCCAACCTCTTGCCATTCCAGAATGGAAGTTTGACCACATTGAGATGGACTTCGTGACAGGGTTTCCAAAGTCCAAGCGTGGCAATGGTGCTATATTCGTTGTCATCGACAAACTCACTAAAGTGGCTCATTTTTTGCCTATCAAAGAGTCAATCATTGTAGCTCAATTGGCGGAGCTCTATACCTCTCGTATTGTCTCTCTGCATGGTATTCCACAAGTGATCTCTTCAGACTGTGGCAGCATCTTTACCTCCAAGTTTTGGGATTCTTTTCAGAAGGCCATGGGCACCAACATCCGATTCAGCACAGCTTTCCATCCTCAAACTAGCGGTCAAGTCGAGCGTGTCAACCAGATTCTTGTAGATATGCTCAGGGCTTGTGTGATCTCCTTCGGCATGAAGTGGGAGGATTGTCTTCCATATGCTGAATTCCCCTACAACAACAGTTTTCAAGCAAGTTTGGGCAAGGCCCCATTTGAAATTCTGTATGGCAGGAAGTGCCGTACCCCTCTCAACTGGTCTAAAACTGGCGAACGTCAGCTTCTGGGTAATGACTTAATCACAGAGGCAGAGGAAATGTGCAAAGTCATTCGAGATAACCTCAAAGCAGCCCAATCACGCCAGAAGAGCTACTATGATAGTAAGCACCGTGATTTGGCTTTCGAGATCGGAGATCATGTTTACCTCCGCATCTCTCCAATGAAAGGCACTCGCCGCTTCGGTATCAAAGGGAAGCTTGCCCCTAGATACGTGGGACCTTTCAAGATCTTCAGCAAGAGAGGCGATCTCGTCTATCAACTCAAGCTTCCTTCAAACTTTGCAAATGTGCATGACGTGTTCCATGTCTCTCAGCTCCGCAAGTGCTTCAAGACTCCTGACCGCGCCATCAACTTCGAAGACATTGAGCTCCAAGCAGATCTCTCTTATCGTGAGCACCCCGTTGCTATTCTTGAAGAGACTGAACGCAAGACTCGTAACAAGTCAATCAAATTCCTCAAAGTCAAGTGGTCACACCATTCCGACCGTGAAGCTACCTGGGAACGCGAGGATCACCTCCGTTCTGAGTACCCGGTGTTCTTTTAGTCCTAGATCTCAGGACGAGATCCTTTTGTAGTGGTGGAGTGTTGTAACACCCCGGATATGATTTACCTAATATGTAATCCAACTCTTGCCGTTTCCGGCGTTAAGTTATTTTATTTTCTCAGTTTCGGGTTTTTATCTCCGTGTGTTGTTGTCGTTGTCATGCATCTCATATCATGTCATCATGTGCATTGCATTTGCATACGTGTTCATCTCATGCATCCGAGCATTTTCCCCATTGTCTGTTTTGCATTCCGGCGCTTCGTTCTCCTTCGGTGGTCATTTCTACCTTTCTTTCGTGTGTGGGGGTTAAACATTTCCGAATTGGACCGAGACTTGCCAAGCGGCCTTGCTTTACTACCGGTAGACCGCCTATCAAGTTTCGTACCATTTGGACTTCCTTTGATGCTCCAATGGTTAACCGAGGGACCGAAAAGGCCTCGTGTGTGTTGCAGCCCAACACCCCTCCAATTTGGCCCAAAACCCACCAAAACTCTCTCCATCACCTAGAGCGTTCGATCGCGATCGCGTGGCAGAAAACCGCACCTCATTTGGACTCTCCTAGCTCCTCCTATGTCTATAAATAGGTCCTCCCTAGAAATCCTCGCGCAAACCCTAGTCCCCTTCGTCTCCACGCGCCGGCGAACATTTTTTCCGTCCGGCCGGACACGTCCGAATCAGCCACCGCCACCACATGGCACCACATGACTCGCCGCCGCCCGGTGCCCACATCGCCGCCGAGCGGGCCCGCCGCAGCCCGGGGAGAGCCCTCCCGGCCCACGCGCGCCGCGCCCGGCCGCCTGGACTTCGCCCCGCCGCCCGGGTCCTCCCGCCGCCTCCTTGCCGGACTCTGGCCACCTCCGGCCGGCGCGCCACCAAGTCCGGCTAGCTCGAGCCGCCGCCGCCGCACCGGTTCCCGCGCCACCAAGTCCAGCGAGCTCCACCCCGGCTCCGGCCTCCTCCTCCCCATGAGCTCCTTCCACTCCGGCGGCCAACTCTGTCTCCGGCAAGTCCGACTCCGACTCCGGTGAACCTCGAAGTCCGCGCCGCTGCTACAGTACACTCGGGCCGGATCTAGATCTGGAATTGCCTCGGTTGACTTTTTGCCCCGAAACCCTAACTATTTTGCTATGTTTGTCGTGTCGTAACTCCGCATCCATAGCTCCGTTTTGGGCATATAGCATATCAAAATGTTCAACTCAGAGAGTACATCATTTCATCTCATTGCATCATTTTCATTTGAGTTCATATTGATGCCCAAAATGCTGTTGGAAGAATGCTATTTGAGATAATTGTCAGATCTACTGCTCCAGTTAGATATTTGTCATTTTTGCCATGATTAATGTATGCATGATATGCCCCTGAGCTCTACATATGTTTTGTTATATGCTTTTCCATATTTCCAGAGGTGCAACCCATGTATTTTTGTGATGTGTGTGGTGACTAGCACAAGCTTGCAAAGTGGTGCATTCGTTAATGCTGATTTCAGGGACGTAGCAATTCCACTAAGTCCTTGATCTATTCATTTCAATATGCCATATGTTCATGTTGTTTCCTAGTGATCCGTACCTCTTTTGAGGATGAACATTAAGGATGATTTGTTAATCTTGTAGTGCTCTATCCATCCATGTCTTTGTTTGCAATTATGGAGCACCCTAGCTTGAGTCAATCAGGCTCTACTTTTGCTATTTCGTGAATCTGGGCAGATTGTCTACTTGTTAGCGATTTTGCCGAGGATGTTGTAGTTGATCCGTGCATGCTATGTTATTGTTCTTGCCATGTCTAGCTTGTATTATGTGTATTATTGATGGGTGTATTCTTAGGTTGCCATGTCTTGCTCTGTAGTGAGTGCATCGAGCTCGTAAACATGCCTACTTGATATCTGATTTTGCATGCTCCAGTTTTCACCAAGTCTGAAATATGTTTACCAAATGCATTTTTTCCATGCTTGTTTGAACCTGTCAATGGATAAATTGGTCATAGCTCAGTGTTCATCTTTTGTTAAGCATCATGAATGGATCGCTGCCATGTATTTTGTTGTCATGTTTGGGTGCTGTAGCATGTTCATCTTGTTGCATTTAGATGGCTACTTGCTGTATATCGCAGACCGGTGCCATATTTGAATTCCTTGCCATTTCCAAACCGTGTCTCCGACTCCGGTGATCTTTATATCGTTTTCAAGCGAAATCATCTCACCTTTCCAGTTGCACACTTGGATTTCCAAGTTGAGGCCAGGTTCTTTCATTCCTTGTCAAATCTTGCATATGCATCGCATATCACATCCCGCATAGCATACCATGTCTGCATCATATTGTTTGAGCTTTGAACGTGGTTGATTGTGTTCTGTTTGTTTGTTTGTCTTGTTTGGGTAGAGTCGAGAGACGAGTTCGCTAACGAGGAGCCCGTTGAGTTTGCTTTCGAGGATCCAGTCAACTCTGACAACTTTGCAGGCAAGATGATCATACCCTCGAAATCACTACTATCTTTGCTTTGCTAGATGCTCGCTCTTTTGCTATGCCTATGCTACGATGCCTACCACTTGCTTATCTTGCCTCCCAAATTGCCATGTCAAACCTCTAACCCACCGTGTCCTAGCAAACCGTTGATTGGCTATGTTACCGCTTTGTTCAGCCCCTCTTATAGCGTTGCTGGTTGCAGGTGAAGTTTGGAGACCGTTCCTTGTTGGAACATTATTTACTTGTTGGGATATCATTATATTATCTTGTTATCTGAATGCATCTATATACTTGGTAAAGGGTGGAAGGCTCGGCCTCTCGCCTAGTGTTTTGTTCCACTCTTGCCGCCCTAGTTTCCATCATATTGGTGTTATGTTCCCGTATTTTGCGTTCCTTATGCGGTTGGGTGATAATGGGAACCCCTTGATAGTTCGCCTTGAATAAAGCTTTTCCAGCAATGCCCAACCTTGGTTTTACCATTTTCCACCTAGCCTCTTTTCCCTTGGGTTTCCGGAGCCCAAGGTTCATCTTATTTTAAGCCCCCCCTGGGCCAGTGCTCCTCTGGGTGTTGGCCCGACCGAGCTGCCTGCGGGGCCACCTCTGGGAAACTTGAGGGTTAGTTTTACTCGTAGCTAGTCTCATCCGAGTGTGCCCTGAGAACGAGATATGTGCAGCTCCTATCGGGATTTGTCGGCACATTCGGGCGGTGTTGCTGGATTTGTTTTAACTTGTCGAAGTGTCTTGTAGAACCGGGATACCGAGTCTGATCGGAATGTCTCGGGAGGAGGTCTATTCCTTCGTTGACCATGAGAGCTTGTCATGGGCTAAGTTGGGACTCCCCTGCAGATATTTGAACTTTCGAAAGCCGTGCCTGCGGTTATGGGCAGATGGGAATTTGTTAATATCCGGTTGTAGATAACTTGAACCTTAACTTAATTAAAATGAATCAACTGTGTGAGTTACCGTGATGGTCTCTTCTCGGCGGAGTCCGGGAAGCGAACACGGTGTTGGAGTAATGCTTGTCGCAGGTTGTTCTCTAGTTATTTGTTCGCGCTTTGCCCTCTCTTCTCGCTCTTTTTTGCGAACAGGTTAGCCACCATATATGCTAGTCGCTTGCTACAGCTCCACATATTTTACCTTGCCTTACCTTTAAGCTTAAATAGTCTTGATCGCAAGGGTGCGAGATTGCTGAGTCCCTGTGGCTCACAGATTATTTCCAAACCAGATGCAGGGCCTGATGACTCCGTTCAGGATGACGCGCTTGAGCTTAAATGGGAGTTTGACGAGGACTCACGCCGTTACTATGTGTCTTTCCCTGATGATCAGTAGTGGTGCCCAGTTGGGGCGATCGGGACCGTGTCGCATGTTGGGTTGATCTTTTATTTTGGCGCCCTAGTCGGGCCATGAGTGATTGGATGATGTAATGCTATTTATGTACTTTGATTGACGTGGCGAGTGTAAGCCAACTATGTTCCTTCCCCTTTTATTATTTATATTACATGGGATGTTGTGAAGATTGCCTAACTTGCGATATTTCTTTCAATACGGTTATGCCTCTAAGTCATGCTCCGACACGTAGGAGATATAGCCGCATCAAGGGCGTTACATGGATAATGTGATACAATATAGCAATCACATCGAATGCCTAGATATGCATCTCTCAGAAATTACTTTGAACTCCTACCGAGGGAACTTACCGGAGATTGTATTTGCCAGGTTCTTCATTCTCAGCGCAAGGGTGCTGAAGGAAATGAGGTTTGCCCTACATTTATTTCGCAAAAATGAATGTTCTGTTGATCAGCGCCGGCACCTGCGGCAGAATGGAGTAGGCTCAAAAAATGCTGAATTTCATTTTGGAACTTCAGATGACAGAGTAATCGGAAGTCATCGCGTCAACCCCATACATGACTTCTCAGTGGCTGAGTCCTTTGCAAAAATTGTGAGGTTTCGAAGCCAGACTTAGAAGCGGTGATATTAGTTTGAACCTCTCTGATATCCATGTTCAGCGCATCAGCGCGAGCATTTGCAGCTGATGAGCTGAATTTCATTTCTAATATCAGTTTGAACCTTGTCATCTTCGAATTTGAGCCATATAACTATGGAATTTGAACCTTGTAACATTTCGAGCTTTTGTGGTAAAATCGTTGAAATGGCATCGTATGAGACTCATATATTGCTAGCACTATTTTGACCTTAATATGCAATGGTCTTAGATTTTATTAACCATTCCCGAATCAGTTTACCTTGTCGATCTCACATCACACGATCTGTATAGCTAACTCAATTGCGATCTTCGACATTATTACACACAGTTGGTTTCTTCCACCGTGTGCATTGTAGAGCGCGGAATTAATTATCGCACTCGAGTGTCCATCATCATCCTTCTGTCTAACTTTGACCTCATCTCCCAAGGGTAAACTTATGACCGAAGTCATTCCACACACTTTGTTTTTACAAAGCTTTTTGCCAATAAACGCCCATGATTTGTCCCTCTTCTAGCCGATGCGTGGCCAAACTAGCCGGACGGGAAGCTTGTGCGGTAAACAACGCGCTAGCGTGATACGTCCATTTTCCATCATGCTTTTATATCGATATTTATTGCATTATGGGCTGTTATTTCACATTATGTCACAATACTTATGGCTATTCTCTCTTATTTTACAAGGTTTACATAAGGAGGGAGAATGCAGGCAGCTGGAATTCTGGGCTGGAAAAGGAGCAAATAATAGAGATCTATTCTGCACAACTCCAAAAGCCCTGAAACTCCATGTAATACCTTATAATAAATAATGAAAAATCCTCGCCAAAGATGAAGACCAGGGGCCCACACCCTCCCCACGAGGGTGGGCCCGCCAGGGCGCACCCCCCTACCTCGTGGGCCCCTTGGTGGCTCTCCGATGACCATCTTCTCCTATATGAAGTCTTTCGTCGAGAAAAAAAATAGGAAGCAACCTTTCGAGATGAAACTCCACCGCCACGAGGCGGAACCTTGGCGGATCCAATCTAGAGCTCTGGCAGAGCTGTTCTACCGGGGAAACTTCCCTCCCAGAGGGGGAAATCATCGTCATCGTCATCACCAACGCTCCTCTCATCGGTAGAGGGAAATCTCCATCAACATCTTCTTCATCACCATCTCATCTCAAAACCATAGTTCATCTCTTTTATCCAATTCTTGTCTCCAAGTCCGAGATTGGTGCTAGTAGGTTGCTAGTAGTGTTAATTACTCCTTGTAGTTGATGCTAGTTGGTTTAATTGGTGGAAGATCATATGTTCAGATCCTTTATGCATATTAATACCCCTCTGATTATGAACATGTTTATGCTTTGTGAGTAGTCACGTTTGTTCCCGAGGACAAGGGAGAAGTCTTGCTATTAGTAGTCATGTGAATTTGGTATTCGTTCGATATTTTGATGAGATGCATGTTGTCTAGCCTCTAGTGGTGTTATGTGAACGTCGACTACATGACACTTCACCATTATTTGGGCCTAGAGTAAGGCATTGGGAAGTAATAAGTAGATGATGGGTTGCTAGAGTGACAGAAGCTTAAACCCTAGTTTATGCATTGCTTCGTAAGGGGCTGATTTGGATCCATATGTTTCATGCTATGGTTAGGTTTACCTTAATACTTTTGTTGTAGTTGCGGATGCTTGCAATAGAGGTTAATCATAAGTGGGATGCTTGTTCAAGTAAGAACAACACCCAAGCACCGGTCCACCCACATGTCAAATTATCAAAGTACCGAACGCGAATCATATGAACGTGATGAAAACTAGCTTGACGATATTCCCATGTGTCCTCGGGAGCGCTTTTCCTTATATAAGAGTTTGTCCAGGCTTGTCCTTTGCTACCAAAAGGATTGGGCCACCTTGCTGCACTTTATTTACTTTTGTTACTTGTTGCTCGTTACAAATTATTTTATCACAAAACTATCTGTTACCACTTATTTCAGTACTTGCAGAGAATACCTTGCTGAAAACCGCTCATCAGTTCCTTCTGCTCCTCGTTGGGTTCGACACTCTTACTTATCGAAAGGACTACGATAGATCCCCTATACTTGTGGGTCATCAAGACTCTTTTCTGGCACCGTTGCCGGGGAGTGAAGCGCCTTTGGTAGGTGGAATTTGGTAAGGAAAAATTTATATAGTGTGCTGAAATTTACTGTCACTTATTACTATGGAAAGTAATCCTCTGAGGGGCTTGTTCGGGGTATCTTCACCCCGACCAGTAGAGAAAAGAGTTGCTCCTCAACCTACTGAACCTACTGAAAATGAATATGAAAATGAAATTCCTTATGAGTATCCTTCGGGTATGATAGAAAAACTGCTAGCTAATCCTTTTACAGGAGATGGAACAAAGCCTCCTGATGAACACCTAATATATGTGGATGAAGTTTGTGGATTATTTGAGCTTGCAGGTATACCCGATGATGTTGCTAAGAAGAAGGTCTTTCCTTTATATTTGAAGGGAGACGCATTGGTATGGTATAGGCTATGTGATGATACGAGATCATGGAATTATAGAAGATTAAAATTGGAATTCCATCAAAAGTATTACCCTATGCATCTTGTTCATCGTGATCGCAATTATATATATAATTTTTGGCCTCGCGAAGGAGAAAGCATCGCTCAAGCTTGGGGGAGGCTTAAATCAATGTTATATTCATGCCCCAATCATGAGCTTCCAAGAGAAACAATTCTTCAAAACATTTATGCTCGGCTTTCTGAAAATAATCTCACCATGCTCGATACTTCTTGTGCTGGCTCTTTTATGATGAAGACTATTGGATTTAGATTGGATTTATTGGATGGAATTAAATGCAACTCTGAAGATTGGGACCTCGATAATGGATACCGATATTTTCCGTAAGTTTAGCACTAAATATGGACTTGATTCTGAGATAGTAGCTTCTTTCTGTGAATCTTTTGCTACTTATGTTGATCTCCCTAAGGAAAAGTGGTTTAAATATCATCCTCCCATAGAAGTAAAAGTAGCTGCACCTATTAAAGTTGAAGAAAAGACTGTCACTTATAATGATCCTATTGTTCCTACTTGTTATGTTGAGAAACCACCTTTCCCTATTAGGATAAAGGATCATGCTAAAGCTTCAACTGTGGTTCGTAAAAGTAATATTAAAACATATACACCTCCTGAGCAAGTTAAAGTTGAACCTAATATTGCTATTGTTAAAGATCTCTTGTCTGATAATATTGATGGGCATGTTATTCAGTTCTATGGTGAAACTGCGAGAATTGTTAAACCTTGTGCTAAAGATAAACATAGACCTCTGGTAGGCATGCCTATTATTTCTGTTAAAATAGGAGATCATTGTTATCATGGCTTATGTGATATGGGTGCTAGTGCTAGTGCAATACCTATTGATTTATACAAAGAAATTATGCATGACATTGCACCTGTTGAGTTAGAAGAAATTGATGTTACTATTAAACTTGCTAATAGAGATACTATTTCACCAATGGGAATTGTTAGAGATGTTGAAGTCTTGTGTGGGAAAACTAAATATCCTGCTGATTTTCTTGTTCTTGGTTCCCCACAAGATAGCTTTTGTCCCATTATATTTGGTAGACCCTTCTTAAATACTGTTAATGCTACCATAGATTGCACTAGGGATGTTGTTACTGTCGGCATAGATGATATGACTCATGAATTTAATTTCTCTAAATTTAGTAAACAACACCGTGAAGAAGAATTACCTAGTAAGGATGAAATTATTACTCTTGCTTCTATTGCCGTACCTCCTAATGATCCTTTAGAACAATATTTGCTAGACCATGAGAATGATATGTTTATGAATGAAAGAAGGGAAATAGATGAAGTATTCTTTAAACAGGAACCTATTCTGAAACACAATTTACCTGTTGAAATCCTAGGGGATCCCCCTCCACATAAGGGTGATCCCGTGTTTGAGCTTAAACCGTTGCCTGATAATCTTAAATATGCTTATCTTGATGAAAAGAAGATATATCCTGTTATTATTAGTGCTAACCTTTCAGAGCATGAAGAAGAAAAATTATTGAAAACTCTGAAGAAGCACCGTGCTGCTATTGGATATACTCTTGATGACCTTAAGGGCATTAGTCCCACTCTATGTTAACATAAAATAAATTTGGAAGCAGATGCCAAACCAGTTCGTGATCCTCAACGACGTCTGAATCCTAAAATGAAAGAAGTGGTAAGAAAAGAAATACTAAAGCTTCTGGAGGCAGGTATAATTTATCCCGTTGCTGATAGTCAGTGGGTAAGTCATGTTCATTGTGTCCCTAAGAAGTGAGGTATTATTGTTGTTTCTAATGATAAAGATGAATTGATTCCACAAAGAATTATTACAGGTTATAGGATGGTAATTGATTTCTGCAAATTAAATAAGGCTACTAAGAAAGATCATTACCCCTTACCTTTTATCGATCAAATGCTAGAAATATTATGCAAACATACACATTACTGCTTTCTAGATGGTTATTCTGGTTTCTCTCAAATACTTGTGTCGGCTAAAGATCAATCAAAGACTACTTTTAGATGCCCTTTTGGTACTTTTGCTTATAGACCTATGCCTTTTGGTTTATGTAATGCACCTGCTACCTTTCAAAGAAGCATGATGGCTATATTCTCTCACTTTTGTGAAAAGATTTGTGAGGTTTTCATGGACGACTTTTCCGTCTATGGATATTCTTTTGATGATTGCTTGAGCAATCTTGATCGAGTTTGGCAGAGATGTGAAGAAACTAATCTTGTCTTGAATTGGTAAAAGTGCCACTTTATGGTTAATGAAAGTATTGTCTTGGGGCATAAAGTTTCTGAAAGAGGTATTGAAGTTGATAAAGACAAGGTTGATGCTATTGAAAAGATGACATGTCCCAAGGACATCAAAGGTATAAGAAGTTTCCTTGGTCACACCGGATTTTATAGGAGGTTCATTAAGGACTTCTCAAAAATTTCTCGGCCTCTGACTAATTTATTACAAAAAGATATACCATTTGTCTTTGATGATGATTGTGTAGAAGCATTCGAAATACTTAAGAAAGCATTAGTCTCTGCACCTATTGTTCAGCCACCTGATTGGAATTTACCCTTCGAAATTATGTGTGATGCTAGCGATTATGCTGTAGGTGCTGTTTTAGGGCAAAGAGTTGATAAGAAATTAAATGGTATCCATTATTCTAGTAAGACCCTAGACAATACTCAAAGAAATTATGCTACTACTGAAAAAGAACTTTTAGCAGTTGTATTTGCTTGTGATAAGTTCAGACCTTATATTGTTGATTCTAAAGTAACTATCCACACTGATCATGCTGCTATTAAATATATTATGGAGAAGAAGATGCTAAACCTAGACTTATTAGATGGGTTCTCTTGCTACAAGAATTTGATTTGCATATTGTTGATAGAAAAGGAGCTGAGAACCCCGTTGCAGACAACTTATCTAGGTTAGAGAATGTTCTTGATGACCCACTACCTATTGATGATAGCTTTCCTGATGAACAATTAAATGTCATAAGTACTTCTTGTAGTACCCCTTGGTATGCTGATTATGCTAATTACATAGTTGCTAAATTTATACCACCTAGCTTCTCATACCAACAAAAGAAAAAGTTCTTCTATGATTTGAGACATTACTTTTGGGATGACCCACATCTTTATAAAGAAGGAGTAGATGGTGTTATTAGACGTTGTGTTCCTGAGCATGAACAGGAACAGATCCTACGCAGGTGCCACTCCGAAACTTATGGAGGACACCACGCGGGATATAGAACTGCACATAAGGTATTGCAATCAGGTTTTTATTGGCCTACTCTCTTCAAGGATGCCCGTAAGTTTGTCATATCTTGTGATGAATGTCAAAGAATTGGTAATATTAGTAGATGTCAAGAAATGCCTATGAATTATTCACTTGTTATTGAACCGTTTGATGTTTGGGGCTTTGATTATATGGGACCTTTTCCTGCCTCTAATGGATATACACATATTTTAGTTGTTGTTGATTACGTTACTAAGTGGGTAGAAGTTATTCCAACTAGTAGTGCTGATCATAACACTTCTATTAAAATTCTTAAAGAAGTTATTTTTCCGAGGTTTGGAGTCCCTAGATATTTAATGACTGATGGTGGTTCACATTTCATTCATGGTGCTTTCCGTAAAATGCTTGCTAAATATGACGTCAATCATAGAATTGCATCTCCGTATCACGCACAGTCTAGTGGTTAAGTAGAATTGAGTAATAGAGAACTCAAATTAATTTTGCAAAAGACTGTCAATAGATCTAGAAAGAATTGGTCCAAGAAACTTGATGATGCATTATGGGCCTATAGAACTGCATATAAAAATCCTATGGGTATGTCTCCGTATAAAATGGTATATGGAAAAGCATGTCACTTACCTCTCGAACTAGAACATAAGGCATATTGGGCTATTAAAGAGCTCAACTATGATTTTAAACTTGCCGGTGAAAAGAGGTTATTTGATATTAGCTAACTTGATGAATGGAGAACCCAAGCTTATGAAAATGCCAAGTTGTTTAAAGAAAATGTTAAAAAATGGCATGACAAAAGGATACAAAAGCGTGATTTTAATGTAGGTGATTATGTATTGCTATACAACTCTCGTTTAAGATTTTTTGCGGGTAAACTTCTCTCTAAATGGGAAGGCCCCTATGTTATTGAGGAGGTCTATCATTCCGGTGCCATAAAAATCAACAACTTCGAAGGCACAAATCCGAAGGTGGTAAACGGTCAGTGAATTAAACATTATATCTTAGGTAATCCCATAAATGTTGAAACCAATATTATTGAAACCGTAACCCTGGAGGAACACATAAGGGACACTTTCCAGAACGTTTCAGACTCCGAAAAGGAATAGGTATGTGGTACGGTAAGTAAACCGATTCCAAAACAAATTTTAAGGCAATATTTCTCCGTTTTGGAATATTTGGAAATATAGAAAATTAAGTAGCAGTCCGGGAAGGACACGAGGGCCCCATGAGGGTGGAGGGCGCGCCCTACCCCCTGGGCGCGCCCCCTACCTCGTGAGCTCCTCGTGTGCCTTCCGGACTCCATTTTCTTGCACGATACGTATTTTGGTCGGTAAAATTTCACTATATAGTCTCCCGGGGGTTTTGACTCCCCTATCACGCAAAAATCTCCTGTCTTTGTTTCGAGCTGTTTTCTGTCAGGGTTGTCAAGGCCAGGCACTATGTCATCTCCCTCCTCCTCCAACCACGAGGGCAACGATGCTTGGCTAATGAAGATAGAGCTGAAGAGAGAAGAACCTATGGAGATGAACAAGGATGAAGGGATCAAGAAGGCCATGGAGGACCAAGTTCCAGCAACAGATGACACCCTTCAACTGGATCATAATCTTCTTACCCCTACAGAAATCGAAGCTTTCAAGATGATTTGGTTGTCTTGTATACAAAATAAGTATCTCACACGTGAAAATATTTTGTTGAAGGAGCATATCATCGCACTCAAGGGCATTATCTGCAAGTTAGAAGACCTCCTACGCTCGATGTGCGACTATCCGTCATCAACAACCGCACCTTCTTCACCAACAAAGGAGACATAATCACCTGGGTATGGGCACTCCCCTTGGCAACTGCCAAGCTTGGGGGAGGTGCCCCGGTATCGTATCACAATCACAACTTTTATCTTTACCGTTTTTCTTAGGTCGATCCTTTTGGTAATATTTTGATCTAGTAGAATAAAAGTTCTTAGTATGATCTAGTTTTGAGTTTTGCTTTATTATCCTTCTATATAATCGAGTTCGTGAGCTATATAATAAAGATTAGTGTTGAGTCAAGGGCTTGATTGTCTAGCTATGATCTTGGGTGAATAAAAGAAAATAAAAAAATAAGAAGAAACAAAAGTTCATATTGATCTTATTGATAGTAATGACTTCAGAAAGAAAGAGTGCAATGATTAAAAGTTGTTGGGAGTTGGCAGACATAGCTTTGGTCATTGTTGCAATTAATAAGAAGTAATAAGGAAAGAGAAGTTTCACATATAAATATACTATTATTGACATCTTTTATGATTGGGAGCACTCATCAAAATATGACATGCTAAATAGTTGATGTTGGACAAGGAAGACAATGTAATGGGTTATGTTTTCTTATATCTGAGATAAAGTATGTTGTCATGGATCATGCAACATGTTGAGCTTGCCTTTCCCCATCATGCTAGCCAAATTCTCAGCACCAAGTAGAGATACTACTTGTGCTTCCGAATACCCTTAAACCAGTTTTGCCATGAGAGTCCACCATATCTACCTATGGATTGAATAAGATCCTTCAAGTAAGTTGTCATCGATGCAAAGCAATAAAAACTGCTGTAAATATGTATGATTAGTGTGGGAGAAATAAGCTTTATACGATCTTGTGATGTGGAAGTAATAAAAGCGGCGGGCTGCATAATAATGGTTCATATCACAAGGGGCAATATAAAGTGACGTTCTTTCGCATTAAGATTTTGTACATCCAACCATAAAAGCGCATGGCAACCTCTGCTTCCCTCTGCGAAGGGCCTATGTTTTATTATTATCTTCTACCTTATGCAAGTGTCATGGTGATCTTCACCTCTCCCATTTTCATTTTATCCTTTGGCAAGCCCAGCATGTTGGAAAGAACCTGATATATATATATCTAAATTGGATATAGGGGGGCATGAGATATTATTGTTGACATTACCCTTGAGGTAAAAGGTTGTGGGGCAAAACTATAAGCCCCTATCTTTCTCTGTGTCCGATTAAAACTCTGTAACCACAAGTATTGCGTGAGTGTTAGCAATTATGAAGGACTAGATGTTAGTTGAGTATGTGGACTTGCTTTTTAGCTCTGACATAGACTCTTTTTGATGTTATGATAAATTGCAATTGCTTCAATGACTGAGGTTATAGTTTGTTGGTTCTCAATAAGGTTTCTGATTCATACTTTTGCATTGTGAATAGATCATCACTTGAACATAAGTAATCATATGACAATGTATGTTGCTATTATGAGAATAATCATGATACCTTCATGTCTGTATTTTATTTTTATTGACGCCTCTACCTCTAAACATGGGGACATATTTATTGTTATCGGCTTTCGCTTGAGGACAAGCGAGGTCTAAGCTTGGGGGAGTTGATACGTCCATTTTGCATCATGCTTTTATATCGATATTTATTGCATTATGGGCTGTTATTTCACATTATGTCACAATACTTATGGCTATTCTCTCTTATTTTACAAGGTTTACATAAGGAGGGAGAATGCCGGCAGCTGGAATTCTGGGCTGGAAAAGGAGAAAATATTAGGGACCTATTCTGTGCAACTCCAAAAGCCCTAAAACTCCATGGAATACCTTATAATAAATAATGAAAAATCCTCGCCAAAGATGAAGACCAGGGGGCCCACACCCTTCCCATGAGGGTGGGGGGCGCCCCCCTAGGGCGCTCCCCCTACCTCGTGGGCCCCCCAGTGGCTCTCCGATGACCATCTTCTCCTATGTGAAGTCTTTCTCGAGAAAAAAAATAGGAAGCAACCTTTCGGGACGAAACTCCGCCACCACGAGGCGGAACCTTGGCGGATCCAATCTAGAGCTCCGGCAGAGCTGTTCTGCCAGGGAAACTTCCCTCCCGGGGGGGGGGGGAATCATCGCCATCATCATCACCAACGCTCCTCTCATCGGGAGAGGGCAATCTCCATCAACATCTTCATCAGCACCATCTCATCTCAAAACCCTAGTTCATCTCTTGTATCCAATTCTAGTCTCCAAGTCCAGGATTGGTGCTAGTAGGTTGCTGAGGGAGTCCTGGATTAGGGGGTGTCCGGATGGCCGGACTATACCTTCAGCCGGACTCCTGGGCTACGAAGATACAAGATTGAAGACTTCGTCCCGTGTCCGCAAGGGACTTTCCTTGGCGTGGAAGGCAAGCTTGGCGATACGGATATGCAGATCTCCTACCATTGTAACCGACTTTGTGTAACCCTAACCCTCTCCAGTGTCTATATAAACCGGAGGGTTTTAGTCCGTAGGACAACATACACAACAACAATCATACCATAGGCTAGCTTCTAGGGTTTAGCCTCGCTGATCTCGTGGTAGATCTACTCTTGTACTACCCATATCATCAATATTAATCAAGCAGGACGTAGGGTTTTACCTCCGTCGAGAGGGCCCGAACCTGGGTAAAACTTCGTGTCCCTTGCCTCCTGTTACCATCCGGCCTAGACGCACAGTTCGGGACCCCCTACCCGAGATCCACCGGTTTTGACACCGACATTGGTGCTTTCATTAAGAGTTCCTCTGTGTCATCGCCGTCAGGCTTGATGGCTCCCATGATCATCAATGGCGATGTAGTCCAGGGTGAGACCTTCCTCCCCGGACAGATCTTCATCTTCGGCGGCTTCGCACTGCGGGCCAATTCACTTGGCCGTTTGGAGCAGATCGAAAGCTACGCCCCTGGCCGTCAGGTTAGATTTGTAAGTTTAAACTATACAGCTGACACCCGCGGGGACTTGATCCTCAACGGATTCGAGCCACTGCCGAGCGCGCCGCACTGTGTAGCGACCATACCTCAAACAGTCTGATCTCTGTGCTCCGGTGTCATCCCTGGATCAGTAATGCTGACACCACACAGTACTCGGAGGATTTATAGCAGAGTAGCAATCACACACTTATTACATCGAGTGTCTCAAAAGAGAACTTATTACAATAAATATGGCTTAAGGCCATCTAATAACGATAACAGCGGAAGGCTTGGAAGATAAGTGAGTCCATCAACTCCAACGGCATCACTGAGTATAGAACCACGACCTAAAACTCCTCAATCATCGTCTGAAAAGTCTGCAACATTAACGTTGCAGCCCGAAAACGGGTCAGCACATGGAATATGCTGGCAAGGTAACACATAGAGAGTAATGGAATGTAACAGCTATACTATATGCATATTTGGCTGGTGGAAAGCTCTATGGTTACAGTTTTTGTGTAAAGCCAATTTTTCCCTACTTCAAAGGAATAAAATTAATTACTATCATGGTGATTGTTAAACATTGAGAATGGTTGACAGCATTCTCAATCCCAATTAAGTAACATCATTAAAACCCCACAAAATTAATTTAGAGTAACATGTTGAGATTCACATGATAATCCTGGTACTAGATACTCAAGATGTCCATAACCGGGGACACGGCTAACCATGATTAGTTTATTACACTCTGCAGAGGTTTGCGGACTTTTCCCCACAAGACTCGATCGCCTCCGTTTGGTTTCTCGCACTACAGGGTGTTTGAGAAAAGGGATGACCGAGACATAGTCTTTCAGAAGCTCTAGCACCTTACGACGGATAGACCGGTACACCTACTTTCCCCTACATCTGCTAGTCTACCCTGTAAGAGTTCGCACAACTTAGTCAACTATGCCAGAGCCCATAATGGCTTGTGGCTGCACACGGAAGTTTCTAGTATGAATAATCTCATGATCCCTTTGGGCCTGGGTGGCGGTCCAAATAAAAACAGGCAAGTCCTGGAAACCCCAGGTGCCTCAATCCACCCAGATGTGTGTTAGGTTGCCACCTTAGATAATCCCTTAATTATGAATCTCACATTTGTCATGGATATCACTCACCCAATCCACGTCTACTAGCATAGCATGGCATAATAAGCAAACGTAGAAGTAACTCCCAAAGGTTTGATAATAAACAGGTAATAGGTACTACCTCATCTACTTCCCATCCCACAATTTAATTAGATCCTAATCATGCAATGTGTGAGGATTGATCTAATGCAATAAAACTGGGTTGTAGAAAAGGTATGATCAAAGTGTTACTTGCCTTGCTGATGATCCGCGTAACCTAGAGATTCGAAGTAACAAGCGGCGCACTCCGGGTATTCTATCGCAGACAAACAACAAGCATATAATAAGTACTCATCTAATGCACAGGTAAAACTCAAATAAGAGATCTAACCAGAAAGTTCAACTTAAGAACCCTGGTTTGCAAAAAGAATCAAATCGAACGAAGCAAAAGAAATCAAACGGCGAAAGAAAACAACTTCTTTCTAGTAATCTGGATCTAGGGAAAATTTTACAGTAGCAAAAACATGTTTAAGTTGATTATTCGGAAAGAGGGTTTCGAGACGAAACTGCAGGCGCTTGAATCGCCTGATTCTGATAAACGAGCGAAAAGTTATACTAAAACAAAAATCGGATTAGAAATCACGATCAGAAAATAACCGCGAAAAATCCGACGAAAAAGAAAAACGACGAACAGAATTTTTTTTAAACAGCACGGAAAACGAGGCGGCGGCGAACCTCGGGCGGTGCGCAACTCCGGCGGCGGCGGCGGCTGGGGCGGGGCTAGGGTTAGGCGGCGGCGGCTGGGCTCTCTCTCGGCTCGGGCCTCGGGCGGCTTATAAAGGCCCCGGCCAGGGAGTCCTGGCCGAGTACGGCCCGTAATCGGTTCCGGGTTTTTTTTTTAAATCCGCTCGGAAGAAAAATAAAAAGAAATACTAAACGGACTCCAAAAATCACGAAATAAATTTTGCCGGGTTTCTAAAATCAAGCCCGATAAAGTGAACATTTATCTGGGCCCAAACTACAACTTTGAAAAACGCACATTTTTCCTAAATTCAAATAAAAATACCGAAAAACTCCAAAATAAAACTTATTTGATTTTTTATTAAATCCTCAATATTTCTATATTTTGGGAAAGTCATTTTATTCCCTCTCTCATATTTTTGTAATAGAAATAATTGATGATAAAATAAATAAAATCAAATGATCCTGTTTACATAATTTGAGAAAACTCAAATATGTAAATAACGAAATCCCCAACTCTCTCCGTGGGTCCTTGAGTTGCTTAGGATTTTCTAGGATCAAAACCAAAAGCAAAATAAAATATGATATGCATGATGATCTAATGCATAACATTCCAAATTGAAAATTTGGGATGTTACAAACCTACCCCCCTTAAGATGAATCTCGCCCTCGAGATTCGGGTTGGCTAGAAAATAGGTGAGGGTGGTCTTTGAGCAAATCTTCCTCTCGCTCCCAGGTGGCTTCATCCTCCGTATGGTGGCTCCACTGAACTTTGCAAAACTTGATAACCTTGCTGCGAGTAACTCGACTGGCAAACTCGAAGATCTTGACTGGTTTCTCCTCATAGGTCAAATTGTTATCCAACTGAATTGCTTCTAATGGCACTGTGTCTCTCAAGGGTATGTCAGCCATCTCCGCGTGACACTTCTTCAACTGAGAAACGTGGAACACATCATGCACTCCTGCCAATACTTCTGGCAATTCCAACTTGTAGGCCACTTCTCCCATACGCTCCAAAACTCGATATGGTCCTACAAATCGTGGCTCTAACTTCCCCTTAACTCCAAAGTGCTTAATCCCTCGAAGTGGGGATACTCGAAGATAAACTCTGTCTCCAACTTCGTAAACTGTCTCCTTGCATTTAGAATCTGCGTAGCTCTTCTGCCTGGATTGGGCTACCTTGAGCCTATCGCGAATCAACTTCACCTTCTGTTTAGACTCTTTAATCAGATCTGGTCCAAACAACTGACGGTCTCCAACTTCGTCCCATGACAACGGTGTCCTGCACCTCCTTCCGTACAAAGCTTTGAAAGGTGCCATCTTCAAACTAGTCTGATAGCTATTATTGTAAGAGAACTCTGCATATGGCAAATTATCGTCCCAACTAGATCCATAATCTAGAGCACAAGCTCTCAGCATATCCTCCAAAATCTGATTGACTCTCTCGGTCTGTCCATCTGTCTGCGGGTGAAAAGCTGTACTAAATTCTAGCCTAGTACCCAAAGTCTCATGCAACTGCTTCCAGAACTTTGAGGTAAACTGGATTCCTCTATCTGATACGATGCTCCTCGGAACTCCATGCAAACATACGATCCTGGTCATGTATATCTTTGCCAACTTAGCACTGGTGTAAGTGGTCTTTACTGGGATGAAATGAGCTACCTTCGTCAATCGATCAACTACAACCCAAATCGAGTCATAGCCTGAACGAGTCCTTGGTAATCCCGTGATAAAATCCATGCCTAGCTTATCCCACTTCCATTCGGGTATCGGCAATGGTTGCAACAATCCTGTTGGCTTCTGATGCTCTGCCTTTACTCTCTGACATACGTCACAAACTGCTACATACTCCGCAATATCCTTTTTCATTCCGGTCCACCAAAAAATATCCTTCAAATCCAAATACATCTTGGTATTTCCTGGGTGAATCGAATATGGTGAATCATGTGCCTCTTGCAAAATCAACTTTCTGATTTCCGGGTTATTGGGTATATAAACACGGTCTTCAAACCATAGGGTGTCGTGCTCATCCTCACGAAATCCTTTAGCTTTTCCTTCTTTCATCTTCTCCTTTATGGAAGCAATCTCCTTGTCAGATTTCTGAGCTTCTCTGATTCTATCCATCAAAGTTGACTGAATCACCAATGCTGCTACATAGCCTCTCGGAACTATTTCCAAACATAGTTCATGAAAATTTTCTGCTAACTCCTTGGGTATTTCTCCCGTCATTAACATATTGACATGGCTCTTGCGGCTTAATGCATCAGCTACTACATTAGCTTTTCCGGGATGGTAATGTAATTTCATATCATAATCCTTGATAAGCTCCAACCATCTCCTTTGTCTGAGGTTCAACTCCTTCTGCGCGAAAATGTAATTCAAACTCTTATGATCCGTGTACACCTCACAATGATTTCCAATGAGGAAATGTCTCCATGTCTTCAATGCATGCACTACGGCTGCTAACTCCAAATCATGCGTGGCATAATTCAATTCGTGGGGCTTCAGTTGTCGTGAAGCATACGAAACAACTCTTCCTTCCTGCATAAGCACTGCTCCAAGTCCTTGACGTGAAGCGTCGCAATACACCTCATAATCCTTGGTTTGATCTGGCAAAATCAACACTGGTGAGGTAACCAAGCGTTTCTTCAACTTCTGGAAACTAGCCTCACACTCCTCAGTCCATTTGAACTTGGTATCCTTCTTTAGAAACTCCGTCATAGGTTTCGCGATCTTTGAGAAATTCTCAATAAATCCCCGGTAGTATCCTGCGAGTCCAAGAAAACTCCGGATCTCTCCAACGGTAGTTGGGGCTTCCCACCTGGTCACGGTTTCAACTTTAGCGGGATCTACTGCTATACCTTCTCCAGATATAACATGTCCGAGAAATCCTACTTCCTTCAACCAAAATTCACATTTGCTGAACTTGGCATATAATTGATGTTCTCTGAGCTTTCCAAGTACTAAACGCAAATGCTCCTTATGCTCCTCTTCATTCCTCGAATATACCAGGATATCATCAATGAACACTACGACGAACTTATCCAAAAACTCCATAAACACTTTGTTCATCATGTTCATAAAATAGGCAGGCGCGTTAGTCAGTCCAAATGACATAACGGTATACTCATACAGTCCATATCTTGTGGTGAATGCTGTCTTAGGTATATCATGTTCTCGAATCTTCAACTGGTGGTATCCTGATCGCAAATCGATCTTGGAAAACACTTTAGCTCCTTGCAATCGATCAAACAGATCGTTGATCATTGGTAGCGGGTACTTGTTCTTGATTGTTACTTCGTTCAATCCTCGATAGTCAACAACCATCCTTAACGATCCATCCTTCTTCTCCACTATAAGTACTGGTGATCCCCAAGGCGAAAAACTTGGGCGAATATATCCCTTATCCAGTAACTCCTTAATCTGCTTCTTAATTTCCACCAAATCTTTGCTGGCATCCTATATGGTCTCTTCGATATTGGCCCAGTGCCTGGCAAAAGCTCAATCAAAAACTCAATGTCTCTATCCGGTGGCATGCCTGGCAACTCTTTGGGAAATACATCAGGAAAATCCTTTACCAGTGGTACTTCCTCCCGCACAACTCCTGATAAGGAATTTAATTGTGTCCTGTTTGGCGCATGTCAGGATACATACTTGATCCTTCTTCCTTCTGGTGTTGTGAGCAAAATTGTCTTACTGGCGCAATCGATGTTTCCTCCATACATCGACAGCCAATCCATACCAAGAATCACATCAAGACCTTGGTATTCCAAAATAATTAAATCCGTTGGGAAAACATGCCTTCCTATACTTAATGGCACTTGAAAACATCCTTGACTGGCCATGTACTCCGCTCCAGGTGAGCTTACTAGCATAGGTGTTTTAAGAATCCTAGTGGGCAGGCTATACTTTTCCACAAATCCCCTTGATATGTATGAATGCGATGCACCAGTATCAAAAAGAACGAGTGCAGTAAATGACTTAACCAAAAACGTACCTATTACTGCATCGGGCTGAGCTTCAACCTCCTCCACATTAACGTGGTTCACCTGTCCCCTGTTGAAAGGGTTCGGTTTCTTTTCAGAGCTTCCATTGCCATTTTGTCCTTCAGGAGAGTCATTTGCATAATCTCCTGGCTTCGAACACTTATAGCAAGTGACGTGGCTCAAGTCCTTCTTGGCTGGGGTTGATGGGGTGCTGCGGTTCTGGCCATTGCTTCCTCCATTCCCATTACCATTCTTGGTGCCATTGTGATTGTGCGAGCTACCTACTGCATGGGTATGCTGAAATTGTCCTCCCGGTCTAGGGGTAAAACGAGACTTCTGCTGAGCTCCTGAATTATACTTTCCTTGTCCATACTTCCTCTTGCGGTTCTCAATTTGCTGTTGCTTCCCTTCAATCATAATAGCACGATCTACCAACTCCTGGTAGTTGTTGAAGGTGGCTACCATCAACTGCATACTCAACTCATCATCCAGTCCTTCCAGGAATTTCTCCTTCTTAGCTGCATCTGTAGCAACGTCATCTGGGGCATAACGTGCTAGCTTACTAAACTCCTCCACATACTGGCCAACTGTCCGTCCTCCTTGGCGCAAGTTACGAAACTCACGCTTCTTCATGGCCATTGCTCCTGCTGAAACATGGGCAGTATGAAAATCCTGCTGAAACTAGTCCGATGTGACAGTGTCGACTGGGAAGGTGGCTGTGAAATTCTCCCACCAAGATGCTGCGGGTCCTTCTAACTGATGTGCGGCAAACTTCACCTTCTCTGCATCTGCGCATTCTGCCGTGGTCAACTCACTAGCTATCTTGCGGAGCCAATCATCTGCTACTTTTGGCTCGGTGCTACTGGAAAACACCGGCAGATTCAGCCTAAGAGAACGGGCTAAGTGGTCAACAGGTGGTGGTGGTGGTGGTGGGTTGTTGTTGTTCTTGTTCCCTTGATTCTGATTCTGAACTAGCAACTGCATCAAGGTGTTCTGCTGTTGGATCAACTGGGTGAGCTCCGGCGGAAAGGCAAATCCGGGGTCACGTCTCGGAGGCATCTGAGGGTTTAGAAAAGATGAGATATAAGAATAGAGGGGGTCTAAAGAGAAAACACTACCCATATGCACATGAGGCAAAAAGCACACAATTCACTTCTTTCAATCAAACAAAGGCATACAATCGATCTAACTATCGCAAAAGTGCTCGGACTACTATATTTACATGGTGGACTACTACTACTGATGAGGTGGTCTACTACAAATATTCTACGGTTGTAGACTCCATGATATCTGCTCCTGCTTCATCCACATAGTCATCATCGCTACTATCTTGTTCCGAGTCGGTGCCGTCAATGATGATGTAGTCTTCCGGGCTAATCTCCTTGGGTTCTTCGTCTTCATCTATTGGTGTCGGGCCTCCCATAAATATTCCAATCTTCTTGATGAGATCGTCATTCTTCTCCACCAATACTTCAATTTCATCTTCATAATCTTCGCGTGTAGCCTTGAGTTCTTCCTCTAGTTCCTTGATTCTAGTCTTAGCCTTCTTCAGATCTATCATGTCGGCACACATCTGATTCTCCTGTCGTCGAATGTGCTGGTTTAACTCCTGGATAAAAGCTGCGATTGATCTATCCTTCCTGGTGCTAATCATCTCCCAGTGTTCATCTCGGCGCCCACAAATCTGGTAGATAGTATCCTTAAGATCCTTGCGGTAGACTTCTCCAATGCGTCCCATGGCGATGTGTGCCGCCATGCTCTTTCCTAGACTCCAAGTTGGTGCATCAAAAGAACACTCTATGGGCTCAGTGACTGGCATGAACGTCCTTCCTGGAACTTGAACTTGTATCATCCAGCGCTCTTCTTCAGGTAAAGTGGCGTTGTAGGTTCCCGTGAAGCTTGGTACTCCTATGTTCAGGTATCTAGTGACTTCCTTCAAGTGGCGTCCAAAGGGTGTATCTTCATCCGGTTGTGTGAACTTGTTCCTTCCATCTGCCATCCTAAAGAGTAGAAAAGATGAGAAGTCAGAAGAGACTAGAGTGAATAGTGATCTAGGTCTTTAGCTTAGTGGTCGTGTCCTACAGTCAGCGTGTGCTCTGATACCATCTCTGTAGCGACCAGACCTCAAACAGTCTGATCTCTGTGCTCCGGTGTCATCCCTGGATCAGTTGTAATGCTGACACCACACAGTACTCGGAGGATTTATAGCAGAGTAGCAATCACACACTTATTACATCGAGTGTCTCAAAAGAGAACTTATTACAATAAATATGGCTTAAGGCCATCTAATAACGATAACAGCGGAAGGCTTGGAAGATAAGTGAGTCCATCAACTCCAACGGCATCACTGAGTATAGAACCACGACCTAAAACTCCTCAATCGTCGTCTGAAAAGTCTGCAACATTAACGTTGCAGCCCGAAAACGGGTCAGCACATGGAATATGCTGGCAAGGTAACACATAGAGAGTAATGGAATGCAACAGCTATACTATATGCATATTTGGCTGGTGGAAAGCTCTATGGTTACAGTTTTTGCGTAAAGCCAATTTTTCCCTACTTCAAAGGAATAAAATTAATTACTATCATGGTGATTGTTAAACATTGAGAATGGTTGACAGCATTCTCAATCCCAATTAAGTAACATCATTAAAACCCCACAAAATTAATTTAGAGTAACATGTTGAGATTCACATGATAATCCAGGTACTAGATACTCAAGATGTCTATAACCGGGGACAAGGCTAACCATGATTAGTTTGTTACACTCTGCAGAGGTTTGCGCACTTTTCCCCACAAGACTCGATCGCCTCCGTTTGGTTTCTCGCACTACAGGGTGTTTGAGAAAAGGGATGACCGAGACATAGTCTTTCAGAAGCGCTAGCACCTTACGACGGATAGACCGGTACACCTACTTTCCCCTACATCTGCTAGTCTACCCTGTAAGAGTTCGCACAACTTAGTCAACTATGCCAGATCCCATAATGGCTTGTGGCTGCACACGAAAGTTTCTAGTATGAATAATCTCATGATCCCTTTGGGCCTGGGTGGCGGTCCAAATAAAAACAGGCAAATCCTGGAAACCCCAGGTGCCTCAATCCACCCAGATGTGTGTTAGGTTGCCACCTTAGATAAACCCTTAATTATCAATCTCACATCTGTCATGGATATCACTCACCCAATCCACGTCTACTAGCATAGCATGGCATAATACGCAAACGTAGAAGTAACTCCCAAAGGTTTGATAATAAACAGGTAATAGGTACTACCTCATCTACTTCCCATCCCACAATTTAATTAGATCCTAATCATGCAATGTGTGAGGATTGATCTAATGCAATAAAACTGGGTTATAGAAAAGGTATGATCAAAGTGTTACTTGCCTTGTTGATGATCCGTGTAACCTAGAGATTCGAAGTAACAGGCGGCGCACTCCGGGTATTCTATCACAGACAAACAACAAGCATATAATAAGTACTCATCTAATGCACAGGTAAAACTCAAATAAGAGATCAAACCAGAAAGTTCAACTTAAGAACCCTGGTTTGCAAAAAGAATCAAATCGAACGAAGCAAAAGAAATCAAACGGCGAAAGAAAACAACTTCATTATAGTAATCTGGATCTAGGGCAAATTTACAGTAGCAAAAACATGTTTAAGTTGATTATTCGGAAAGAGGGTTTCGAGACGAAACTCCAGGCGCTTTTATCACCTGATTCCGATAAACGAGCGAAAAGTTGTACTAAAACAAAAATCGGATCAGAAATCGCGATCAGAAAATAACCGCGAAAAATCCGACGAAAAAGAAAAACGACGAACAGATTTTTTTTTAACAGCACGGAATACGAGGCGGCGGCGAACCTCGGGCGGCACGCAACTCCGGCGGCGGCGGCGGCTGGGGCGGGGCTAGGGTTAGGCGGCGGCGGCTGGGCTCTCTCTCGGCTCGGGCCTCGGGCGGCTTATAAAGGCCCCGGCCAGGGAGTCCTAGCCGAGTACGGCCGGTAGTCGGTTCCGGGTTTTTTTTTAAATCCGCTCGGCAGAAAAATAAAAAGAAATACTAAACGGACTCCAAAAATCACGAAATAAATTTTTCCGGGTTTATAAAATCAAGCCCTATAAAGTGAACATTTATCTGGGCCCAAACTACAACTTTGAAAAACGCGCATTTTTCCTAAATTCAAATAAAAATACCGAAAAACTCCGAAATAAAACTTATTTGATTTTTTATTAAATCCTCAATATTTCTATATTTTGGGAAATTCATTTTATTCCCTCTCTCATATTTTTGTAATAGAAATAATTGATGATAAAATAAATAAAATCAAATGATCCTGTTTACATAATTTGAGAAAACTCAAATATGTAAATAACGAAATCCCCAACTCTCTCCGTGGGTCCTTGAGTTGCTTAGGATTTTCTAGGATCAAAACCAAAAGCAAAATAAAATATGATATGCATGATGATCTAATGTATAACATTCCAAATTGAAAATTTGGGATGTTACACACTGTCCCGACGAGCATGATCTAGCTCTGCCGCCGAACAGTGCCCTGGAGGCCGCACCCGCATCAGCTTCGATCCTTAATTCGGAGCCAACTGCGCCGATCGAGGATGGGCGGTTGGACGCCACCTCGGGGGCTACAATCCCAACGACGATTGAGCTGAACACCAGCCCCGCACTCTGTGAGACTCGTGACTCCAAGGAGCCGGACTCCTCTCCGGACTCCGAACCCTCCGCGCCCCTGCCGATCGAATCCGATTGGGCGTCGATCATGGAGTTTACTGCCGCGGACATCTTTTAGCACTCACCTTTCAGCGATATTCTGAAGACACTGAAGTCTCTCTCTTTATCAGGAGAGCCCTGGCCGGACTACGGTCAACAAGGTTGGGGTACGGACGATGAAGAAATTCAAAGCCCACCCACCACCTACTTTGTAGCCACTGTCGATGACTTAACCGACATGCTCAACTTTGACTCCGAAGACATCGACGGTATGGACGCCGATGAAGGAGATGATGAAGAACCAGCGCCTACTAGGCCCTGGAAAGCCACGTCGTCATATGACATATACATGGTGGACACCGCAAAAGAGGGAGATGGCGATGGAACAGCGGAGGATGACCCCTCCAAGAAACATCCTAAGCACCGGCGTCAGCGGCGCCGCTCAAAATCCCGCCAAAACAAATACGGTGATTCCAGCACGGGAGATAATAATACTCCGTAAAGTGCCAAAGAAAACCCACTCCAGCAAGATTTAGCATAGGAGGATGGAGAAACCAGCCCCCGTGAGATAGCGGCTGACAGAGAGGTCGAGGACGATAATTATATGCCTTCCTCCGAGGACGAGGCAAGCCTCGACGATGACGAATTCGTCGTGCCAGAGGATCCCATCGAGCAAGAGCTTTTTCAACGCAGGTGTCACACCCTAGCTAGTCATGCATCAGAGTGTGTGCATCATGTTTAAAATTCCATTTAATTTGAAATGGGGATTTGTGAAACCCTCAGAATCATTTTGAAAATGACCCAAATAAAAATTTCTCCAAAAGGGTCCAAGAAAATGCTCATGTTGCTCTCTGAAAATATTGGACAGAGATAATAATCAAACCAATATTTTTAAGAGCTCATAGGTATTTATTTTGGGCATTTGGAATTAATGCATAAATATTTGCTTTGGAAATATATTAATTATATATATTAATATATGTCCAAATATTATGCCATTAATAAAGGAGCTCTGAAATAATATATCTAGCCCCTGCAAAAATTGGCATAAGTTAAATAAATGATTTAATATATTATTTAAATCAAAACAAATGTCAGAAATTAGAAAAACAGAAAAAATAAAAGGGAGAAGCTTACCTGGGCTCCTCCCTGTGCAGCCCAGCCAGCTGGCCGGCCCAGCCAGCAGCCGGCCCAGCCCACCTCCCTCCTCTGTCGTCTTCGTCCTCGACAGAGGGAGGGGAGTGTGGCCGGCGCGCGCGCGCGCCACCGCGCCACGCCACCTCTCTCCCTGCTTGCCTACCCTCCCCTCCTCGCTCGATGCCCCGGACGATGCCACGCCTCCCCCCTGCTCTCTCTCACTCGCCCTCGGCTCTTCCCTCCTCTCCCTCGCTCTCTCTCTCACACGGCCGAACACCACCGTCACCGCCCTTCGCCATAGCAGCCGTCTCCGGCCACCCCTCGCTCCCCCGACTAGCTCAGAAGCTCCGCCACAACCGCCTCTTCCTCCCCACCGCTCCACGGGCCTCCGGAAGCCCTGCATCGCCGCCACGTCGCCGTTCCCCTCTTCGGGCTCCGACCATCATCGCCGTCGAATTCGCCGTCTCCAGCGCGTCTCCGAGTCCGCTTCGATGCCCACTGCAACCGCGGTGAGCCCCCGAGTCGTTTCCCCCTTCTCCCCTGGTCTCTTTCGACCTCTAGGCCTTAGCCCCACCTTGGCCGAGAGCTCCACGCCGCCGGCGATGTCGCCGTCGTGGCCACGGTCACCGTAGCGCCCAACCGAGCACACTATCGTGCTCCACGCCTCACTAGGAGCACGCAGCACGCACCAACGCCTCCCCAAACACCCTGCAACGCCGACTCCGACCGCACCCGAACTCCGGCCGCCGCTCACGAGCTCGCCGTCGACGGTACCGGCCACCCCAGGCTCGGCCACCACCACCGTTCGACGCGCGGGAGCAAGAGCTCTCCAACGATCCCAAGAACGGCCTCGCCCATGCCCTGTAGCGCGATCCCGCATCGCGCCGCCGTCTCGGGCCTCGCCGGCGTCACGCCGCCGGTGGGTTTGACCCACTTTGACCACGGCAGGACCCCCCCCTGAGTCCCTGACAGGTGGGCCCAGCCCTGTAGCTAATTAGGATTAGCGCTAACCACTGTTAGTTAACCCCCTGACACTGACTAGTGGGCCCCAGCGCCACTAATTAGTAATTAGGATTAATTTAACCCTGTTTAACCCCCCTGTCACTGACGTGTGGGCCCCACACGTCAGGTTTGACCTCAGCCAGCCGCAGTTGATCACTGACGTCATGCTGACGTCATGCTGGCGCAATAATTATATTTCTGGATTTAAATTAAATCAGGAAATTCCAGAATATTACTTAAACTTCAAAAATTCATAACTTTTATTCTGTAACTCCAAATTGGACAAATTATATATGAAAAATGATCAGAAAAATCCAATCTATCCATCTGTACTATTTTCATGCATGATCAAACAAGTTAAAGTGATGTTTTAAGCAGAACAAGGAAAAGCACTTTAAAAGGCCATGTTTGAGTTTGAAATTTGAATCTTTGATTCAAATTTGTTCAAACCCTTCTGGTTTTAGTTGCATTAGCCCAACACACTCATATTGCTATGTTTCATGCATGCATCATATTGTTGCACATTGTTTGGTGATGGTTGTGTATCGGTGTCCTTTGCGACAGGTTCTGCCTCCGAGGAGTACCGTGATTACCCTAACGAAGAACCGTATCAGTGCATCGAACCATCAGGCAAGCAACCAACCATTTGATCATATCGATACAATCCTATGTTCTCGCTCCTGCTCTCTTTTACTGCATTAAGACAACGCGATTCAAACTGCTGTGTGCTACGGTAGTTGAACCCATTTCCTCTGCATGACCTGTCATTGCCACAGTAACTAGATGAAACCCACTAGCATGTGTAGGAGTTGATTGAGCCCTATGTATGTGTTGTTCCTACCTTGCTATGCCTGCTATGCTTAGAGTCGTGTCAGGTCTGGTTCATCTGGGTGATGGGCTAGAGTGAAATGATTATGTCGGTAATGAGAGTGGTGTGGTGAACACGATTTGGTAAAGGTATCGATGAGAGGCCATGTAGGAGTACATGGTGGGTTGTTTCATTGAAGCCGACCTTAAGCACTGAGATCTGTATGTGTGATTTAAGACACAGCTA
The DNA here is from genome assembly GCF_002162155.2 of Triticum dicoccoides. Classification (NCBI taxonomy): domain Eukaryota; kingdom Viridiplantae; phylum Streptophyta; class Magnoliopsida; order Poales; family Poaceae; genus Triticum; species Triticum dicoccoides. Next base: position 159,666,239 of record NC_041388.1, read on the forward strand.
CTACCATGCATTGGGCCCTGAAATATGACCCCGCTCGACTTCTTATTCACCCTAGCTCTCTGTCCAGGAGTTGCAAGTAGTTTCTGGTGTTTGTAGCCTACTGGAGGCCGTGGACAGCGCTGACCGTAGGGGTGGGCTGTGATGCGGTAGGTACGTGGCCGGGTGTACGGAATACCCGTTAGGTATCTCGGGAACCCTGTTCACATCGTTCGGGGCCGTATGGGAAACCTCGGCCGGACTCCCTGCGGATGGAACCTGAATAGGCGATAAACCTGGACTAGAGGCTTAAGTGTTTAGGTAGGTCGTGGTCTACACCCACGTCGGCTTTCGCTTGAAGTCTGCCGAGCACATGTCGTGTGCAGACGCTAAGTGGTGGAAACATGTATGAAGAAGTACACCCCTGCAGGGTTATCATAATCTATTCGAATAGCCGCGTCCGCGGTAAAGGACTACTTGGTTGCCTATACAGTTCATAGACAAGTAAATGGAAACTGCTAAAAGCCTCAAGATAAGTGTGAGTGCCGAGGATGGCTCTTCCGTAGGAAGACGGAGACGGATCCTCGGTAGTGTATTAAATTGGTGAGTAGTGGACTCGTGTGCGCAAAACCATTTCAAGTTGGAGTATCGTAGGATAGCCTAGCCAAGAGTCAAAGCTGGCTTGCTGCAATAACTCCACCAACCCTTCTTGATAACATGAATGTATGTAGGATCTGATGTAAGTCTTGCTGAGTACCCTTGTACTCATGTTGCTATAATCTACATTTTTATAGAAGACGCTGCAACCCCTTCTGATGGGTTCTATGTAGACGTTGACATCAACGAGTAGGCTAAAGACCCAGGTGGTGACCCTGAGCTTGTGAAGGACCACGTAGTATAGCTAGGCTTTCCAAGCCTCTTTTATTTTACTAGTTGTCTGTACTCAGACAAGTTACTTCCGCTGCTGGTTTGTATGACTGTATGACTTGTATGTTGGGTCGTGAGACCCGTACCTTTGTGTATGTTATGTATGGCTCCCTGAGCCTTAAATAAAGTACTTGTGTCGTAGAGTCATGTTGTGATGCTTCGTTGTATTTGCACATATCGAGCATATTGTGTGTATGATTGAAATGCTTAGTATGTGTGGGATCTGACTATCTAGTTGTTTATCTTTAGTAGCCTCTCTTACCGGGAAATGTCTCCTAGTGTTACCGCTGAGCCATGGTAGCTTGCTACTGCTCTGGAACACTTAGGCTGGCCGGCATGTGTCCTTCTTCGTTCCTGTGTCTGTCCCTTCGGGGAAATGTCACGCTTTGAGTACCGGAGTCATGTTAGCCCGCTACAGCCCGGTTTACCGGAGTCCTGCTAGCCCAGTGCTACAGCCCGGACCCACTTGCTGATGACCGACACGTTCGAAGCTGGGTCATGGATGCATGTCCCTGTAAGTCTGTGCCACTTTGGGTTTACGACTAGTCATGTCAGCCCGGGCTCTTTATCATATGGATGCTAGCGACACTATCATATACGTGAGCCAAAAGGCGCAAACGGTCCCGGGCAAAGGTAAGGCGACACCCGTGGGGATACCGTGCGTGAGGCCGCAAAGTGATATGAGGTGTTACCGGCTAGATCGATGTGACATCGAGTCGGGGTCCTGACAGCGTTGGCATCAGAGCCGGACTGCCTGTAGGTTCTCCAAGCCAAACTGGTCGATGTTGAGTCTAGAAATTCTTTAGTTATCTGTAGGGGAATTGATTGTGGGATGGAACGTAAGGCTCTTTTTACTCCTTTATCTCATGACATTCTGATCTGAGTCAGTCCATTCTTCCACCGGGGGTTAAGGAATTAGGATCTATTCTCTCTATCAGGATCACGTGTTACAAATCAGTAGTACCTTATAAGTTTGATGGATACAAGCCTAGTTCAGTTCTACTACCACATTATGTTGTTAGAATGGATTCAGAACTTTGATATGATGATGTTGAGTGCGTACGAAATCCTTTGTCAAATGTCTCAAAATCCTTCTTGAGCATTTACAGCTGTTATGCTGCCGAAATTTTGCTAGAAATTCTAATGCCTTTGCATTATGATTGTGCTTTCAGATGGCCACTCGTGACCTCAATCAAGTGGTTCGCCTGACTCGATGCCTAGATGTACCCGGCCATACTGCCAAGTTGGTCAGGGTAATGACTGAGGCTGGATACCGCTGGTATCCTGAGTACACGGTCGAAGAGCAATTCCGAGACTTTAATCAAAGCCAGTATCTCTACACTGTCAGGATATTTCCATCTTATCCTGGATCCACCGAGCCTCTTCACTGCTCCTATGGACTCGGGGTTACTATTGAGATGGCTGTGCAGGACGCCGCCTACTCTATGATAACCATTATGCGAGTAAGATCTGGTCTATTTCGGGACTCTGATTTCTGGTATATGCCAGGATCACTTCCGGGAGCACAAGGGTATCTCCAGGCTATCTATGCTGACCCCACCTAGGAGGATTCACGGACTCGCACCACTGCTGAGATGCTCGAGGATAAGGACCGTGAAAATCGGGCCTTGAGGTTAGAGCTCTTCAATACCCGTGCTGACCATTGGGCCACATTGACTCGGTTCGCACCGGCGGTGCAAGCTGGATGTTCAGATATGCGCGATCTCTATCCTGTGAGATCTGCTCTGCCAGACGTGATGGTTTGGCGTGATGTAGGAGCATCAACCCACCTCGCGGGCCCCGCAGGCCACCGTCTGTTGGTCCAAGACCTCATCCTAGCCCCTATGGTCCACAAGCTCCGCGAGATCGTCTGTTTCCGGATGATCATGTTGAGCTTCCAGGCTATGGAGGTGACTTCTACGAGGACTACTACGGATCGGTCTGAGTTAGTGGTAGTATCACTAGTTCGCACTAGCTGTGTCGTCTATCGTCCCGCGTGACTCGTGGGATATGACCTAGTTTGTACTCCTTCCGGAGGTGTAGAAAAATAATGTATAGGAGCTTGGAATGCCTCCGATGAGATGTAATCCTCTTTCACCGTAATAGTACTTTGTTTGGTCTTGTACTAAACCCTGTATGGTGTGTATGACGATGGAATAAAGAAGCAGTTTCTGTATTTACCATGTCATACGGATGATCATCTTGCATTCCGAATTATTCCTTACATTCTGTATCCTATGTCGGAATTTTATCATTCTGACTAAATCATTGTCTTGTTTACCTAGGATGGTTAACACGCGCGCTAACCCTGCTTCTCAAGAGCAGGCCGAAGGCAGTGAAGGCAGGAATGAAAATCTGCCTCATCCTCCTTCACTAGCCGAGGTTATGATGGAAGCTGAGAGAAACAAGCGGGAGACCAACCGTTTGTTAGAGCGTATTGAACAGAACACGGCACACCATCAGAGGACTAACGTGGTGTCACTCAGTGATTTCATCAAATTACATCCACCCACGTTCCACCACTCCGTCGAGCCTCTCGACGCTGATGACTGGCTTCGCAGTATTGCTCACAAACTGCGTTCCGCGCTGGTAGCGGAGGCTGACAAGGTCACCTTTGCTGCATATCATCTTGAAGGCCCCGCCAGTCTATGGTGGGAGAATTATGGAGCTATGCGCCCGGCGGGCCATGTCACTACTTGGGCTGAATTCAGCGAGGCTTTCCGTGAACATCACATTCCGGAGGGTCTCATGGACCGTAAACGTGAAGAATTTTGCAGTTTCACCCAAGGCCGACTTTCTGTGGATGTTTACAGCAGGGAGTTCGGTAATCTCGCACGATATGCAACCGAGGAAGTTTCTACTGACGCCAAGAAGCAAGCAAGGTTCCGTAAGGGCCTTAGTCCTGAGCTTCGCCGTGACCTCCGTCTGCATGAGTGCACATCTTTTCAGAAACTTGTCAACAAAGCCATCAGTGCTGAAACTGGTCAGACTGACTATGACGCAACACGCAAGCATGGCCGTGACATGGGTTCCTCATCCGGTGCTGGTCCTCAGAAGCGCCGCGTGTGGGTACCCAACACCGCCCTGCCACCCAGGTTCACAGCGAGGCCATCTTTCCAGGCGCCTCGCCCTGTTCAACAGTCTGCACCGGCCAAGCCCTATGGGGGTCCAACCAACAATGCTCCTCCACGTACCAGTTCCGTGACTTGTTTCAAGTGTGGGGAATCTGGTCACTATATGCGTGAGTGTCCCTAGACCAACCCCAATCAATCTGCTAAAGCTGTTAGCCGTGGCAAGCCGACAGGAAAAATATTCCACGCCAAGCCGGTCACCGCTTCACGTGGCCATGTCAACTGTATCTCTGCCGAAGAAGCTCAAGAGGATCCCAACGTCGTTCTTGGTACGCTTCTTGTTAATTGCCACCCGGCATCTGTTCTTTTCGATACAGGAGCCTCTCATTCTTTTATATCCGAAAGTTATGCTCGTTTGCATAACGTTGCATTCTGTGACATGCCATCCACTATGGAAATTTCTACCCCTGGTTCTAGATGGCAGACCTCTAGGGTAAGTTATGGAAATGAAATCCAAGTCGACAGACTTGTTTTCCTCGCGTCTTTGATAGCCCTTAAATCTTCAGATATTAATATCATTCTGGGTATGGACTGGATGTCGGCTCATCATGCCCAAATCAATTGCTTCTCTAGGACTGTTCAACTCACCCATCCTTCGGGAAAGATAGTCAATGTCTTGACCCGAATAGCCAAGCGACAATTATATTCTCTTAACGCCAGCCCTTTGCCAGACCTTGAGGACGTTCCGGTAGTCCGTGACTTCCCGGATGTCTTTCCAGAGGAATTGCCAGGTGTTCCACCTGACAGGGAGGTTGAGTTCGTAATAGACCTCATTCCAGGAACCGTTCCGATTGCTAGAAGACCTTATAAGATGGCACCCCTAGAACTAGCCGAGCTTAAGAAACAACTCGATGAGTCCTTGAAAAAGGGTTTCATCCGACCTAGCTCATCTCCGTGGGCTTGCCCCGTCCTCTTCGTCAAGAAGAAGGATGGTACGGACCGAATGGTTGTAGATTACCGACCTGTCAATTTGGTCACAATCAAGAACAAATATCCGCTTCCCAGGATCAACGACCTGTACGATCAGCTCGCCGGATCCTCAGTCTTCTCCAAGATGGATTTGAGGTTGGGCTACCATCAAATCAAAATCAGAAACGGGGACATTCCTAAAACGGCCTTTGTTACTCGTTATGGCCAATACGAGTACACCGTCATGTCCTTCGGTTTAACCAACGCTCCAGCCACCTTTTCTCGGTTAATGAACTCAATCTTCATGGAGTATTTGGATAAATTCGTCGTAGTTTACCTCGATGATATACTCATCTACTCCAAGAACGAGGAAGAACATGCCGAACATCTAAGGCTAGTGTTGCAGAAACTTCGAGAGCATCGCCTTTATGCCAAATTTTCTAAATGTGAATTCTGGTTGCCAGAAGTGACCTATCTGGGTCATGTAATATCTGGTAAAGGTATTGCTGTTAACCCTGAGCGAGTTCAAGCCGTCCTTAATTGGACTCCACCTGAATCGGTCAAGCAAGTTCGGAGCTTTCTGGGCTTAGCGAGCTATTGTCGTCGCTTTGTCGAGAACTTCTCAAAAGTTGCTAAACCTCTAACCGAACTCCTCAAGAAAGATAAGAAGTTCGAGTGGACTCCACAATGTGAGCACAGCTTTCAGGAACTGAAAAGACGCCTGACTTCTGCTCCCGTACTGGTACCGCCAGACTTCTCCAAGGACTTTGTTATCTACTGCGACGCCTCGCGACAAGGACTAGGTTGCATTCTCATGCAAGATCGACATGTAATTGCCTACGCTTCACGGCAATTGCACCCACATGAGGAGAATTATCCTACTCATGATCTAGAGCTTGCAGCCGTAGTCTATGCACTTAAAACCTGGCGACATTACCTCCTCGGTAATCGTTGCGAAATATTCACTGATCACCAAAGTCTGAAGTACATCTTCACCCAGCCGGATTTGAATCTCAGGCAAAGACGTTGGGTCGAGTTGATCACAGATTTTGACTTAGGAATAACCTACACCCCAGGGAAAGCCAACGTCATGGCTGATGCGCTAAGTCGTAAATCTTATTGTAACAACCTGATGTTACAACAAAGTCAACCGCTTCTCCATGAGGAATTTGGGAAGCTTAACCTTCACATTGTTCCTCAAGGATTTCTTTCCACCTTGGTGGCGAAACCTACTCTTACGGATCAAATCATTGCTGCCCAGAAGCGAGATAAGGGAATAGCTAAGATCAAGGAGAACATTGCTAGCGGAGGTGCTGGTTGTTTCTCCACAAATGATCATGGTGTTGTGTACTTTGAGAACCGTCTAGTGGTTCCCAAGAACCAGCATCTACGGCAGTTGATCCTTAAGGAGGCTCATGAATCTCCTCTCACCATTCATCCCGGTAGTACTAAGATGTATCAGGACCTACGCCAGAGGTTCTGGTGGACTAGGATGAAGAGAGAAATTGCTCAGTATATTGCTAATTGCGACGTCTGTCGTCGTATAAAAGCAGAGCATCAACGGCCTGCTGGCACCCTTTAACCCCTAGCTATTCCTGAATGGAAATGGGATAAAATTGGTATGGATTTCATTACTGGTTTTCCCAGGACCAAGAGAGGGAATAATGCTATTTTCGTCGTGGTCGATCGCCTTTCCAAAGTAGCCCATTTCTTACCTGTTCGTGAGAGTATAACCGCTAGTCAGCTGGCAGACTTATACATCTCCCGAATAGTGTCCCTCCATGGTGTTCCTTTGGAAATTAACTCGGATCGAGGAAGTCTTTTCACCTCTCGATTTTGGGAAAGTTTCCAAAATGCTATGGGAACTCGTCTCTCCTTTAGCACCGCCTTCCACCCTCAGTCGAGTGGTCAAGTGGAACGCGTCAACCAGATTCTAGAAGACATGCTTCGAGCCTCTGTTATCTCATTCGGAATGGACTGGGAGAAGTGCCTTCCATTTGCCGAATTCGCTTATAACAACAGCTATCAATCTAGCTTGGGTAAAGCCCCTTTTGAAGTTCTCTATGGACGACGGTGTCGAACACCCCTTAACTGGTCAGAGACCGGGGAAAGACAATTCTTTGGCCCGGATATGATTCAGGAAGCAGAAGAACAAGTTCGTATCGTTCGTGAAAAGTTGAAAACAGCCCAATCCCGTCAAAAGAGTCAATATGACCGAAAGCATAAGGCTATGACTTTCGAGGTTGACGAGAAGGCTTATCTTCGGGTCACCCCTCTGAAGGGAACCCATCGTTTCGGTATCAAAGGCAAATTGGCTCCTCGTTACATTGGACCTTTTCGCATTCTCGCCAAACGAGGAGAAGTTGCCTACCAGCTGGAACTACCTCCGCATCTCTCCAGAGTTCACGATGTCTTCCATGTTTCTCAACTCAGGCGTTGCTTCTCGGATCCTATCCGTGAAGTGGACCACGAAACGCTTGATCTCCAAGATAATCTTACATATCGAGAGTACCCCGTTCGTATCCTCGATCAGGCCGAACGTATCACCCGACGTCAGAACATCAAGTTCCTCAAAGTACAATGGTCGCACCATTCTGAGGATGAAGCAACTTGGGAAAGGGAGGATCGTCTTCGACTCGAGTACCCCGCCTTCTTCCCGAAGGAACCCAAATCTCGGGACGAGATTCTTTTGAGTGGGGGTGAGTTGTCACACCCTAGCTAGTCATGCATCAGAGTGTGTGCATCATGTTTAAAATTCCATTTAATTTGAAATGGGGATTTGTGAAACCCTCAGAATCATTTTGAAAATGACCCAAATAAAAATTTCTCCAAAAGGGTCCAAGAAAATGCTCATGTTGCTCTCTGAAAATATTGGACAGAGATAATAATCAAACCAATATTTTTAAGAGCTCATAGGTATTTATTTTGGGCATTTGGAATTAATGCATAAATATTTGCTTTGGAAATATATTAATTATATATATTAATATATGTCCAAATATTATGCCATTTATAAAGGAGCTCTGAAATAATATATCTAGCCCCTGCAAAAATTGGCATAAGTTAAATAAATGATTTAATATATTATTTAAATCAAAACAAATGTCATAAATTAGAAAAACAGAAAAAAATAAAAGGGAGAAGCTTACCTGGGCTCCTCCCTGTGCAGCCCAGCCAGCTGGCCGGCCCAGCCAGCAGCCGGCCCAGCCCACCTCCCTCCTCTGTCGTCTTCGTCCTCGACAGAGGGAGGGGAGTGTGGCCGGCGCGCGCGCGCGCCACCGCGCCACGCCACCTCTCTCCCTGCTTGCCTGCCCTCCCCTCCTCGCTCGATGCCCCGGACGACGCCACGCCTCCCCCCTGCTCTCTCTCACTCGCCCTCGGCTCTTCCCTCCTCTCCCTCGCTCTCTCTCTCACACGGCCGAACACCACCGTCACCGCCGTTCGCCATAGCAGCCGTCTCCGGCCACCCCTCGCTCCCCCGACTAGCTCAGAAGCTCCGCCACAACCCCCTCTTCCTCCCCACCGCTCCACGGGCCTCCGGAAGCCCTGCATCGCCGCCACGTCGCCGTTCCCCTCTTCGGGCTCCGACCATCATCGCCGTCGAATTCGCCGTCTCCAGCGCGTCTCCGAGTCCGCTTCGACGCCCACTGCAACCGCGGTGAGCCCCCGAGTCGTTTCCCCCTTCTCCCCTGGTCTCTTTCGACCTCTAGGCCTTAGCCCCACCTTGGCCGAGAGCTCCACGCCGCCGGCGATGTCGCCGTCGTGGCCACGGTCACCGTAGCGCCCAACCGAGCACACTATCGTGCTCCACGCCTCACTAGGAGCACGCAGCACGCACCAACGCCTCCCCAAACACCCTGCAACGCCGACTCCGACCGCACCCGAACTCCGGCCGTCGCTCACGAGCTCGCCGTCGACGGTACCGGCCACCCCAGGCTCGGCCACCACCACCGTTCGACGCGCGGGAGCAAGAGCTCTCCAACGAGCCCAAGAACGGCCTCGCCCGTGCCGTGTAGCGCGATCCCGCATCGCGCCGCCGTCTCGGGCCTCGCCGGCGTCACGTCGCCGGTGGGTTTGACCCACTTTGACCACGGCAGGACCCCCCTGAGTCCCTGACAGGTGGGCCCAGCCCTGTAGCTAATTAGGATTAGCGCTAACCACTGTTAGTTAACCCCCTGACACTGACCAGTGGGCCCCAGCGCCACTAATCCCTAATTAGGATTAATTTAACCCTGTTAAACCCCCCCTGTCACTGACGTGTGGCGCCCACACGTCAGGTTTGACCCCAGCCAGCCGCAGTTGACTACTGACGTCATGCTGACGTCATGCTGGCGCAATAACTATAATTTCTGGATTTAATTTAAATCAGGAAATTCCAGAATATAATTTAAACTTCAAAAATTCATAACTTTTATTCTGTAACTCCAAATTGGACAAATTATATATGAAAAATGATCAGAAAAATCCAATCTATCCATCTGTACTATTTTCATGCATGATTAAACAAGTTAAATTGATGTTTTAAGCAGAACAAGGAAAAGCACTTTAAAAGGCCATGTTTGAGTTTGAAATTTGAATCTATGATTCAAATTTGTTCAAACCCTTCTGGTTTTAGTTGCATTAGCCCAACACACTCATATTGCTATGTTTCATGCATGCATCATATTGTTGCACATTGTTTGGTGATGGTTGTGTATCGGTGTCCTTTGCGACAGGTTCTGCCTCCGAGGAGTACCGTGATTACCCTAACGAAGAACCGTATCAGTGCATCGAACCATCAGGCAAGCAACCAACCATTTGATCATATCGATACAATCCCATGTTCTCGCTCCTGCTCTCTTTTACTGCATTAAGACAACGCGATTCAGACTGCTGTGTGCTACGGTAGTTGAACCCATTTCCTCTGCATGACCTGTCATTGCCACAGTAACTAGATGAAACCCACTAGCATGTGTAGGAGTTGATTGAGCCCTATGTATGTGTTGTTCCTACCTTGCTATGCCTGCTATGCTTAGAGTCGTGTCAGGTCTGGTTCATCTGGGTGATGGGCTAGAGTGAAATGATTATGTCGGTAATGAGAGTGGTGTGGTGAACACGATTTGGTAAAGGTATCGATGAGAGGCCATGTAGGAGTACATGGTGGGTTGTTTCATTGAAGCCGACCTTAAGCACTGAGATCTGTATGTGTGATTTAAGACACAGCTACTACCATGCATTGGGCCCTGAAATATGACCCCGCTCGACTTCTTATTCACCCTAGCTCTCTGTCCAGGAGTTGCAAGTAGTTTCTGGTGTTTGTAGCCTACTGGAGGCCGTGGACAGCGCTGACCGTAGGGGTGGGCTGTGATGCGGTAGGTACGTGGCCGGGTGTACCGAATACCCGTTAGGTATCTCGGGAACCCTGTTCATATCGTTCGGGGCTGTATGGGAAACCTCGGCCGGACTCCCTGCGGATGGAACCTGAATAGGCGATAAACCTGGACTAGAGGCTTAAGTGTTTAGGTAGGTCGTGGTCTACACCCACGTCGGCTTTCGCTTGAAGTCTGCCGAGCACATGTCGTGTGCAGACGCTAAGTGGTGGAAACATGTATGAAGAAATACACCCCTACAGGGTTATCATAATCTATTCGAATAGCCGCGTCCGCGGTAAAGGACTACTTGGTTGCCTATACAGTTCATAGACAAGTAAATGGAAACTGCTAAAAGCCTCAAGATAAGTGTGAGTGCCGAGGATGGCTCTTCCGTAGGAAGACGGAGACGGATCCTCGGTAGTGTATTAAATTGGTGAGTAGTGGACTCGTGTGCGCAAAACCATTTCAAGTTGGAGTATCGTAGGATAGCCTAGCCAAGAGTCAAAGCTGGCTTGCTGCAATAACTCCACCAACCCTTCTTGATAACATGCATGTATGTAGGATCTGATGTAAGTCTTGCTGAGTACCCTTGTACTCATGTTGCTATAATCTACATTTTTACAGAAGACGCTGCAACCCCTTCTGATGGGTTCTATGTAGACGTTGACATCAACGAGTAGGCTAAAGACCCAGGTGGTGACCCTGAGCTTGTGAAGGACCACGTAGTATAGCTAGGCTTTCCAAGCCTCTTTTATTTTACTAGTTGTCTGTACTCAGACAAGTTACTTCCGCTGCTGGTTTGTATGACTGTATGACTTGTATGTTGGGTCGTGAGACCCGTACCTTTGTGTATGATATGTATGGCTCCCTGAGCCTTAAATAAAGTACTTGTGTCGTAGAGTCATGTTGTGATGCTTCGTTGTATTTGCACATATCGAGCATATTGTGTGTATGATTGAAATGCTTGGTATGTCTGGGATCTGACTATCTAGTTGTTTATCTTTAGTAGCCTCTCTTACCGGGAAATGTCTCCTAGTGTTACCGCTGAGCCATGGTAGCTTGCTACTGCTCTGGAACACTTAGGCTGGCCGGCATGTGTCCTTCTTCGTTCCTGTGTCTGTCCCTTCGGGGAAATGTCACGCTTTGAGTACCGGAGTCCTGTTAGCCCGCTACAGCCCGGTTTACCGGAGTCCTGCTAGCCCAGTGCTACAGCCCGGACCCACTTGCTGATGACCGACACGTTCGAAGTTGGGTCATGGATGCCTGTCCCTGTAAGTCTGTGCCACTTTGGGTTTACGACTAGTCATGTCAGCCCGGGCTCTTTATCATATGGATGCTAGCGACACTATCATATACGTGAGCCAAAAGGCGCAAACGGTCCCGGGCAAAGGTAAGGCGACACCCGTGGGGATACCGTGCGTGAGGCCGCAAAGTGATATGAGGTGTTACCGGCTAGATCGATGTGACATCGAATCGGGGTCCTGACAGCAGGCTTATGGCCATGGCAAGAAGCCTCAAGAAAAAACAACAACAGCTTAGAGCTGATCAAGATTTGCTAGTTGACAGATGGACTGAAGTCCTTGCGGCCGAAGAGCATAAACTCGAACGCCCCTCCAAGAGCTACACAAAGCGCAGATTGCTACCCCGATTAGAGGAGGAAGCACTTGATGCGGCCGACCGGCCACCTCGTGGCCGCGACAGAGAGGCCTCTCGGCCCTCCACTCAAGCCGCACCCTGTACCAAGGCACGGGAATATGCGCCGGACTTACGAGATATGTTGGACGACAAGGCAAGGCAAACAAGATCGATCTACAGATCGCGGGGGTGCCCCACGGCTTGAGACAGTAACCGTCACGCCGGCCACAAATTCGGTAGGGCCGAACACAGTAGACAAAGCTCATTGGAGCTACGTCATGATATAGCCCAGTACAGAGGCGCCGCACACCCACTATGCTTCACGGAGGAAATAATGGATCATCAAATCCCCGAGGGTTTCAAACCCATAAACATCGAATCATATGATGGCACAACAGATCCTGCGGTATGGATCGAGGATTATCTCCTTCATATCCACATGGCCCGCGGCGATGATTTCCACGCCATCAAATACCTCCCACTCAAGCTTAAAGGACCAGCTCGGCATTGGCTTAACAGCTTGCCAACAGGATCGGCCAGGCAATTCTGGACACGGTTCCTAACAAAGAAAAATCAAATAGTCGATTGTCCGGATGCTGAGGCCCTAGCAGCCTTCAAGCACAATATCCGTGACGCGTGGCTGGCCCGGCACCTTGGACAGGAAAAGCCGAAATCTATGGCAGCACTCACGACACTCATGACCTGCTTTTGCGCAGGAGAAGATAGCCGGCTTGCTCGTAGCAACAATATGACCAAGAACCCTGGCAATTCAGACACCAGGGACAGTAGTGGCAGGCCGTGTCGCAACAAGCAGAAGCGCTGCATTAACAACGACAATGCTGAGGATACGACAGTTAATGCCGGATTCAGAGGCTCTAAATCCGGTCAGCGGAAAAAGCCATTCAAAAGGAATCCTAGGGGCCCGTCCAGTTTGGACCGAATACTCGACCGCTTGTGCCAGATACATGGCACCCCCGAAAAGCCGGCCAATCACACCAATAGGGATTGTTGGGTGTTCAAGCAGGCAAGCAAGTTAAACACCGAAAATAAAGACAAGGGGCTGCATAGCGATGACGACGAGGAGCCCCGGCCGCCGAACAACAGTGGACAGAAGGGTTTTCCCCCACAAGTGCGGACGGTGAACATGATATACGCAACCCACGTCCCCAAAAGGGAGCGGAAGCGCGCGTTAAGGGACATATACGCGGTAGAGCCAGTCACCCCAAAGTTTAACCCATGGTCCTCTTGCCCGATCACCTTTGATCGAAGGGACCATCCCACTAGCATCCGTCATGGCGGATTCGCCGCATTGGTTCTAGACCCAATTATTGACGAATTTCATCTCACTAGAGTCCTTATGGACGGCGGCAGCAGCCTGAACCTGCTTTACCAGGATACAGTGCGGAAAATGGGCATAGATCCCTCGAGGATTAAGCCCACCAAAACAACCTTTAAAGGCGTAATACCAGGTGCTCGGGCGAACCGCATTCGCCAAGTTCAATGCGGTACCGCACTACGCATACCTTAAGCTCAAGATGCCAGGCCCTCGAGGAGTAATTACGGTCAATGGAAACACCGAACGCTCCCTCCGAACGGAGGAGCACACGGCGGCCCTAGCAGCGGAAGTACAAAGCAGCCTCTCCAGGCAGCTCTCCAGTCTGGCCACTAAACGACCGGACACCGTCAAGCGCGCCCGGAGTAACCTACAACAAGACCGCCTAGCACGATCCGAGCAGGTGTAGCAATGCGGCCCCAACCCCAACCCTCGCAAAAAGGCGACGCCAGTACTTTGCGTACATAACTACGCTCTAGAGATACCATGGGTACAGGGGGAGGGGCACCATCACGGCACGCCCGAAACACGGCTTAAACCGTACCAGGGGCTGCCGATTTTTTAATTTTCTCTTACTTTCAGGACTCCATCCTTCGGAAGGCCTGTTCGGCGGTTCAGTTGCCGCACAAACGATGCAAGAACCAGGGAAGCAGACAAGCCACGCCGCATTACGGAACTCCCAGGTGGTCTCTATCACGAGCAGTATACCTGTTCCGCATACTATTCCGCAGCTTGCCCCTGGAATAGACATGTTAACTAGTCCAACCTTTCACTTATCGCATTATTTGTATCGTTCTGCTTTGATCGCAGCCCTTTTTAATAAACAATGCATAGCTTTCGTCTATTTTTGCATTACCCTTTTTTCTTTATACATGTTCCTTAACGACATGTTGCACCCGTACACGTTGGTACGGCCAAAATACGCCAGGGGCTTTAGTACCCCTCAATATGGTGTGAGAAGTCCGAACACTTTAACAAGTGCGGCACCCCGAACTTATAGCATTATATGCATCGGCTCCGAATCATGTGTTGGGTCAATAGTTGGGTTTGCCCGGCTCCTATATTTTGGTGCCTTATGTTCTGCTATATCGGCTAAGGTAGCACTAGGAGAACCACTGCGATTGTGCCCCAGTTGAGCTGGGTCGAGCACCTTAGTGGAGAAAGCTAAAACTGACTGTCATGATGAAGCGAGAGCTGGTCGCTGTTCGAGAGGTTTTTCGAGTCCCTAATGACTTATGCCGCTTAGGGCGAGGAGCCGGCTCTCTCCGGCCAAGGCGTGGATAGCGCCCCGAACTCGGTCTTCCGAATACCAGGGGCTTCGCCGAAATTTAAAATTATAGAATTCTATGGCTAAGTGAGAGTGTTCACGCATTATAGTCTGATTGCCTTGTTCGTTGGGCTGAGCGCCTCCCTCGAAGGACCCAAACATGGGAAAAAGAGCACTCAGGTTTATCCCCGAACACCCCAGCACTAGCGGCACGGGGGCAGAAGCCGACGACTCGCCATCTCTCAGAATTGATAAACAACCGCACATAAGGTAATATTTTAAATTCCAACAGCATTGCTTAGCGCATATGAACAAGTTTTCAGCGCATAGGACAAAATGAGCAAGTTTCACTCAAAAATTACATCCCTAGAACATTCATCCGCCACAAGGCAGGCACCCTTCGGAACATCCTTATAATAATTCTCGGGCTTGTGATGCTCTTTCCCCGGCGGTGGCCCGTCCTTCACAAGCTTCTCAGCATCCAGCTTGCCCCAGTGCACCTTAGCACGGGCAAGGGCCCTACGGGCACCTTCAATGCAGACGGAGCGCTTGATGACTTCGAGCCTTGGACAGGCCTCCACCAGCCGCCGCACCAGCCCGAAATAGCTCCCAGGCAGAGCCCCTCCAGGCCAAAGCCGAACAATGAGGCCCTTCATGGCCTGTTCGGCCGCCTTGTGGAGCTCGGCCAATTGCTTCAGCTGGTCGCTCAGGGGCACGGGGTGTCCGGCCTCAGCATACTGAGACCAGAACACCTTCTCTGTCGACCTGCCCTCCTCGGCTCGATAGAATGCGGCGGCATCGGCCACACTCTGGGGAAGATCTGCGAATGCTCCTGGAGAGCTCCGGATTCGGGTAAGTAACAAGTAACTCACGTTTATGTGTTTGCTTTGCATAAAGAATGCCTTACCCGCCGCTATCTTCTTCACCTCATCCAACTCCTGGAGGGTCTTCTGGGATTCGGCCTTGGCAGACTTGGCATTTTCAATAGCCACCGCAAGCTCGGACGCTCGCGTCTTTGAGTCAAGCTCCAAACTCTCATGTTTTTCCATGAGAGCCTGGAGCTCTTGCCGTACCTTGCCAACCTCGACCTCATACTTATCCCGCTCGGTGCGCTCCGAGGCCGCCCTCTTCTCGGCCTCGACCAGCGCTTGCTTAAGGGTCGCCACCTCAGACGTGGCCCCTGCAATAGCCACGATAATCCTGTCATTCTTTGCAATTGCACCTTTTTATATATATTTGAAAACAAGGTATTTCTTACCTTCATTGTCCTCGAGCTGCTTCTTGGCACGCCCGAGCTCTTGCTCGGACCGCTCGAGGTTCTACTTTAGCGTGTCCACTTCCGCAGTCAGTGCGGCGGACGCAAGCAGAGAAGCCTACATACGCATATGGACTCATTTTTTTTAGACTCCTGCGAATTTTATTTGATCCTCTATTCAGCTTTTCTTCCCGAATGCCAAACAGAGCATCAGGGGCTACTGTCTATGCAGTAATATTATTTACACATTCTTTACTTACCTCAAAGCTTGCTAAAAGGCTAGTACAAGCTTCAGTAAGTCCGCTCTTGGCGGACTAAACCTTCTGGACCACAGCACTCATAATGGTGCGGTGCCCCTCGTCGATGGAGGCACCTTGGAGCGCCTCCAACAGATTGTCCGATGCCTCCGGTTGGACGGGGGTCACCGGCACGGTGGGCTTGCTCCTCTTGGAAGGAGATCCCCCACCGGACTCTGGAACCTTTGAAGGTTCTGGAGCGGTGTCCGGCCTAGAGCCGTACTTGGATCCCTGGGGGGTTTCATCCCCTTTACTCCTGGAGTCCGGGAGGTCTCCTTGCGGCGCCTCCAGGACCATCTCCTCCCGGCTTGGAACCTGTTGGGACAACACTTCGGTGTCGTCCGTAGGGCGGGGGGAGGAAGCCGTTGGAAGCGAGTTCACATCCGACGAGTCTAGTGAGCCGCTCGACGATGCGTCGAGCCGATCTTTGGGTGGGCTGCATAAACATATTCGACATAAGGGAAAGTTGTGCAATAAACGAATACTATGAATTACTCTGGTATCCGGATACTTACGAGTTTGCCAGGGGCTTGGCCCTGGGCAGCCACTCCTCTCCGCTGTCATCGGCGTCGGTGGAGTAGTCCGGAGGAAGGGTTTTCCCCTTCTTGGACCCTCCGGCCTCCCTAGAGAGGGCGTCCTTCCTTTTCTTCTCTCCTCCCGCTGGAGGGGGAGAGGTCTCTTCTTCTTCCTCCTCGTCTTCACGACAGGAATGCGCCTCGGAACCATCGGATGATGGATCCGGCACCTCCTGGTGCTAGGCACTCTTTCCAGTCCCCGTGGCCTTTTTCGCGGCCTTATTCTCCGGCACCACATAGGGTGCCGGAACCAGCAACTTCGCCAAGCAAGCGTCCACTGGGCCTTCGGGCAAAGGAGCCGGACAGTTGATCTGTCCGGACGTCACCTGCCAATCCTGTCAAAGGTAAGGGAGCATAGATCCCGCATGGAGTCAAACTATCAAAAACTGATACCCTGTAAAAGGAAAAAACAGCTTACCGCGAGATTGTGACGCTGCGCACTGAATCCGCGATCCTCGGTAGCGGATGTGGGAGCCTCGACGCCCTTGAAAAGCACCTTCCAGGCATCTTCGTACGTCGTGTCAAAGAGCCTGCTCAGAGTTTGGTGCCGCGTCGGGTCGAACTCACACAGGTTGAAAGCCCGTTGTTGACACGGGAGGATCAAGCGGATGAGCATAACCTGGACTACGTTAACAAGTTTGAGCTTCTTGTCCACCAGAGTTTGGATGCATGTTTGGAGTCCGGTCAGCTCTCCTTTTTTACCCCACGACAGGCCTGTTTCCTTCCAGGAGGTGAGCCGCGTAGGCGGTCCGGATCAAAACTCGGGGGGTGCGACCCATTCGGTGTCGCACGGCTCGGTGATGTAAAACCACCCCGATTGCCACCCCTTCAGGGTCTCCACAAAGGAGCCCTCGAGCCATAGGAAGTTGGCCATCTTGCCCACCATGGCGCCTCGGCACTCCGCCTGGTTGCCGCGCACCACCTTTGGCTTGACATTGAAAGTCTTGAGCCATAGGCCGAAATGGGGGCGGATGCGGAGGAAAGCCTCGCACACGACGATAAACGCCGAGATGTTGAGGACAAAGTTCAGGCCAGATCGTGGAAATCTAGGCCGTAGTAGAACATGAGCCCCCGGACAAATGGGTGGAGAGGGAAGCCCAGTCCGCGGAGGAAATGGGGGAGGAACACCACCCTCTCATGGGGCCTAGGGGTGGGGATGAGCTGCCCCTTTTCGGGAAGTCAGTACGTGATGTCGTTAGACAGGTATCCGGCCTTCCTCAGCTTTTTGATGTGTCCCTCCGTGATGGAGGAAACCATCCACTTGCCTCCCATTCCGGACATGGCTGGAGAAGGTTGAGGTGGGGAGTGCGGATTTGGGCGTTGGAGCTCGAGTGCGCAAGAATGGATAGGCGAAGGAGGAAGAAGGCGTAGGTGAAAAGGTGCATCCTTATCCCCTTATATGGGTGGACGCAACTACATGTCCCCACCAGCCTGGTAAAACTCGCTTATCTCCAAGCACCGTAATCAATGGCGCGGTTGGGTTACCCATGCCCATATTGATGAGAATCCCGGAATAAGGGGACACGATCTCTGCTTTAACAAGACGTGCCAAGGAAACCGCCTCGCATGACGCGCTGAGGTGGGATAATGAAACGACTCGGATAAAGGCTTAGCCGTGGTGTGTCACATTATTGAATACGTCAGTAGATTAGATTTGTGTAAATATTATTCTCTCTACGGCAATATGTGGAAACTTATTTTGCAGAGCCGGACACTATCTTTGTGTTCAAAATCTTCTATGAAGTACTTGGAGGAGGAACCCGCCTTGCAATGCCGAAGACAGTCTGCGTGCCAGACTCGTCGTCATTGAAGCCTAGTTCAGGGGCTACTGAGAGAGTCCTGGATTAGGGGGTGTCCGGATGGCCAGACTATACCTTCAGCCGGACTCCTGGACTATGAAGATACAAGATTGAAGACTTCGTCCCGTGTTCGGAAGGGACTTTCCTTGGCGTGGAAGGCAAGCTTGGCGATACAGATATGCAGATCTCCTACCATTGTAACCGACTTTGTGTAACCCTAACCCTCTCCGGTGTCTATATAAACCGGAGGGTTTTAGTCCGTAGGACAACATACACAACAACAATCATACCATAGGCTAGCTTCTAGGGTTTAGCCTCTCTGATCTCGTGGTAGATCTACTCTTGTACTACCCATATCATCAATATTAATCAAGCAGGACGTAGGGTTTTACCTCTATCGAGAGGGCCCGAACCTGGGTAAAACTTTGTGTCCCTTACCACCTATTACCATCCGGCCTAGACACACAGTTCGGGACCCCCTACCCGAGATCCGCCGGTTTTGACACCGACAGTTGCTAGTAGTGTTAATTACTCCTTGTAGTTGATGCTAGTTGGTTTAATTGGTGGAAGATCATATGTTCAGATCCTTTATGCATATTAATACCCCTCTGATTATGAACATGTTTATGCTTTGTGAGTAGTTACGTTTGTTCCTGAGGACAAGGGAGCGGTCTTGCTATTAGTAGTCATGTGAATTTGGTATTCGTTTGATTTTTTGATGAGATGCATGTTGTCTAGCCTCTAGTGGTGTTATGTGAAAGTCGACTACATGACACTTCACCATTATTTGGGCCTAGAGGAAGGCATTGGGAAGTAATAAGTAGATGATGGGTTGCTAGAGTGACAGAAGCTTAAACCCTAGTTTATGCATTGCTTCGTAAGGGGATGATTTGGATCCATATGTTTCATGCTATGGTTAGGTCTACCTTAATACTTTTGTTGTAGTTGCGGATGCTTGCAATAGAGGCTAATAATAAGTGGGATGCTTGTTCAAGTAAGAACAGCGCCCAAGCACCAGTCCACCCACTTGTCAAATTATCAAAGTACCGAACGCGAATCATATGAACATGATGAAAACTAGCTTGACGATATTCCCATGTGTCCTCGGGAGCGCTTTTCCTTATATAAGAGTTTGTCCAGGCTTGTTGAGGGATTCCTGGATTAGGGGGTCTCCGGACAGCCGGACTATATCCTTTGTCCGGACTGTTGGACTATGAAGATACAAGATTGAAGACTTCGTCTCGCGTCCGGATGGGACTCTACCTAGCGTGGAAGGCAAGCTAGGCAATACAGATATGGATATCTCCTCCTTTGTAACCGACCTTGTGTAACCCTAGCCCCCTCCGGTGTCTATATAAACAGGAGGGCTTTAGTCCGTAGGACAACAGACCATCATACCGTAGGCTAGCTTCTAGGGTTTAGCCTCTCCGATCTCGTGGTAGATCAACTCTTGTACTACTCATATTATCAAGAATAATCAAGCAGGACATAGGGTTTTACCTCCATCAAGAGGGCCCGAACATGGGTAAAATATCGTGTCCCCTGCCTCCTGTTACCATCCGCCTTAGATGCACAGTTCGGGACCCCCTACCCGAGATCCGCCGGTTTTGACACCGACATTGGTGCTTTTATTAAGAGTTCCTCTGTGTCGTCACCATTAGGCTTGATGGCTCCTTCAATCATCGATAGCGATGCAGTCCAGGGTGAGACATTTCTCGCCAGATAGATCTTTGTATTCGGTGGCTTCACACTGCGGTCCAACTCGCTTGGCGATCTGGAGTAGATCGAAAGTTACGCCCCTGGCCACCAGGTCAAGTTTGGAAGCTTAAACTACACGGCCGATATCCGCGGAGACTTGATCTTCGACGGATTCGAGCCCCTGCCGAGTGCGCTACACGGTCTCGATGAGCATGATTTAGCTCTGCCATCGGACAATGCTCCGGCGGTTGCACCGGCGACTGCTCCGACCCTCAATTCGGAGCCAACCGTGCCATCAATGGACGGGTGGATAGACCCCGCCATGGAGGTCGTACTCTCAGCGGCGATCGAGCCGAGGATTGACCTTACCCTTCACGGGAGCCGCGACGCCGAACTACTGGATTCTTCCCCGGCCACGGACTACGAACCGCCTGTGCCCGTGCCCATCGAATCCGACTGGGCCCCGATCATGGAGTTTACCTCTGCATATATCTTCCAGCACTCACCCTTCGGCGACATACTGAACTCATTAAGGTCTCTCTCCTTGTCAGGAGAGTCCTGGCCGAACTATGTCCGGCAGGATTGGGATGCGGATGACGAAGAAATTCGCCGCCCACCCACCACCCATTTAGTAGCCACTGTCGGTGACTTAACCGACATGCTCGACTTCGACTCCAAAGACATCGACGGTATGGACGACGATGCGGAAGGCGAAGAGGAACCACTGCCCATAGGGCACTGGACAGCCACCTCATCATACGATATATACATGGTGGACACACCCAAAGAAGGCAATGGCGATGGGACAACGGAGGATGACCCCTCCAAGAAGCAGCCTAAGCCTTGACGTCAGCAGCGCCGCTCTAAATCCCGCCAAGGCAAATGTGGTGATACTGGCACAGGAGATAATAGCACTCCGGACAGTGCCGAAGACGGCAACAATCCCCTCCAGCAAGATTTAGGGCAGGAGGATGGAGAAGCCAGCCCTCTCGAGAGAGCGGCAGATGGAGAGGCGGAGGATGATAATTACATGCCTCCCTCCGAAGACGAGGCAAGCCTCGACGATGACGAATTCTTCGTGCCTGAGAATCCCATCGAACAAGAGCGCTTCAAGCGTGGGCTTATAGCTACGGCAAATAGCCTTAAGAAAAAGCAGCAGCAGCTTCAAGCTGATCAAGATTTGCTAGCTGACAGATCGACTAAAGTCCTTGCGGCCGAGGAATATAAACTCGAACGCCCCTCCAAGAGTTACCCAAAGTGCAGGTTGCTACCCCGACTGGAGGAGGAAGCACCAAAACCTACATCCCTAGCGTATGACGCGGCAGATCAGCCACCTCATGGCCGCAACAGAGAGGCATTCCAGCCGAAAGCTCAACCGGCACCCCGACGCCACTCAAATGAAAATGTCAGGGCATGGGGAAATACGCCAGACCTACGAGACGTATTGGAGGACAAAGCAAAACACGCAAGATCGATCTACGGATCACGAGGGCGTGCCACTATGCGAGACGATAACCGTCACTCAGATATAGTAAAAGTAAATCCGGCCGGGCCGAACACAGCGGACAGGACTCATTCGAGCTGCATCACGATATATCCCAGTACAGAGGCGCCGCACACCCCCTATGCTTCATAGACGAAGTAATGGATCACCAGATCCCAGAGGGTTTCAAACCCGTAAATATTGAATCATACGACAGCACAACAGATCCTGTGGTATGGATTGAGGACTTCCTCCTGCACATCCACATGGCCCGCGGTGACGATCTACACGCCATCAAATACCTCCACTCAAACTCAAAGGACCATCTCGGCATTGGCTCAACAGCCTGCCAGCATAATCCATTGGCTATTGGGAAGATCTGGAAGCCGCATTCCTCGACAACTTCTAGGGCACTTATGTGCGACCACCAGATGTCGATGACTTGAGCCACATAATTCAGCAGCCAGAGGAATCGGCCAGACAATTCTGGACACGGTTCCTGACAAAGAAAAATCAAATCGTCGACTGTCCGGATGCAGAGGCCTTAGCAGCTTTCAAGCAAAACATCCGCGACGAGTGGCTCGCCCAGCACCTTGGCCAGGAAAAGCCGAAATCTATGGCGGCCCTCACGACACTCATGACCCGCTTTTGTGCGGGAGAAGACAACTAGTTGGCTCACAGCAACAATATATCAAAGAACCATGGTACTTCGGATACCAAGGATGGCAATGGCAGGTCACGTCGCAACAAACACAAGCGCCGCATTAACAGCGACAATACTAAGGATACGACAGTCAATGCCGGATTCAAAGGCTCAAAACCCGGTCAGCGGAAAAAGCCATTCGAAAGATGCACTCCGGGCCCGTCCAGTTTGGACCGTATACTCAACCGCTCGTGTCAAATACACGACACCCCCGACAAGCCAGCCAATCACACCAACAGGGATTGTTGGGTGTTGAAGGAGGCTGGCAAGTTAAATGCCGAAAACAAAGACAAGGGGTCACATAGCGATGATGAGGAGGAGCCCCGGCAGCCGAACACCGGAGGACATAAGAGGTTCCCTCCACAAGTGCGGACGGTGAACATGATATACGCAACCCACATCCCCAAGAGGGAGCGGAAGCGTGCGCTCAGGGACGTATGTGCGTTGGAGCCAGTCGCCCCAAAGTTCAACCAATGGTCCTCCTGTCCGATCACCTTTGATCGCAGGGACCACCCCACTAGTATCCGTCATGGCGGATTTTCCGCACTAGTCCTAGAACCAATCATTGACGGATTTCACCTCACTCGAGTCATTATGGATGGCGGCAGCAGCCTGAACCTGCTTTATCAGGACACAGTGCACAAAATGGGCATAGACCCCTCAAGGATCAAACCAACAAAAACGACATTCAAAGGTGTCATACCAGGTGTAGAGGCCCATTGCATAGGCTCAATCACACTGGAAGTGGTCTTCGGATCCCCGGATAACTTCCGAAGCGAGGAGTTAATCTTTGATATAGTCCCATTCCGCAGTGGCTATCACGCACTGCTCGGGTGAACCGCATTTGCGAGATTCAACGCGGTACCGCACTATGCATATCTCAAGCTCAAGATGCCAGGACCTCGGGGGGTCATCACAGTCAATGGAAATACAGAGCGCTCTCTCTGAACGGAGGAGCACACTACGGCCCTCGCGGCAGAAGCACAAAGCAGCCTCTTAAGGCAGTCCACCAGTTCGGCGATTCAAGATCCGGACACCTTCAAACGCGCCTAGAGTAATCGGCAACAAGACCGCCTGGCATTTTCCGAGCTCGCATAGCAATGCGGCCCCCACACCGGCCCCAACCAAACGGCAAAATCCGTGCCACGCGTGCATAATTATGCATTAAAAATACCATGGGCACAGGTGGGGAGGAGGGCACGACTGTGGCACGCCCCAAGACGCGGCTCAACCATGCCAGGGGCTTCCTGTTTTGTTATTTTTCTCTTTCAGGACTTTAATCTCTGGAAACCTTGTTCGGCAGCATGATTGCCAGACACATGATGCAGCAACCAAGGAGGCAGAAAGCTACGTCGCACCATGGAACTCTCAGGTGGATTACGATAACGAGTGAAATACTTGCTTTAATACCATTCCTCAGCCTGCCCTCGGAGGGGACATGTCAAATAGTCCTACTTTTTGCTTATCGCACTGCTTGTATCATTCAGCTTTAACGCAACCTTTGTGAATAAACAATGCATAGCACTAAGACTATTATTGCATTCTTCTTATATATATATATATATATATATATATATATATATATATATATATATATATATATATATATATATGTTCATTCATGACATCTAGCACCCGTACACTCTGGTACGACCAAAAAGCTAAGGGCTTAAGTATACCCCGCAATACGGCATGAGAAGTCCGAACACTTACAACAGTGCGGTTCCCCGAACTTATATCATTATATGCATCAGCTTCGAATCATGTCTTGGGTCAATAGTTGGGTTTGCCCGGCTCCCATGTTTTGGTACCTTACATATCGGCTAAGGTAGCACTGGGAGAACTACTGCGATTGTGCCCCGGTTCTGCTGGGCTAAGCACCTCAGTAGAGAAAGCTAAAACTGACTGTCATGATAAGGCAAGAGACTGGTCGCTGTTCGAGAGGTTTCGAGTCCGTAAAGACTTATGCCGCTTAGAGCGAGGAGTCGGCTCTGTCCGGCTTAAGGCGTGTATAGCGCCCTGAATTTGGCCTTCCGAATAATAGGGGCTTCACCAAAATTTAAAATTATAGAATTCTATGGCTAAGTGAGAGTGATAAAGCATTATAGTCTGATTGCCTTGTTCATTGCGCTGAGCACCTCCCTCGAAGGACCCAAAAATGGGAACAAGAGTGCTCGGACTTATCCCGAACACCCCGGCACTTGTGGCATGGGGGCGGAAGCCGACGACTGGCCATCTCTCAGATTTGATAAACAGCCGAATAGAAGGTAATATTTTAAATTCAAACAAGCGTTGCATAGCGCATATGAACAAGTTTTCATCATACAGGATCACACGAGCAAGTTGATTCAAATATTACATCTTTCGCACACTCATCCGCTACAAGACGGGCACCCTTCAGGAAACCATCATAGTATATCTCGGTGTGGGGATGCTCCTTGCCCTACGGCGGTCCCTCCTTCACCAGCTTCACGGCGTCCATCTTGGCCCAGTGCACCTTCCCACGGGCGAAAGCCCGGCATGCACCTTCGATGCAGACAGACCGCTTGATGACTTCCAACCGTGGGCAGGCATCCATAAGCCGCCTCACCAGGCCGAAGTAGTTGTTGCAGAGGGCGTCGCCAAGTCACATCCGGACTATAAATCCCTTCATGTCCTGTTCGGCCGCCTTGTGTAGCTCGACCAGTTGCATCAGCTGGTCACCCATAGGCACCAGGTGTTCGGTCCCAGTATACTGGCACCAGAACAACTTCTCCGTTGAGCTTCCCTCCTCGGCCTAGTAAAATTTGTCGGCATACAACACGCTGCGGGGCAAATCTGCGAATGCTCCTGGAGAGCTCCGAACTCGGGTAAGTAACAAGTAATTTACTTTCACATGCTTGCTCTACATATTGAATGCCTTACCCGCCACTATCTTCCTCATCGCCTCAATCTCCCAGAGGGCCTTTTGGGCTTCGATCTTGGCATTCTTTGCACTCTCGGGGGCCACAGCAAGCTCGGACTCTCGTGTCTTCGAGTCAAGCTCCAAAGCCTCGGGCTCTGTCACGAGAGCCTCGAGCTCTTGCTGCACCTCGCCCACCCGTGCCTCCTGCTTTTCGTGCTCGGTGCGCTCCTGGGCCGCTTTGTTTTCGGGCTCGGACAGCGCTTGCTTCAGGGTCGCCACTTCGGTCGTGGCCCCTGGCAAATTCATGATGATCCTATCATTTTGCAACCGCATCTTTATATATATATATAGACTAGGTATTAGTTACCTTTGTTCTCCTCGAGCTGCCTCTTAGCAAGGCCGAGCTCTTTCTCGGACCCCTCGAGGTCCTGCTTCAGTGCGGTGACCTCCGCAGTCAGTGCGGCAGAGGTCAGCAGCGTAGCCTGCATAAGCATATAGACATACTTATATTAGACTCCTGCAGATATCATTTGATCCTCTATCCGGCTTTTCTTTGTGAACACCAAACAGAGCATCAGGGGCTACTGTCTATGCGGTAATATTTTTCCTATATTTTAAATACTTACCTCAAAGCCTGTTAGAAGGCTGGCACATGCTTCAGTCAGTCCGCTCTTGGCGGACTGAACCTTCTTGATCACCACACTCATAATAGTGCGGTGCTCTTCGTCGATGGAAGCACCGCGAAGCGCTCCCAGCAGGTTGTCCGGTGCCTATAGATGGACAGAGGTCACCGGCACGGGCGTTTTGCCCCTTTTTGAAGGAGGCCGCCTTCCCGAGTCCGGAACCACTGGAGGCCGTACTTGGAGCATCAGAGGCCGTACTTGGAGCCTCCGGGAGCCTGGCTCCCTTTGCTCCTGGAGTCCGGAAGGCCGCCTTGAGGCGCCTCCGGGACTGTCTTCCCCCGCCTCGGTGCCCCTTGAGACAATACCTCGGCATTGTCCGTAGGGCAAGGGGAGGAGATAGTCGGAAGTGGATCGCTATCCATATCCGACGAGTCCAATGAGCCGTCCGATGAGGATACGTCGATATGGGCTTGGGTCGGTCTGCATGAACTTATTCGGCATTAGGGGAAGTAGTGCGATAAAGGTATGCTATGAGTTACTCTGGTATCCGAATACTTACGACTTCGCCAGGGGCTTGGCCCTGAGCAGCCACTCATCTTCGCCTTCGGCGGCGGCGGTGGAGCAGTCCGGAAGGAGAGTCCTTCCCTTCTTGGACCCTTCGGCCTCCCCAGTGGGGGCAACCTTCCTTTTCTTGTCTCCCCTGACTAGAGGGGAGCATCTCCATATTCCTCCTTGTCTTCATTGGAGGAGTGCATCGCGGAGTCATCGGACGATGAGTCCGATACCACCTGGCGCCGGGAACTCTTTCGGGTTCCCTTGGCCTTCTTCTTGGTCTTCTCCGGCACCTTGTAGGGAGCCGGTGTTAGCATCTCCGTCAGGAGAGTGTCCACATTATCTTAGGGCAGGGGGGCCGGACAGTTACTCTGCTCCGATGCCTCCACCCAGTCCTGTCAAAGGCATGGAGCTCAGATCTCGCACATGGTTAATCTATGGGAAATAAATATCATACCAGATGTACAGCACTTACCGGGTTCGCAGGGCGCTTCACGCTTAGCCCGCGGTCCTCGGTGAGAGAGGGAGGGACCTCGGCGCCCTTGAACAGCACCCTCCAAACGTCTTTGTGCGTCATGTCGAAGAGCTCACTTAGACTCTGGTGCCGGGCCGGGTCGAACTCCCATAAGTTGAAATCTCATTGTTGACAAGGGAGGATCCGACGGAAGAGCATGACCTGGACTATGTTCACAATCTTGAGTTTCTAGCTTGTCATGTTCCGGATACATTTCTGGAGTCTGTCCAGCTCCACCGAGGAACCCACGACAGGCCCTTCTCCTTCCAGGAAGTGAGGCGCGTGGGGATTCCGGGTCGAAACTCGGCGGCCGCCTCCCAGTTGGCGTCGCGCGGCTCGGTGATGTAGAACCACGCCGTCTACCACCCCTTTATGGTCTCCACGAAGGAGCCTTCAAGCCATATAACATTGGGCATCTTGCCCACCATGGCTCCGCCGCATTCCGCTTGTTGGCCACCCACCACCTTCGGCTTGATATTGAAGGTCTTCAGCCACAGACCGAAGTGGGGCCGGATACGGAGGAAAGCCACGCACATGACGATGAACGCCGAGATGTTGAGGATGAAATTCGGGGCCAGATCATGAAACTCCAGCCCGTAGTAGAACATAAGGCCGCGGACAAATGGATGGAGGCGAAACCCCAGTCCGCGGAGGAAGTGATGGAGGAAAACCACCCTCTCATGAGGTTCCAGGGTAGGGATGATCTGCCCGGCAGCTGGCAGCCGATGCGTGATATCCGCGGCTAAGTATCCGGCTCCTTGCAGCTTTTTGATGTGTCCCTCCATAACGGAGGAAGCCAACCACTAGCCTCCTGCTCTGGACATGATTGGAGAAGGTTGAGGAGAAGGATGTGGACTTGGGCGTTGGAGCTCGAGTGCGCGAGAATGGATGAGCAAGGAGGAAGAAGGCATGGGTAGAAGAAGGTTAAACCTTATCCCTTTATAAGGGGGGACGAAACTATGCGCCCCCACAAGCCTGGTAAAACTCGCTTGTCCCCCAAGCGTCGTAATTGATGGCGTGGTTGGGTTACCCATGTCCGTATTAATGAGAATCCCGTAATAAGGGGGACACAATCTCTGCTTTGACAAGACGTGTCAAGAAACCACCTCGTGTTATGTGCGGGGCTGGGTAGAGAAAAATGGTTCGAATAATCACTGGTCCATGGCATGATGTCATGTTGCCAAAACGTGTCAGCAGATTAGATTTGTGGAAATATTATTCTCTCTACGGTGGTATGTGGAACTTAATTTGCAGGGCCGGACACTATTCTTGTATTCAAATTCTTCCGTGGAGTATTCGGAGGAGGAACCCGCCTTCCAATGCCGAAGACAACACTGCGCGCCGGACTCATCGTCATTGAAGCCTGGTTCAGGGGCTACTGAGGGAGTCCTGGATTAGGGGGGTCTCCGGACAGTCGGACTATATCCTTTGTCCAGACTGTTGGACTATGAAGATACAAGATTGAAGACTTCGTCTCGTGTCCGGATGGGACTCTACCTGGCGTGGAAGGCAATCTAGGCAATACGGATATGGATATCTCCTACTTTGTAACCGACCTTGTGTAACCCTAGCCCGTTCCAGTGTCTATATAAACCGGAGGGCTTTAGTCCATAGGACAACAGACAATCATACCATAGGCTAGCTTCTAGGGTTTAGCCTCTCCGATCTCGTGGTAGATCAACTCTTGTACTACTCATATTATCAAGAATAATCAAGCGGGACGTAGGGTTTCACCTCCATCAAGAGGGCCCGAACCTGGGTAAAACATCGTGTCCCCTGCCTCCTGTTACCATCCACCTTAGACGCACAGTTCGGGACCCCCTACCTGAGATCCGCCGGTTTTGACACCGACACTTGTCCTTTGCTAAAAAAGGATTGGGCCACCTTGCTGCACTTTATTTACTTTTGTTACTTGTTGCTCGTTACAAATTATCTTATCACAAAACTATCTGTTACCACTTATTTCAGTACTTGCAGAGAATACCTTTCTGAAAACCTCTCATCATTTCCTTCTACTCCTTGTTGGGCTCGACACTCTTACTTATCGAAAGGACTATGTTAGATCCCCTATACTTGTGGGTCATCATAGTGCGGGAAAAGGCTCTTCGAGCCCACGCCTGGGGTGCGGTGTTGTCAAGCGTGCACTGGATTCTGGAATCCTCCGCTATGAACACCGTGACAAGACGTGGCGATTACAGACCGGCCGGCCCCCATTAATTACGGCGGCCATTTAACCTACCCTTGTGTCTCTTCAACCTTTCGATCGGGCCCCACCATTGCAAGAAGCACACCCACCATGAGAAATTCTTAGAGGGTATCCTGCGCGGCTCCAATGGCACTCCAAGCGGCTACCGACGACGAGCAGCAGTTCACCATGCGTGGCATGGTGGACACCCACAGAAGGTTCATGGACCTCTCGATGGTGTACACCAACGACCCGGTCTAGGCGGAGCACTCCATCCACATCATGGAGCTGTTGCTTGCCGACGAGAAGTACAAGGTGGTCGGGTTCGACCTCGAGTACACCCGCGCTCATGCTGGGTCTCGTCCCAAGGTCGCTGTCGCCCAGATGTGCGTGCGCCGCCATGTCCTCGTCTACCACTACTGCCTAGCCACAAGGCCTTGCGAGCGTTTCGCCAGGTTTGTCAACAACCCCCACTACATGTTCGTTGTGGTGGACATCACCAACAATGTAAAGGTGCTCAAGAATTCGGGCATCGCCTGCTAGAATCTTGTCGACATCCAGGGCCAATACAAGAACAGGGGCAGCAAGGAGCATGAGAAGGACTCACTGGTTCACCTCGCCGAGGCCATCATCGACCCCTACTACAGAGACATGAAGGATTCATGCAACAAGAACAAGCATGCCTGGCACTCGGCCTGGATGGAGAAACTCGACAAAGCTCACGTCATGTACGCGGCCAAGGAGGCGTACACGAGCTACGACATGTACTGGCGGATCGTTGACATGAGGAAGTCCCTCCTTCCCCAAAACGGCCAGGGATCCAACCAGAAGCAGAGCAATGGCAAGCGTCATCGCAACAATAAGTAGATGATTAGATCCTCGTTTCTCCTACTTTACTATGCATGTAGTGAAGGAAATATGCCCTAGAGGCAATAATAAAGTTATTATTTATTTCCTTATATCATGATAAATGTTTATTATTCATGCTAGAATTGGATTAACCAGAAACATAATACACGTGTGAATACATAGACAAACAGTATGTCCATAGTATGCCTCTACTTGACTAGCTCATTGAATCAAAGATGGTTAAGTTTCCTAGCCATAGACATGAGTTGTCATTTGATTAATGGGGTCACATCATTACAGAATGATGTGATTGACTTGACCCATTCCGTTAGCATAGCACATGATCGTTTAGCTTTTTTGTATTGCTTTCTTCATGACTTATACATGCTCCTATGACTATGAAATTATGCAACTCCCGTTTACCGGAGGAACACTTTGTGTACTACCAAACGTCACAACGTAACTGGGTGATTATAAAGGTGCTCTACAGGTGTCTCCGGAGATACTTGTTGGGTTGGCGTATTTCGAGATTAGGATTTTTCACTCTGATTGGCGCAGAGGTATCTCTGGGCCCACTCGGTAATGCACATCACTATAAGCCTTGCAAGCATTGCAACTAATGAGTTAGTTGCGGAATGATGTGTTAGGGAACGAGTAAAGAGACTTGCCGGTAACGAGATTGAACTAGGTATTGAGATACCGACGATCGAATCTCGGGCAAGTAACATACCGATGACAAAGGGAACAACGCATGTTGTTATGCGGTTTGGCCGATAAAGATCTTCGTAGAATATGTAGGAGCCAATATGAGCATCCAGATTCCTCTATTGGTTATTTACCGGAGAGGTGTCTCGGTCATGTCTACATAGTTCTCGAACCCGTAGGGTCCGCACGCTTAAAGTTCGATGACGGTTATATTATGAGTTTATGTGTTTTGATGTACCGAAGGAGTTTGGAGTCCCGAATGAGATCGGGGACATGACGAGGA
Source organism: Triticum dicoccoides (assembly GCF_002162155.2). NCBI lineage: Eukaryota > Viridiplantae > Streptophyta > Magnoliopsida > Poales > Poaceae > Triticum > Triticum dicoccoides. The sequence continues at coordinate 159,697,172 of NC_041388.1, forward strand.
GTCTCTAAATGGTCGAGACGTAAAGATCGATATATTGGACGAGTATATTCGGATATCGGAAAGGTTCCAAGTGATTCGGGTATTTTTGGGAGTACTGGGGAGTTATGGGAATTTGTATTGGGCCTTAATGTGCCATACGGGAAAGGAGAGAAAGGCCTCAAAGGGTGGCCGCACCCCTCCCCATGGGCTGGTCCGAATTGGACTAGGGAGGGGGAGCGCCCCCTTCCTTCCTTCTCCTTTTCCCTTCCCTTTCCTTTCCTCCTACTCCTACTACATGGAAGGGCTCGTAGTTCTACTAGGAAAAGGGGAATCCTACTCCCGATGGGAGTAGGACTCCCCTAGGGCGCGCCATAGAGAGGGCCGGCGCTCCCCCTCCTTCACTCATTTATATACGGGGGTAGGGGGCTCCCCAAAGACACAACAATTGATCTCTTGATCTCTTAGCCGTGTGCGGTGCCCCCCTCCACCATAATCCACCTCGATCATATCGTAACGGTGCTTAGGCGAAGCCCTGCGTTGGTAGAACATCATCATCGTCACCACACCGTCGTGCTGACGAAACTCTCCCTCAACACTCGGCTGGATCAGAGTTCGAGGGACATCATCGAGTTGAACGTGTGCAGAACTCGGAGGTGCCGTGTGTTCGATACTTGATCGGTCAGATCGTGAAGATGTATGATTACATCAACCACGTTGTGCTAACGCTTCTGCTTTCGGTCTACGAGGGTACATGGACAACACTCTCCCCTCTCATTGCTATGCATCACCATGATCTTGCATGTGCGTAGGAAATTTTTTGAAATTACTACGTTCCCCAACAGTGGCATCCGAGCCAGGTTTTATGCGTTGATGTCATATGCACGAGTAGAACACAAGTGAGTTGTGGGCGATATAAGTCATACTGCTTACCGGCATGTTATACTTTGGTTCGGCGGTATTGTTGGATGAAGCGGCCTGGACCGACATTACGCGTACGCTTACGCGAGACTGGTTCTACCAACGTGCTTTGCACACAGGTGGCTGGCGGGTGTCAGTTTCTCCAACTTTAGTTGAATCGAGTGTGGCTACGCCCGGTCCATGAGAAGGTAAAAACAGCACTAACTTGACAAACTATCGTTGTGGTTTTGATGCGTAGGTCAGAACGGTTCTTGCTCAGCCCGTAGCAGCCACGTAAAACTTGCAACAACAAAGTAGAGGACGTCTAACTTGTTTTTGCAGGGCATGTTGTGATTTGATATGGTCAAGACGTGATGCGATATAAGTTTTTGTATAAGATGATCATGTTTTGTTGAAATTATCGGCAACTGGCAGAAGCCTTATGGTTGTATCTTTATTGCATAAGATGCAAGCGCCAAATAATTGCTTTACTTTATCACTATGCGATAGCAATAGTTGCAAGAGCAATAGTTGGCGAGACGACCATGTGATGATACGTTGATATAGATCAAGATGATGGAGATCATGGTGTCATGCTGGTGACGATGGAAATCATGACGATGCTTTGGAGATGGAGATCAAAGGCACAAGATGATGATGGCCATATCATGTCACATATTTTGATTGCATGTGATGTTTATCTTTTATACATCTTATTTTGCTTCGTTCGACGGTAGCTTTATAACATGATCTCTCACTAATTATCAAGGTACAAGTGTTCTCCCTGAGTATGCACCGTTGCGAATGTTCTTCGTGCAGAGACACCACATGGTGATCGGGTGTGATAGGCTCTACGTTCAAATACAATGGGTGCAAAACAGTTGCACACGTGGAATACTCAGGTTAAACTTGATGAGCCTAGCATATTACAGATATGGCCTCGGAACACTGAGACCGAAAGGTCGAGCTTGAATCATATAGTAGATATGATCAACATAGTGATGTTCACCATTGAAACTACTCCATCTCACGTGATGATCGGACATGGTTTAGTTGATATGGATCACGTGATCACTTAGAGGATTAGTCCTGGTAGTATTAGCATATCTATGTTGTAGATCAATAGCTCGCGTTTAGCTCCCCTGTTTTATTTTTGATATTATCCTAGAGAAAACTAAGTTGAAAGATGTTAGTAGCAATGATGTGGATTGGATCCGTGATCTGAGGTTTATCCTCATTGCTGCACAGAAGAATTACGTCCTTGATGCACCGCTAAGTGACAAACCTATTGCAGGAGCAGATGTAGATGTTATGAATGTTTGGCTAGCTCAATATGATGACTACTTGATAGTTTAGTGCACCATGCTTAAATGGCTTAGAATCGGGACTTCAAAGACGTTTTGAACGTCATGGACCATATGAGATGTTCCAGGAGTTGAAGTTAATATTTCAAGTAAATACCCGAGTTGGGAGATATGAAGTCTCCAACAAGTTTTGTAGCTAAAAGATGGAGGAGAATAGCTCAAGCAGTGAGCATGTGCTCAGATTGTCTGGGTACTACAATCGCTTGAATCAAGTGGGAGTTAATCTTCCAGATAAAATAGTGATTGAAAGAATTCTCTAGTCACCATCACCAAGTTAGTAGAACTTCGTGATGAACTATAATATGCAAGGGATAATGGAAACGATTCCCAAGCTCTTCGTGATGCTGAAATCGATGAAGGTAGAAATCAAGAAAAACATCAAGTGTTGATGGTAAACAAAACCACTAGTTTCAAGTAAAGGGACAAAGGGAAGAAAGGGGAACTTCAAGAAGAACGGCAAACAAGTTGCTGCTCAAGTGAAAAAACCCAAGTTTGGACCTAAGTCTAAAACTGAGTGCTTCTACTGCAAAGGGACTGGTCATTGGAAGCGGAACTACCCCAAGTAATTGGCTGATAAGAAGGATGGCAAAGTGAACATAGGTATATTTGATATACATGTTATTGATGTGTGCTTTACTAATGTTTATAGCAACCCCTCAGTATTTGATACTAGTTCAGTTGCTAAGAATAGTAACTCGAAACGGGAGTTGCAGAATGAACAGAGACTAGTTAAGGGTGAAGTGACGATGTGTATTGGAAATAGTTCCAAGATTGATATGATCATCATCGCACACTCCCTATACTTTCGGGATTAGTGTTAAACCTAAAATAAATGTTATTTAGTGTTTGCGTTGAGCATGAATATGATTGGATCATGTTTATTGAAATACAGTTATTCATGTAAGTTAGAGAATAATTGTTGTTCTATTTACATGAATAAAACTTTCTATGGTCATACACCCAATGAAAATGGTTTGTTGGATCTCGATCGTGGTGATACACATTTTTATAATATTGAAGCCAAAAGATGCAAAGTTAATAATGAGAGTGCAACTTATTTGTGGCACTTCCGTTTAGGTCATATTGGTGTAAAGTGCATGAAGAAAATCCATGTTGATGGGCTTTTGGAATCACTTGATTATGAATCATTTGATGCTTGCGAACCATGCCTCATGGGAAAGATGACTAAGACTCTGTTCTCCGGAACAACGGAGCGAGCAACAGATTTGTTGGAAATCATACATACTGATGTATGTGGTCCGATGAATATTGAGGCTCGCGGCAGGTATCATTATTTTTTGATCTTCACAGATGATTTGAGCAGATATGAGTATATCTACTTGATGAAACACAAGTCTGAAATATTTGAAAAGTTCAAAGTATTTTAGAGTAAAGTGGAGAATCATCATAACAAGAAAATAAAATTTTCTACGATATGATCGCAGAAGTAAAATAATTGAGTTAACGAGTTTGGCCTTCAGTTAAGACAATGTGAAATAGTTTCACTACTCATGCCACCTGGAACACCAGAGTGTAATGGTGTGTCCGAATGTCATAACCGTACTTTATTAGATATAGTGCGATCTATGATGTCTCTTACCGATCTACCACTATCGTTTTGGGGTTATGCATTAGAGACAAGTACATTCACGTTAAATAGGGCACCATCTAAATCCATGGAGATGACACCGTATGAACTGTGGTTTGGCGAGAAACCTATGTTGTCGTTTCTTAAAGTTTGGGACTGTGATGCTTATGTGAAAAAGTTTCAACATGATAAGCTTGAACCCAAATTGGAGAAGTAAATCTTCATAGGATACCCAAAAGAAATTGTTGGGTACACCTTCTCTCACAGATCCGAAGGCAAGATATTCGTTGCTGAGAATGGACCCTTTCTAGAGAAGGATTTTCTCTCGAAAGAAGTGAGTGGGAGGAAAGTGGAACTTGATAAGGTAATTGTACCTTCTCCGGAATTGGAAAATAGTACATCACAGAAATCAGTTCCATTGATGTCTACACCAACAAGAGTGGAAGTTAATGATGATGATCATGAAACTTCAGATCAAGTTACTACAGAACTTCATAGATCAACCAGAGTGAGATCCGCACCAGAGTGGTACGGTAATCCTGTTATGGAGGTCATGTTACTTGACCATGACGAGCCTATGAACTATGAGGAAGCGATTATGAGCCCAGATTCCGCGGAATGGCTTGAGGCCATGAAATCTGAGATGAGATCCATGTATGAGAACAAAGTATGGACTTTGATTGACTTGCCCGATGATTGGTGAGCCATTGAGATTAAATGGATCTTCAAGAGGGAGACGGACACTGATAGTAGTGTTACTATCTACAAATCTAGAATTGTCGCAAAAGGTTTTCGACAAGTTCAAGGTGTTGACTACGATGAGAGTTTCTCACTCGTATCTATGCTTAAGTCTGTCCGAATCATGTTAGTAATTGTCACATTTTATGAAATCTGGCAAATGGATAAACAAAACTGCATTCCTTAATGGATTTATTAAAGAAGAGTTGTATGTGATGTAACCAGAAGGTTTTGTCAATCCTAAAGGTAGTAACAAAATATGCAAGCTTCGGCGATCCATCTATGGACTGGTGCAAGCATCTCGGAGTTGGAATATACGCTTTGATAAGTTGATCAAAGCATATAGTTTTATACAGACTTGTGGTGAAGCCTGTATTTACAAGAAAGTGAGTGGGAGCACTACAACATTTCTGATAAGTATATGTGAATGACATATTGTTGATCGGAGATAATGTAGAATTATTCTGCAAAGCATAAAGGAATGTTTGAAAGGAGTTTTTCAAAGAAAGACCTCGGTGAAGCTACTTACATATTGAGCATCAAGATCTATAGAGATAGATCAAGACGCTAGATAAGTTTTGATGCTCAATATCATGATCTGTAGATCTATGTCAACATTCAGATCTATAGAGTAGCTCCGTGCAGAGAATTGTTAACATAGAAATTTGCAAAATACATACGGATCTGAATGTGGCAGACCCGTTGACTAAACTTCCCTCACAAGCAAAACATGATCACACCTTAGTACTCTTTGGGTATTAATCACATAGTGATGTGAACTAGATTATTGAATCTAGTAAACCCTTTGGGTGTTTGTCACATGACGATGTGAACTATGGGTGTTAATCACATGGTAATGTGAACTATTGATGTTAAATCACATGGTGATGTGAACTAGATTATTGACTCTAGTGCAAGTGGGAGACTGAAGGAAATATGCCCTAGAGGCAATAATAAAGTTATTATTTATTTCCTTATATCATGATAAGTGTTTATTATTCATGCTAGAATTGTATTAACTGGAAACATAATACATGTGTGAATACATAGACAAACAGTATGTCACTAGTATGCCTCTACTTGACTAGCTCATTGAATCAAAGATGGTTGAGTTTCCTAGCCATAGACATGAGTTGTCATTTGATTAATGGGGTCACATCATTCGAGAATGATGTGATTGACTTGACCCATTCCGTTAGCATAGCACTTGACCGTTTAGTTTGTTGCTATTGCTTTCTTCATGGCTTATACATGTTCCTATGACTATGAGATTATGCAAATCCCGTTTACCGGAGGAACACTGTGTGTGCTACCAAACATCACAACGTAACTGGGTGATTATAAAGGTGCTCTACAGGTGTCTCTGAAGGTACTTGTTGGGTTGGCGTATTTCGAGATTACGATTTGTCACTCCGATTGTCGGAGAGGTATCTCTGGGCCCACTCGGTAATGCACATCACTATAAGCCTTGCAAGCATTGCAACTAATGAGTTAGCTCCAGGATGATGTGTTACGGAACGAGTCAAGAGACTTGCCGGTAATGAGATTGAACTAGGTATTGAGATACTGATGATTGAATCTCGGGCAAGTAACATACCGATGACAAAGGGAACAACATATGATGTTATGTGGTTTGACCGATAAAGATCTTCGTAGAATATGTAGGAGCCAATATGAGCATCTAGGTTCCGCTATTAGTTATTGACCGGAGACGTGTCTCGGTCATGTCTACATAGTTCTCGAACCCGTAGGGTCCGCACGCTTAAAGTTCGATGACGGTTATATTATGAGTTTATGTGTTTTGATGTACCAAAGGAGTTCGGAGCCCGGATGAGATCGGGGACATGACGAAGAGTCTCGAAATGGTCGAGACGTAAAGATCGATATATTGAACGACTATATTCGGACATCGGAAAGGTTCCGAGTGATTTGGGTATTTTCGGGAGTACCGGGGAGTTACGGGAATTCGTATTGGGCCTTAATGGGCCATACGGGAAAGGAGAGAAAGGCCTCAAAGGGTGGTCGCACCCCTCCCCATGGGCTGGTCCGAATTGGACTAGGGAGGGGGAGCGCCCCCTTCCTTCCTTCTCCTTTTCCCTTCCCTTTCCTTCCCTCCTACTCCTACTACATGGAAGGGCTCCTAGTTCTACTAGGAAAAGGAGAATCCTACTCTCGGTGGGAGTAGGACTCCCCTAGGGCGCGCCATAGAGAGGGCCGGCCCTCCCCCTCCTCCACTCCTTTATTACGGGGTAGGGGGCACCCCAAAGACACAACAATTGATCTCTTGATCTCTTAGCCGTGTGCGGTGCCCCCCTCCACCATAATCCTCCTCGATCATATCGTAGCGGTCCTTAGGCGAAGCCCTGCGTCGGTAGAACATCATCATCATCACCACACCATCGTGCTGAAGAAACTCTCCCTCAACACTCAGCTAGATCGGAGTTCAAGGGACGTCATCGAGTTGAACGTGTGCAGAACTCAAAGGTGCCGTGCGTTCGGTACTTGATCGGTCGGATCGTGAAGACATACGACTACATCAACCGTGTTGTGCTAACGCTTCTGCTTTCGGTCTACGAGGGTACGTGGATAACACTCTCCCCTCTCATTGCTATGCATCACTCTGATCTTGCGTGTGCGTAGGAATTTTTTTGAAATTACTACGTTCCCCAACATGTAATTGCTTTATTTGGTGTGTGGAAATGTTATGTGTGTAGTCACTTGTGTAATTGTATGCTTAATTTGGTTATGCAATGCTATCTTTTTAAGTATATATGTTGATGCTGTAGACAGAGCGTAGATGTTGTGCGGACAAAGAAAATCACGTCGCACACGGACTAAACAATGGAACCTGTCGGTGGTGTTTTCATAAATCACTCACAATTGTATACCAGCAATCGTTTGCTCACAACACACACGGCTTGTTGGCAGTAATCGTCTGTGTTGTTATCGGTCTTCGCACACGTCTCCGATTACAGACCTGTTTGCCTCGTATCACACACATCTTATTCATTTGAACCGTTTCTGTTCTCATGTCTCAACGCAAACAGTTCATCTGAGTGAACCGCATGCCATATATCGCACACACCTTTGATCTGGCTAACCATTTCTTTTGTGTGGCCTAATCACAAACAGTTCATCTAAGTGAACCGTATGCTGTGTATCGCACACGCCTTCATCTGGCTGCCCGTTTCTTTTGTTCCTCCTCACCGCAAACAGTTCAATGAACTGAACCGTATGCCCTTCATCGCACACGCAAATAAAACCTGAACCATGTTTCATGCATCCGTCATCACAAACGTTTTATACATTTCTGACAGTTTTCATACAACACCGTTTGCGATTATTGCATCAAACACAGTTTCTCGAAGGGTCTCTAATCGTAGTGTCGCGTTAGTAGCATCCTGCAGTAGTGAACTGTTTTTGATTATGGAAGATAACATAAATGGTTCAACTTAACAATTGTGTGTGATACGCAGCAAAAAGGTCCGCAGGTTAATTCGAGAACAAGTACATAGAGGTTAATTTGACATACATGACTTATAAGTTTCATAGAGATCATATCACTTTTTGGGAAAACATTTAACTGCGTTGACTGTATATAATGCTCCGTCCTATTAGTTGAACCTCACTCGGGGTCCATGTTTGGGAAACATGTCGTAAAGTAATAGAAGTTCTGTTAGATGAGCTATCAGTAGGGAAAGTTGGTCCTTGCTACTATAGGATCCCTCTTTGCATCCTTTATTGGGCACCCGGATGACCAACTGTTGCTGCCCAATGGTCCATGCCACGTCCCCGCATGGCAGTTCTTGCCGCGGGTAACTGCATCATCGCGCCACGCCCGACGCAACCGCATTCACACGAACGTGCGTGATCATGCACCGGCCCAAACACTAGCAGCACAGCTTATAAATTAACGGATGGAGTACTAGTTACAGTGGTGCATATAATTAAGCAAAGGGATCTCACATGTTGGTATTGACTAGAACGAGAATGCAATAGCACAATAAGAATTAAGGCCACGATGATGTGATCGCAGTGGTGGTTACAGGAGGCAAGAAGAAAGATGCATCCATCAACGTACGACCTCCTCCTCCTCAACTCAGTGCGCCGGGCCACTATACGATGGCTAAGGAGCGGTGGCTTTTGTGGCGAGGTCCAGGTGCTTCTCAGCTAAGGCATCCAAGGCTTCCAGCCGATTGAAGAAGGCCAACGTCGTAGCATCCTCACTGGCTTTGTAGATACCTATGTACATGATTCGCTCGTACACATGGATGTGTAGATCTATGGTTTCTTGCAGGACGAGGCGCCTCGCAACGAGCATGACCTCTAGGTGGACATTCTTCGTGGCCTCGGCGAGCAGTCACAGGGCCACCAGTGCTTGAAAGAGGATCCGACCATGGAGGCCGATTAAGGTGGAAGGCAATGAGGAGCCCAGGCGCGCGGGCTGGATGAGTACAGCGATGTCGTTCGCGAGCTTCTTGACGATGGTGAACCTATTGGTGGTGTGAACAATCATCTGATCATACTGAGAGTCATAGCTGGCATCGACGGCGGCCATCCACCAGCTGGTCCCCAACACCGTGTGGAGACGATCCACGATGCCATGCCGCAGGCCGGTGTCGTGGACCATCTGGCACAGCCGCTGGCCGCTCACGCGCATCGCCACCATGGGTCTGGAGTGAGCACTTTTGTGCTTATTAGTGTAGGTGCTTAGGCAAATGCTTAGGTGCGTATGATGTGGTAGATGCATTTGAATGGAGGGACGCCTTTATATGGGTGCGAACTGCATTGCATTCACATTGTGCTGCCTCTTTTCCCGGTCCTCCTCCCATTACTTCCCCCATGCATTCACATGATGGTAATTGAAGGAGGATGCATCATTGGCCGTTCAACATTTCAGGAACTACTACTCTCTCCCTCGTCTGCATTAAAGTCGTATCCGGAACTGCGTCGCCCGCTGTCAAATCGAATAGTACTGCGCCACCTGCTGCACGCCCGGCTGGACACGCCTCATTGCCTCCATCTATTCTTAATTACTAAATTTTAGTTGCAAAAATTAGATACTGCTAGTGATTTTTAGCTTCATGTTTCGACAAATCGCAGTGTTACAAGGTTGGCAAATGGCAATGTTACTAGATCAACAAATGCCAATCTTTCTTGTTTGACAAATGGCAACATACCCAATAGGACAGATGCAAATCGCAGCAAATTGTTTGTTAGTGGTTCACGCGGGTCATCCAAAAGAACCGCTTGTGTTCAAGAGGTGCACAAATCCGGCTCTCACTTTGCATACGGGTGTTCTATCTAAAACGTTTGCGATCAAGAGCCATTAAAACCTATAGCCATTAAAACCAAGACACGTGGCATCACGTGAATGGTTAACATAACACACATGGTTTGAATTATACAACCGTTTGAGATATTAAAGTGGTAGCTATTTTTTCAAAATGCCTTTGTTGGTTGTTAATCAAGTGCACCTTCTCTCAAAATGGACACGAAAAATACCACAGCATGTCGGGTGCCATTCCATTACAGCATGCCAAGTTTCATGAATTTCAGACGAGTTTTGGATTTACTAGAATTTAAAAACAAAGTATCTCAACGTTTTGCTGGTTGAGTGACGGTGGCGGGGTGTTTGGCATTCATTCCCGTTTCTTGCATGGGACCTAAGCATGCACCCAAGGACAAATATTTGATTTTTCGACCAATTTATATGCATTGGAGCATGTGCATGTAGTTCAAATTTGAATTATGCACATATATGCATTAAAAACTCACTTAATGCATAAAAATGTCCAAATGAACCCCCAAAAATCACAAAAAATAACACAACACTCCTGTTGTTCTATGTTGACACGAGAAATTTTTTGAAAACAATAAGAGGCAATGGATATCGTTTCGTCACCAAAGGTGGGGCGGTCCCTACCGAACCATCATGCTTGTTGTGAGAAGCTCTGGTTTGTGAGAAGCATATAGCAAAACCTGCCCCAAATGGGACAAAAAATTTACCACGACATGTTGATTCCATTCCATGAAAGCATGCCAAGTTTCATGAATTTCAGACGAGTTTTGGATTTACTAGAATTTAAAAACAAAGTATCTCAACATTTTGCCGGCAATCAATGTTGCCCTGGTGTTTGAAATGCATTCCAATTTCTTGCATGGGACCTAAGCATGCACCCAAGGACACATATTTGAATTTCAACCAATTTATATGCATTAGAGCATGTGCATGTAGTTCAAATTTGAATTATACACATAAATGCATTGAAAACTCAATTAATGCATAAAAATGTCCAAATGAACCCCGAAAAATCCAAAAAATTGACACAACACTCCTGTTGTTCTATGTTGACACAAGCAAAAAAATTGAAACCAATAAGAGGCAATGGATATCATTTAGTCCCCAAAGGTGGGACGTTCCCTACCGAAACCATCATGCTTGTTGTGAGAAGCTCTGGTTTGTGAGAAGCAAATCCCCAAACTTGCCCCAAATGGGACAAAAAATTTACCACGTCATGTTGATGCCGCTCCTTGATAGCATGCCAAGTTTCATGAATTTCGAACGAGTTTCGATTTACTAGAATTTAAAAACCAGGTATCTCAATGTTTGTGGCCGAGTGACCGTCCCCTGGTGTTTGACATTCATTCCCATTTCTTGCATGGGACCTAAGCATGCACCCAAGGACACAAATTTGATTTTTCAACCAATTTATATGCATTAGAGCATGTGCATGTAGTTCAAATTTGAATTATGCACATAAATGTATTGAAAACTCAATTAATGCATAAAAATGTCCAAATGAACACCGAAAAATCCCAAAAATTGACACAACACCCCTGTTGTTCTATGACGAGAAAAAATTTGAAAGCAATAAGAGGCAATGGATATCGTTTCATACCCAAAGGTGGGACGTTCCCTATCGAAACCACCCGGCTTGTTATGAGAAGCTCTAGTTTGTGAGAAGCATATCCCCAAACCTACCCCAAATGGGACAAAAAAATTACCACGGCATGTTGATGCTGCTCCATGATGGGATGCCAAGTTTCATGAATTTTAGACGAGTTTTGTATTTACTAGAATTAAAAACCAGGTATCTCAATGTTTTCGGCCGAGTGACCGTGGCAGGGTGTTTGACATTATATTCATTCCATTTTCTTGCATGGGAGCTAACCATGCAACCAAGGACACATATTTGAATTTTCAACCAATTTATATGCATTAGAGCATGTGCATGTAGTTCAAATTTGAATTATGCACATAAATGCATTGAGAACTCATTAAATGCATAAAAATGTCCAAACGAACCTTGAAAAATCACAAAAAAGAACACAACACTCCTGTTGTTCTATGTTGACACGAGAAAAAATTTGAAAGCAATAAGAGGCAATGGATATCGTTTTGTCCACAATGGTGGGGCGTTCCCTACCGAAACCATCATGCTTGTTGTGAGAAGCTCTGGTTTGTGAGAAGCATATACCCAAACCTACCCCAAATAGGACAAAACATTTACCACGGCATGTTGATGCCGCTCCATGATAGCATGCCAAGTTTCATGAATTTCAGACGAGTTTGGATTTACTAGAATTTAAAAACAAGGCATCTCAATGTTTGCGGCCGAGTGACGGTAGCAGGGTGGTTGACATTCATTCCCGTTCCTTGCATGGGACCAAAGCATGCACCCAAGGATAAAGATTTGATTTTTCAACCAATTTATATGCACTGGAGCATGTGCATGTAGTTCAAATTTGAATTATGCATATAAATGCATTGAAAACTCAGTTAATGCATAAAAGTGTCCAAACGAACCCTGAAGAATTCCAATTCTTTTATGACACCCATATAATTGCATGTTCACTGCAGATAAAAGGTCTAGCAATTCAAACACCGTCCATGGCAGCTGTGACCGCATAAGGTAATTCAAATCGAGACTAAAATCAAGTAGATCCCACATAGTTTATTATAACCAACCGCGTGAGATGCAACACAAAATATCTTGGAGCACCGTTGGAGTATAGTACGCATACAGCTTATGTGAGAAGGTGCGATGGCTACAGTCCGCAACCTACTCTGAATAAGGGACCGTGTCTGATGACACTTTGCACGCCAGTTTTTTCGCTGAAGCGATTCCAAATTTTCGACTACCACGGAAATATCTATCTCCCCGCCCCTCCCCTTACCAAGAGCCACATTTCCCCTGTTTCGGCCTTCCTTTCCAAGCTGAATCCTTCACTCCTTGCTTGCAGTGCCGCCTCCTCGCCGGCGACCCTCCTTCATGCTGCTCGGCCTCGCCTATCCAGGCAAGTAATCCACACCTGAACCCCATCCTCCTCCTCCTTCCAAGTCCCACATGCCCCAACCGCCGACGCGAGCGTGAAACCTTCCACCCAAAACACCGACCCCTCCAACAAATAAGCGTCAGCCTAAGCCATGGTGCACGCAGTATAGACAGGATCTCAAGGAGCATTTGGCAGCATAGAAGCCAATCGCGGCCGCACACGAAGATGAGGTCGCGATGGCTGCCATTCGTGCCGACCCCCAGATCTTGGAGGAGCACCTCGCCATCGAGGCCACCGTTGACGCCTTGCATGCCGACGCCGCGACGCGGTTGGCTTCTTTAAACGACAGCTCGTGGTGTTTTCTTGAGGCCACCGTCGGTGCCTTCGACTAAGACTATGAGGTGTTTTCTCAGCGTGCACGTGCTTACTTCATCTCGAGAGCCAGCAGGTTGGTGCCCGATGCGGCTCAAGAAACTCACCACTACAATGAGGGCACCGACGATGCGGAGGACTCGCCCTCTTCCATGTCCAAGGAGCCAATCGTCATCAATATCTCCGACAATGACGAGTAGCTTGTCTTTTTTAGCTCACTATAAGGACCCATGTTCAGTTTGCTAGCTACTGCCTTTCCTTAACAAATTATAGTGAATTGTGCTATCTACTTTAGCATGAAATCTTCTACTATAGTGTATATGTTCTATATGTCATGCAATGTGGTGTTTAGTTAACTGCTTGGTTGAATTCTACAAATGTGATGTTCAATTCTTCAGGGTGTAATATTTCCAAGTTGTCAAGCATGCTTGGTTTGGTTAAATGTCTGATCTTCTATTACGAGTATGTTATGTTGTGCAATGTGGTGCTCAGTTAACATTTGGTTCATTTGTTGTGGTGTTTAGTTAACTTCTTGGTTCAATTCTGCAATGCGATGTTCAATTGTTGTGGATGCATTCTGTATTGTATACCATGTGAGGAATAAATCGAATTTGGCTGTACTAAATACATGAGAAACAAATACAATTGCTATATTTCCATGTGAGGAATAAATGGGTTTTCCATGTGGCTTGAATTAAACTGATGAATCTGCAATGTGCTTATTTATTATCAATATATTTTACTGATAGCATGCGAACCCTTACTTAACCTGATGACTAACTACCTTATATGTGTTGCAGGGAAACAATGGGAAGCATTGAGGTTTACAAGATGATACTAACTATTATACCTTGCCTTTTTTAATTCCTTTGCCCCATTTCCAATATAGAGAAGATATTTATGCACATCCTTGTTTTCAGGCTTCACCGATGATTACCTCTCAAACCATCTCTGTGGTCAGGAGGCAAGGAAAGTTTTCATACAACACCCACGGTTCAATGTTGAAGTGTTCCTGAAGAGGTCGAAGGATGGACGGCATCCACAGGCACTGGCTAAAGTTGCAAAGACCTTCAACATGAATGAAGGCTCAATATTCGCCTTCCGCTTCAGCAGTTTTCCAGATGAGATGCATCTCTCTATGTACCGTCTATGATGCTAATTTCAAAAGGTTCTAGATGTTGCATGTGAAACTTGCTGCTGGTGCAGTTGTGTAATGGGCTAGCTAAGTGCTGAAGCTATATCATGTTGTACTTCGATGTATTTCAATTATGAAATCCTGCTTCCTTAATATGGAAATGGACTATATTATGTGCTTAATATTAATTTCAATTAGATTAGTAAATGGATTATTAATAATAGGTTAATTAGCCTGCTAATTGGCCAATTAGCTTGCTAATTGGGTTTTCCTTTTGCAAACGGTTATTGAGAAAACACCGTGGGCGATGACCTCAGGCAACGCATGAAGTTCCTAGGAATAAACCATGTTGGATCAATGAACAATCCCACACGACATTATGTTGAAAATTGTTTGTGTTACGCCACCTTGCGCAAATGTTTTCCTTGGAGTGACTGTGTGGGATGTATATACGAACAGAAACGTTTAGCGGTGACTGACTGTGTGGGATGTACTTACGACCGGAAATGATTTCTCCTGTATAATTGTATTTTTTTAGCACTACTATACGTATTTCTATATTTGAGTGCTCGCCGGTCGCACACGACCTCATTTTGCTGAGCGTGTGTGCCAGGAGGGCCTATCCCCGACGATTTCTGGGTCATGTGGGAAGGACCCCCTATCGCCCACAATCACTTGGAGATGGTTCCAAATGTCGTCGCGAAAAAGGGGTTAAAAACTGTTTGTATAGCACCGACGCATACCAGTGCTAGTCTCCTCCGGTGGCTGCGGTCGGACGTTTCGGTAGTATATGGGGCCAGGGTGCGGCTACAAAACTTAAGTGAACACATGCTAATCAATGCTCAAAGCCTTCAAAAGATGCTCTAACCGACATTGTACGTTAATACTACAAACTTAAAGTACTATTGGTAATTTTCTCTAAGACTACGGGCGACACACGCACTAACTACTTCTCACATGCTGCCATCGGGGCATGCCGGCGTTCTCCTTCTTGGCCTTATAGGCGGTAGCTCACCGTGCTTCGATCTCCGCCAAGCTCTCCTCACCATGGGGTGCGGCCTCTTCTTTCTTGTGGCGGAGGGACTCTCTTTTCTTAACTACTTTCTGCCTTTTCCGCTCCTTCTGTGCGGCTTTGGTCGCCTCTAGATCCACCGCCCATTTAGCCATGGCATCCTCTAAGTCTGCCCACGTAACTGTGTGTCCGCCGATGCGGATGAACTTGGCGCGGCGAGATGCTATTGCTTCCATAACATGTGTGCATTCGCGGGCGGCAAGGAACGTGGCGCGGCGGGTTGCCATCGCTTCCTTACCAATGACTATGCACCGCGGGGCCATGAACAAAGCTTGGAGAGAGCTCTAGGACGGAGGGGCCAGACAGCCGTATACTGCGGTGGTTTTTGAGAGCTCAACGACAAATGACAAAGGAAAGTTGGCTTCCCTTATAATTTTGCTTGTTCATTATCACACATGGTTCATCTCCTCGCTACGGAAACAGTGTGCGCTGAGCCTACTGTGTGTTGCATTATGATTGGCTGAAACCCTAGCCACGCGGATCGCGCGTGTGGACCATAGGATGCACCGCGAGCGAACGACAATCCACGTCTCTCACATCACACCCGTGCAGCTGTAGATGGATTGGATTTATATGTGCTAAATGACTAGAAAATGCACATAATCCCCTAAATATGGTAAATGATCCTGAAAAAATGTGAAATTTGAACACGGTGATTTGCACGGTGTATGTTCGTCGTATAAAAAAACTTCACGGCAAAGAATGAAGAAAATTTGGATTTCCCTTCAATCTTGGTGAGTTCCCTCTCGAAAGCATGGAATTTCCTCGGTGATGGTTCAATTTACGAAGGGCGTGCATGATAACATAAGCCAAACCTTCTCAAAATTTTATCAGGGCATGGTGATGCCATACCATGGCACCATGCCAGGCGTCATTTTTTTCAAGCATTTATTTCATTTTTTCTATAGATGAGAACCCAATAAATAAACGTTTGTTTTCGACTATTGCTACAGATTTCATCGAAATATCTTCTCATTCCTTGTAAAAGGCATGAAATTTACTAAATGGCACGAGCATGCTTTTCCAGGCTGTTCTTGTGCACCCTTTCATGCACCGATTGTTTGAACTTGAATTATGTGCATTAATGCTTAGAAAATGCACATAATCCCCTAAATATAGTAAATGAACCCGAAAAATGCCAAATTTGAACACGGTGATTTGCAGGGTGTATGTTCATCGTAGAAAACAACTCATGGACAAAGGTCAAAGGAAATTTGGATCCCCATTCCATCTTGGTGATTTCTCCTCGAAACCATGAAATTCCTCGGTGATGGTTCGATTTATGAAAGTCGTGCATGACGACATAAGGAAAACATTCTCAAATTTTTACCAGGGCATGGTGAGGCCATAACAGGGCACCATGCCAGGCATCATGTTTTCCAGCATGTATTTCATTTTTGTATAGTTGTTAACCCAGTAAACAAAGCGTTTATGGTTGACTATTGCCACACATTTCCTTGAAATATTTTCCCATTCCATGTAAAAGGCATGAGAATTTACTAAATAGCACGAGCATGGTTTTCCAGACCATTCTTGTGCACCTTTTCATGCACCGATTATTTGAATTTGAATTATGTGCATTCACTGGTACGCGTTGGTGCTATACAAACGGTTTTTAACCCGTTTCTGCGACGCATTTGGAACTCTCGCCAAGTGAGTGTGGGTGACAAGGGGTCCTTACCACATGACCCAGAAATTGTCGGGGATAGGCCCTCCTGGGACACAGGCTGGGGCCGTCTGCGATCGGGCGAGGCATCGGAACCCAATCATTTCCGTAGGTATGTACATCCCACACGGTGGGTCCTAGAAAAACATTTCCGTAGGTATGTACATCCCGCACAGTGAATCCAAGGAATACGTTTCCGTTCTTATGTACATCCCACACAGTCAATCCAAGGAAAACGTTTCTGTTCATATGTATATCACACACAGTCAATCCAAGGAATATGTTCCTGTTCTTATGTACATCCCACACAGTCAATCCAGCAAAAACGTTTCCGTTCGTATGTACATCCCACACAGTTTTATGTGTAGGCTCGTGTGTGAAAGGTGTAACTATCACATACGCTCTGCCTTGGTTAAATGTTCGCTTTTATCAAATACGTCACACATGATTTGATGAATAAAACTATGTGGCATTGGGCTATCCATCACAAGTGCTTTTGCTGCTATAACCATTTGCAAAGTTCCATGACACATCTAGCAGGTTTATTAGTTTACAATTTATAATTCTAGTATTATGCAAATTCACATTTCCTATCAAACAATTGTTTGCCAATTTCATATCAGACACATAAATATATTATAACATCACAGTACGATAGCTACATGAAAACATTACAGTACAACATATAGCTAGTTCAACTTCATAAGAACAATATATTCAATTCCCTAATCAAGATCATCCAGGCTCGTCTTATCCACCTCTGCTTTCAGTTTAGTAAGAACCTGTTTTGCACTACCCAATTGGGAAAGTGCCTCCTTCTTCGCCAACACCATCTTAGCAAAGTCTGATTTAAAAAATTTGAGATCATTCTCCACCTTCCTCTTTTTATCCCGCATCTTCAAATATTGTTCAATGTTGACAACACTTTCTCCAAGCCTACGTGTGTTCTCTTCCTCATACATGCTCCAGAGCTTCGCTGGTCACATCTTCAAAGACTGTGGCCACTCTTGATCAACCCACTCCAAGTAAGAACACTTCCGTTCATCCTATAATATTTAAAACTAGATCAGTAACAATTGTAGGGGAAATGGGTTTATAGCAACATAGAAAATCACCAATGCTTATTTTGAAAAACTGAAGAAACATGTTAATTATGACATATATTCTAAAAAATATCAGTATGCAAATGAATTAATTGCTACTAAGACAACAACCAAATTCTGGAACATTAGAAGCTATAAATAACTACAACAACGGTACAAGTTCTTACTCATGTACAATAAATAACAAATTGAACATTTTATGAGGAAGGTAAATATAACTTCAACAACATAGCGACAATGTTGGGATGACAGCAAATTGATACTAACAGGTGTGTACATGCACAAAGTTAGTAACATAGAACTAATAGCACTAAGGTCGTGCACTATGTATGCTAGAATTGGTGTAAAGACAACTGTTGCTACATCTCGCACCGGTGCCCTGCACTGGCAAGCCGATGCAACAAAAAATCAGGGACCCGGATTCCAGAGCACGTAGTTGCTCCGATGCCCAGTTCCTTCATGCCATAAAGATTTAGTATTTTACTACTTGGTTGCTCGGATGTGTGGACCAAAGTTGGCTGCACAAACTGCTGAAGCGGTGCCAAATAATTTTTTAATGGCACCGCTAATGAGATGGCAAGAATTTAAGATACTAGGTACAAACGGTGACTCTGTCTTAGGATGCGTTTGGTTGAAGTTGTGGTATGAATGGGTTGGGGCCGTGATAGTGTCTGAATCACATCTAACAAATGATTTGTAACAATGAAAGAGGGTCTAACCTTCTCTGCACATGCCAGAAACTTCCTCCCACTATCCATAGATTCAAGCACAACTAGCTTCACGCCTGGAGATTGATGGTGAGAATGAGTAGATAGATCTTCAGCAACCCATTCCATTCGTTGCCACTTATGGTCCTAGGGACCTACAAGAGGAAGAAATGACTCAAATCGATCAACGGGTAAAAATTCTTCATTCCATGTCATAGCCCGAGAGAAGAGAGAAGAGAGGAATACCCGGGTGGTGAAGGAGTCATCGCCGGAGGAGGAACCGCTGGAGAGGTCTTTGAAGAAGACCATGGCGACCTGATATGTCTCCAACGTATCTATAATTTTTGATTGTTCCATGCTATATTATATCCTGTTTTGGACATTATTGGGCCTTATTATACACTTTTATATTAGTTTTGGGACTAACCTATTAACTGGAGGCCTAGCCGAGAATTGCTGTTTTTTTGCCTATTTCAGAGTTTCACAGAAAAAGAATATCGAAGGGACTCCAAACGGAATGAAACCTTTGGGAACGTGATTTTCGAAACGAACATGATCCAGAGGACTTGGACCCTACATCAAGAAAGCAACCAGGAGGGCACGAGGTAGGGGGCCGCGCCTACCCCGCCAGGTGCGCCCTCCACCCTCGTGGGGCCCATGTTGCTCCACCGACATACTTCTTCCTCCTATATATACCTACGTACCCCAAACTACCAGATACCGAGCCAAAACCCTAATTCCACCACCGTAACTTTCTATATCCGTCAGATCCCATCTTGGGGCCTTTTCCGGAGCTCCGCCGGAGGGGGCATCCATCACGGAGGGCTTCTACATCAACACCATAGCCTCGACGATGAAGTGTGAGTAGTTTACTTCAGACCTTCAGGTCCATAGTTATTAGCTAGATGGCTTCTTCTCTCTTTTTGGATCTCAATACAAAGTTCTCCCCCTCTCTTGTGGAGATCTATTCGATGCAATCTTCTTTTGTGGTGTGTTTGTTGAGACCGATGAATTGTGGGTTTATGATCAAGTTTATCGATGAACAATATTTGAATCTTCTCTGAATTCTTTTATGTATGATTGGTTATCTTTGCAAGTCTCTTCGAATTATCAGTTTGGTTTGGCCTACTAGATTGATATTTCTTGCAATGGGAGAAGTGCTTAGCTTTGGGTTCAATCTTGCGGTGTCCTTTCCCAGTGACAGTAGGGGCAGCAAGGAACGTATTGTATTGTTGCCATCGAGGATAACAAGATGGGGTTTATTTCATATTGCATGAGTTTATCCCTCTACATCATGTCATCTTAATTAAAGCGTTACCTATATACATGGGTTTATTTCTGTCATATTGCATGGGTTTATTTCCTATTCTTTTGAACTTAATACTCTAGATGCATGCTGGATAGCGGTCGATGTGTGGAGTAATAATAGTAGATACAGGCAGGAGTCGGTCTACTTGTCTCGGACGTGATGCCTATATACATGATCATACCTAGATATTCTCATAACTATGCTCAATTCTGTCAATTGCTCAACAATAATTTGTTTACCCACCGTAATACTTATGCTCTCGAGAGAAGCCACTAGTTAAACCTATGGCCCCCAGGTCCATTCTCCATCATATTAATCTTCCGTCAACAAGCTATTTCCTTTTCTGTTTATTTTGCTTTCTTTACTTTGCATCTTTATCATAAAAATACCAAAAATATTATCTTATTATATCTATTAGATCTCACTTTCGTGAGTGACCGTGAAGGGATTGACAACCCCTTTATTGCGTTGGTTGCGAGGATTTCACTTGTTTGTGTAGGTGCGAGGGACTCGAGCATGGCCTCCTACTGGATTGATACCTTGGTTCTAAAAAACTGAGGGAAATACTTACGCTACTTTGCTACATCACCCTTTCCTCTTCAAGGGACAACCAACGCAATGCTCAAGAGGTAGCACGACCCCGGCGGTAGGATGCGAGACGACGAGAGCGAGGAAGCAACTATAGCTTAGGAAGGAAGGAAGGAAGGAGAAAATAGGGGAGATGTGACTTGTGGTCGGGGAGAAGAGGGGATGGGGAAGGGGGGAGGGGGCGGGGCAAGATACTTTGGCGGTAGGCCAAAATTTTGGAAATGTGGAGGGAAACTTTGCGTGCGGTGCCGCCAGACCATTCACTTTGAACGATTGTGTGTATCGCAAATGATTCTTCTGCTTTACGCGCATGGGATGAGTTTCATAATTAAAATTTTGGTGGAAATTTCCCCGAGTATATCATTGCATAATTTAACATCGCTTGCTAATTCGGGCACACAAAAGAGCGTACAGCAGACAGACCACACTTACTGAATCGAGCAATTTTAGTAATTAAACAGAGCCAGTTGACCTAAACATTGCTCTAACAAAAAACTAGCATTAAAAAGAGAGCCTAAGTACGCATAATTTTAACAAATCCGCCACCGCACCGGCCTATGCATCGCCGGTGTGAGATGAGACGTCGATGACTTGTCCTCGCGACATGTCGCCGTTGGTGGACTCCGCGTCCCCCTGCTGAAGTCGACCGCGTCCTCGTCCTCGTCGCCACCCTCAAGGTTGTAGTACTCGTAGTAGTGGCTGCGCCAGAGCTTGCGTTGGTAGTCCACCGCCGATTCCTTGACAGACAGACTCTTCTCTACCTCGACCTCAGTGACGCGCAACTCCTCCTCCCGGCGCTCCTCGATCTCCACCGCCTCCTACATCTCCAACTCCCGCTCGGCGGCCTCATGAGGAAGCAGGTGCTCCATGGCCACCGTCGCCTTTTCGGACATGGGTTGCATGCTGGAGTCCGAGGTGGCCTAGAATATCATGGTGTGTGCATCCTTGATCTTGGCGTGGATGGCCTCGACCCGGGCCAGAGCGACATCGGCGACACAGATGGCAGCTCGAGCGCTCTCGGCTGTCTCGGCTGCTGCAGTTTCCCTGTCGGGTACCGTAGACGCCCACTTGGAGGAAGCGGCTGTGCTCAATGCAGATGTAGCGGCACTCTCGGTGTAGGTGGCCGCGCTCTCGGTGTAGGCGGCGATGCTTGGGGGGGACGCGGCCATCGTAGGGCCTTCACGAAGCGTTTCCACGGCATCATCTTTGCAAGAAGGGGGTGCGGGAATGGGGATCAGAATTCGTGGATTCGGGGGTTGCCGGCACTGGAGCAAATGAGCTGGCAAAGCTTAAGGAGGGAGAGCTAAATAGACCCAGATATTTTCATCGCAAACGGTTCCTAGAAAGCAACTTTGTGTGATGTTGTAGATATTTTTTATTAGCTGTGAAATACGAATTTGGAGTTAAGTGGCAATGGATGGTATTTTAAATGGACGAGAAATTTTGTAGTACTAATAGAACTATCATGTCAAAATTTGGAAATTTTCAGGGGTCATTTGACCTTTTAAGACATTTAAGTGATTTTCTAGCCATTTAATGACCGTAATTGAAATTTGAACTACATGTACATGCAACACCTAACCATAACGGTTCGAAAAGTCATATTTTGTGTACTTGTGTGCGATTTAATTCCATGTGCAGTAAATTGGAAGGAATTTTCAAACATATTTGTCTAACGGCTATGACGTAATTAAGCATGGAGTGCCATGACATTTAAATTCCAAAAAATTAAAAAATATCAGAAACACATGAAACCTTGCACTACAAAAAAATACACTTCCATGATGATACGTGTTTGTCACAATAGGTCACGTTTTGTGTCATGCATGTAAATACATGACGATTTCATGACAGAATCATGATAGTCATACATGTGATGTCGTAGAAGTGTTCCATGACATTACAAAAATTATCATCACAGCAGTGTTCACTTCCATGACGATAAATGTTGCGTCATGGAAGTGCTTTCGTCAAGGGTGAATGACACTTGGCATCCACCGTATCGGGTCGCGGTTAAGCTATCGGGTCCGGTTTTGGATCCGATAACCCGCTAACAGCCACGACCAATGATGATTTTCCATTTGTAAAATTCTCAATGGCCGATGGAACCACGTGTCAGCTCCAAGTTGGAACAGGTGTCACTCATCCAATGGGCGAGATGCGCCTATGATATGTTGACACGTGGACCGGCTCAAAAGTGGCCCATAAAAATTAAATGGACCGGCCCAACTAAAGGCCCACAAGATTTTGCGTACCATAATGGGCTGGCCTAGCTAAAGGCCCACGAGATTTTACCGACCATAATGGGCCAACCCAGCTAAAGGCCCACGAGATATCGCCAACCATAATGGACCGGCCCAGCTAAAGGCCTAGAAGATTTTGAGGACACTAGTGGCCTGGCCCGTTAACAGTCTGTCATGTCTTTGGCCAAATGCCGGCCCATATTTGATCCAGTCCATTAGCAGCCTGCCACGTTTCAGGCCCAATAAAGGCCCTTATGTGATCCGGCCAGTTAAAAGCCTACCATGTTCTGGGGCAAATTACAGCCCAGATCAGATCCGGCCCTTTAAGAGGCTTTGGGCTAAATTATGGCCCATATCAGATTCGGCCCGTCAACTATACGCTATGCTTTTGGGCCCACTTGCTAAAGGCCCATTTAGTAATTCGGTCTGATATTAGTTTCGGCCTGTTAAAGGCGTGTTTACCATTTCGGCCCTATATTTATTTGGGCCTGTTAAATGCCCATCATATAGTTGGGCCTAACTATGGCCCGGTTTTCATCCGGCCAACACACAACCAATAATCGGATTCGGCCAGACAAGGACCATGACAATTTTGGCCTGTTAACGACCTATGATGTGATTGGCACAATCATGGGCCAGGGTCTATTTTGGCCTGCTGCCGGCCCATGAGCTTTTCGGCACGTTTCAGGCCCAACCTACTTTTCAGCCTCCGTAAAGCCCATTGAGTTTTCTTGCGAAAATAGGGTCGGCGGTTTACTCGGCCAATCAGAGGCCCAAATCTACTAGTAGGCTAGTTTACATTTAGGCCTGTTAACGGACTGATTATGTAGTGATTTGCATGATGACCCGATTATGTACCATAATTTTATGGTTTGGCCGGTTTACTGCGAAGACAAGATATATATATATATATATATATATATATATATATATATATATATATATATATATATATATATATATATATGGGCTATTCTATTTCGCGTAACAGAATATTATTCTTTTACCCTATTTGAACTGATGGTTTCAAGCGGTTGTACTCATGATTTTCATCTTATCGAACTGATCGTGTTTTCGTCGGAATGAGGTGTGTAATATATCGTTGGAAAGCTCTTGACATCTACATTACAAATATATAGGAATTTTTTTACAAAATCATCACGGTTTAAGAGCAGTTTTGATAAAACCGTTTTTTTCAAAACTGAAAACGCGAATCGTATTTTGGACTCAATTTTCGAACAGTTTATCGGAATTGAGGAAATAAGATGGCGTTGGAAAGCTGGTGAAAATCCGCATCTTCCATATATCTATTGTTTTTTCTAATTCTCTAAGATTTAAAAGTAATTTGAGAAACCATGAAATTCTGGGTGAAACGTATTTTCGCGATTTTTTGCAAATGGTTTGTCAGATTGACGCAAATGATACGGCGTTGGAAAGCTATGGAAAATGTGCAACTTTTTCGTATTGAAATATTTTTCTACTTGCTTACGATTTAGAAACAAATTCGAATACGATCAAATTTGATTTCGAACATTTTTTTAAGTTTGTCGAAATGAGGCAAATAAATATTGTTAGAAAGATATCAAAAATACAAAACTTAGTCATGTTGAATGCTTTCTCAAATTCGCAACCATTGAAGAGTAATTTGGATTACGGTGAGACCCACGTGTTATTTTTCCGTCAGAAAAAACAGAGTACTTGTATTGATCTACGTGTGCGTTTGTACTGGTGTACTCTTCGGAGTGTAATTTTGAAAGGTTCCGTAAAAAGAGTACTTCAACTGATGTCCATATGGTTTTGTACTGAGCGTTTTTTAACATACTAGACTTTACTCTGTTTTTTTGGTACGATTTTCCTCGTAGCTTTTCTATTTGCGTCCCCGAACTTGCATGGTTTATACCATTGAACTAAATGATAATTTTAACAAAAAGAAAATGTTGTGTGTTTCATTTTTTTAACTCAACTTTGTTTCACGATGATGTTCTGGATTTCTCTTATTTTACCACTTGAACTTGACTTTTTGAATTTTCTTGCTTTTAGCATTTTTCCAAAGCCTATGTAGGACCACATGTTCAACTTTTTTTGTACTTATATGCCAGTAATAATAAAACATTTCAGACACAATTGTTTGTCCATTTGTGGACATCAACCAAAATAGGCAGGAGAGAGCACTATCGAACTGATCATTCTTTTTGACCGAACTATGTATGTGTTCTTCTTTTTCAAGAACTAATCCTGTAATACATATTGAATGGCCACACATGTATGATATAATGAACTATAGGGCCTTAAAAGTGTAATGACAGTACATTTTATAAAGCCCCACAAGATCAAATGAAGCCTCTGCCAAATGAAATATACAAAATACTGAAAAAATCACACTCTTGCACAAAGGGTATACTTCTGAACATGCTTGATGACACCCACTGAACTTGTGCAATTGACTGGTGGGAGCAAGCCGCAACTTTGAAGTATGCAAAGGCATCTTGTTTTTCGAGAAAAAAAGCAGTGGCGCATCTCCATATCAATAAATAGTTGCTGATCCATCAGTGAGCATGCATCACAAAGAAAATGTTGAAAGAAAAACCGGGTGGACCGGGTGGACCAGCTACACCTCCTCCTCTATACTGATTGCTACAGCGAGGTGGAGCTGATGGAGGCGAAGATCACGAGTGGCACCAGGATTTGTCCACTATAGGGAATCCCAACGACTACCAAGCATCCTTGTTGTACTAACTATGGTGATGTATTTTCTACTACCCAAAACACCTGCAAGATGAACTGAAGGGCAGCCCCATCGACTGCAAGATGAAATGAAAATGCTGGCTAAGGGGACCTGAAGAATCACAAAATGTTGAACTGAATATACACAAGTGAAGGAGCATGAACGTACACGATAACTCTATGTTACACAACAATAACTGAGCATATATGTCTATAAGTTGAAGGGTAACAAACCTTAAGGTAGCAATGGACTTCCAATATTCATCTATTTGAGCTGCTGCCTTTTATTTTATTTTTTGACGCATCCTGCAAAAAGAAAATGGACTGAAATTTCAAAGATGAACTGAAAAAGACTAACATAATTCAGTAGAGATGGATGTGAAAAATGACGAGCATCCCAAATACTATCATCATTGAGGCTGTGGTAATTACATCGTCCTTTACATACTGATGTACTACTAGTAGTCTACTAAGTTGTACTTACCTGCATCCACTTTTGGAATACAGAGTAAGAAGTATTAGCTGAAACAAAAGAGTACTCATTTCAAGTAGGGAGTCATGTTCTTGCGCCTACATATTACAATCTTGATTTCTTACTCTAGATTCTAGTATCAGAATCCAATGATGAACAAGGCTTTATATACTACAGTGCATTTCATACTTCTTTGAAGTTTTATTCAGAAAGTCCTAGGTCAAGGCTCTGGGCAAATCTGTAGATTCAGACTAAGCTTTTTTATATATATAAAGGTAGTATGAAAGGCATAGTATGAAGACGAGAAGAATGGGGGGAAACCTGCATGTGACATACATAACAAAATGTTCAGAACTAGTATCGCAGCATAATAATATGTGAGTACAAGTGTGCAGCACAACAACACAATTGTACAAGTGATACCATGACACAAGTTATCTACATTCCTTTGATTACACTACTCTGACTAGAATTTAATAACTAACACTAGACTCCTATCAAGATAACCTGGTTCAGTCTAGCTCCAAAATAGTTCACTTTATTAAGATTAGAAGGAATAGGAAACTCAAGCATACTCTCAGTTCAGAGAAGTTCAAGCATTTGGTACAACCAGACACAACCTAAAACAATGACTAGCTCCACACGGAATGAAAAATTGTTGAACTGAAACGCTCCACACGAATTGAAAAATTGTCAAACTAAAGAGCTCTAGATCAATATTTCTATGGTGAGAATCTTCTTTTACCTATACTTGAACTTGTCCTAAATGCATTACATGAAAAGGGAAAGGGAGAGGAGTCTCCAAACCTGACAAAACTTCAAATGGATTTAGCAATGGAGCATTTACTGAGTAGATAATTGAGTTGGTTGGAGCATTGATGCAAACCTGAACGTACGGGACAAGGGCCTCTATCCTTCTGTACAGGCAAGTCTGAACTGATACAAACTTCTTTTTACCTAGCTACTAATTATTTTATAAATAGCCAGCTTTTTTTAACACACACATCGAATTGTTTCTGCATTTCATTATGAACCGGTGATATAATACATATTTAACTGCTATACCAATAGTAAATTCACAAATACATGACACTTTTTTTAGAACAATCTAGTAAGCATTGCATGGAATACGTCAAATACTGGGAGAAATTTTAATAAGTATTTATCTAATTTTGCATGTGGACAATACCACCAAGGTTGAACTTTTTGAGTTCCGATTTTTGAACCCCCCAGCAGTAATACATGTACTAAGCGGTACATGATTATGTTGTTGAGCAGCTGATCTACCGAGACAAAAAGCACTCCTATAGTGCACACACTAAATCATGATAAAAGTTGGAAGCAAGAAGCAATCAGTAATTGCACATGCCTACGGCCGAGATGTGGAGGCACGCCACGGTAGGGAGGTGGAGGTGCGCTGTGGCCAGGATTTTTTGTTGCTCCCAGCCTCCTGCATATATATTTTTGAACTGATGTTTTCTGCCATTGGACTGATATAATTTTTTCTGTAGTTCAACTCCCGTGGCCTTGCCTGACTTGCCGACCTCCAGCTCTCTGTACACCACCCTGTCATCATCGATAGCAACAAAATATGATTTTGATTCGAGAAACATATTATTCTGTTTTTAATTCAAACCGACCATTTTCTTTAATTCAAACTGATCATTGTTTTTAATTCGAACTGATCATTGCTTCAAATTCAAATCAATTTTTCACCAAACTATCATGTACATTTTCTTTGTTATGAATCGATGATAGAATACATGTTAGACTGATATACCTACTCTATTCCCAAGCACAAAACAATGCAGCAATGGAATGAGCAAGGCACAAACCAGTGCATCAATTGCCTCAGTTCCATGCACTAGTTGGGCGTTTAATAACAACTATGTTCATCATAGAAACAAGTATATTTAATATCTCTGTAGCGACCAGACCTCAAACAGTCTGATCTCTGTGCTCCGGTGTCATCCCTGGATCAGTAATGCTGACACCACACAATACTCGGAGGATTTATTGCAGAGTAGTAATCACACACTTATTACATCGAGTGTCTCAAAAGAGAACTTATTACAATAAATATGGCTTAAGGTCATCTAATAACGATAACAGCGGAAGGCTTGGAAGATAAGTGAGTCCATCAACTCCAACGGCATCACTCAGTATAGAACCACGACCTAAAACTCCTTAATCATCGTCTGAAAAGTCTGCAACATTAACGTTGCAGCCCAAAAATGGGTCAGCACATGGAATATGCTGGCAAGGTAACACATAGAGAATAATGGAATGCAACAGCTATACTATATGCATATTTGGCTGGTGGGAAGCTCTATGGTTACTGTTTTTGCGTAAAGCCAATTTTTCCCTACTTCAAAGGAATAAAATTAATTACTATCATGGTGGTTGTTAAACATTGAGAATGGTTGACAACATCCTCAATCCCAATTAAGTAACATCATTAAAATCCCACAAAATTAATTTAGAGTAACATGTTGAGATTCACATGATAATCCAGGTACTAGATACTCAAGATGTCCATAACCGGGGTCACGGCTAATCATGATTAGTTTATTACACTCTGCAGAGGTTTGCGCACTTTTCCCCACAAGACTCGATCGCCTCCGTTTGGTTTCTCGCACTACATGGTGTTTGAGAAGACGGATGACCGAGACATAGTCTTTCAGAAGCGCTAGCACCTTACGATTGGGTAGACCGTACCACCTACAACCCCTACATCTGCTAGTCTACCACTGTAAGAGTTCGCACAACTTAGTCAACTATGCCAGAGCCCATAATGGCTTGTGGCTGCACACGGAAGTTTCTAGTATGAATGATCTCATGATCCCTTTAAGCCTGGGTGGCGGTCCAAACAAAACAGGCAAGTCCTGGAAACCCCAGGTGCCTCAATCCACCCAGATGTGTGTTAGGTTGCCACCTTAGATAAACCATTAATTAACAATCTCACATCTGTCATGGATATCACTCACCCAATCCACGTCTACTAGCATAGCATGGCATAATAAGCACACGTAGAAGTAACTCCCAAAGGTTTGATAATAAACAGGTAATAGGTACTACCTCATCTACTTCCCATCCCACAATTTAATTAGATCCTATTCATGCAATGTGTGAGGATTGATCTAATGCAATAAAACTGGGTTGTAGAAAAGGTATGATCAAAGTGTTACTTGCCTTGCTGATGATCCGCGTAACTTAGAGATTCAACGTAACAGGCGGCGCACTCCGGGTATTCTATCGCAGACAAACAACAAGCATACAATAAGTACTCATCTAATGCACTGGTAAAACTCAAATAAAAGATCTAACCAGAAAGTTCAACTTAAGAACCCTGGTTGGCAAAAAGAATCAAATCGAACGAAGCAAAGGAGATCAAATGGCGAAAGAAAACAACTTCATTCTAGTAATCTGGATCTAGGGCAAATTTACAGTAGCAAAAATTTGTTTAAGTTGATTATTCGGAAAGAGGGTTTCGAGACGAAACTCCAGGCGCTTGAATCGCCTGATTCCGATAAACGAGCGAAAAGTTATACTAAAATGAAAATCGGATCAGAAATCGCGATCAGAAAATAACCGCGGAAAAATCCGACGAAAAAGAAAAACGACGAACAGAATTTTTTTAAAAAAAAACAGCAAGGAAAACAAGGCGGCGGCGAACCTCGAAAGGCGCGCGGCTCCGGCGGCGGCGGCGGCGGGCGGCGGCGGCGGCGGATTAGGGTTAGGGTTAGGGCGCGGTGGCGGGCTGCTCTCTCTCTCGCCCGGGGCGCGCCTTATAAAGGCCCCCGGCCGGTGGTTTCCTGGCCTGGTACGGCCCGGAGTCGGTTACGCGTTTTTTTTAAATAATTCCGCTCGGATGAAAAATAAAAAGAAATACTAAACGGACTCCAAAAATCATGAAATAAATTTTGCCGGGTTCCTAAAATCAAGCCCGATAAAGTGAACATTTATCTGGGCCCAAAGTGGGTCCTTGAGTTGCTTAGGATTTTCTAGGATCAAAACCAAAAGCAAAATAAAATATGATATGCATGATGACCTAATGTATAACATTCCAAATTGAAAATTTGGGATGTTACAAACCTACCCCCCTTAAGATGAATCTCGCCCTCGAGATTCGGGTTGGCTAGAAAATAGGTGAGGGTGGTCTTTGAGCAAATCTTCCTCTCGCTCCCAAGTGGCTTCATCCTCCGTGTGGTGGCTCCACTGAACTTTGCAAAACTTGATAACCTTGCTACGAGTAACTCGGCTGGCAAACTCGAGGATCTTGACTGGTTTCTCCTCATAGGTCAAATTATTATCCAACTGGATTGCTTCTAATGACATTGTGTCTCTCAAGGGTATGTCAGTCATCTCCGCGTGACACTTCTTTAACTGAGAAACGTGTAACACATCATGCACTCCGGCCAATCCTTTTGGCAAATCCAACTTGTAAGCCACTTCTCCCATACGCTCCAAAACTAGATATGGTCCTACAAATCGTGGCGCTAACTTCCCCTTAACTCCAAAACGCTTAATCCCTCAAAGTGGGGATACTCGAAGATAAGCTCTATCTCCAACTTCGTAAACTGTCTCCTTGCGTTTAGAATCTGCGTAGCTCTTCTTCCTGGACTGGGCTACCTTGAGCCTATCGCGAATCAACTTCACCTTCTGTTCAGACTCCTTAATCAGATCTGGTCCAAACAACTGGCGGTCTCCAACTTCGTCCCATGACAACGGTGTCCTGCACCTCCTTCCGTAAAAGCTTCGAAAGGTGCCATCTTCAAACTGGTCTGATAGCTATTATTGTAAGAGAACTCTGCATATGGCAAATTATCGTCCCAACTAGATCCATAATCTAGCGCACAAGCTCTCAGCATATCCTCCGAAATCTGATTGACTCTCTCGGTCTGTCCATCTGTCTGCGGATGAAAAGTTGTACTAAATTCTAGCCTAGTACCTAAAGTCTCATGCAACTGCTTCCAGAACTTTGAGGTAAACTGGGTTCCTCTATCTGATACCATACTCCTCGGAACTCCATGCAGACATACGATCCTGGTCATGTATATCTTCGCCAACATAGCACTGGTGTAAGTGGTCTTTACTGGGATGAAATGAGCTACTTTCGTCAATCGATCGACTACAACCCAAATCGAGTCATAGCCTGAACAAGTCCTTGGTAATCCCGTGATAAAATCCATGCCTAGCTTATCCCACTTCCATTCGGGTATCGGCAATGGTTGCAACAATCCTGCTGGCTTCTGATGCTCTGCCTTTACTCTCTGACATACGTCACAAACTGCTACATACTCCGCAATATCCTTCTTCATTCCGGTCCACCAGAAAACATCCTTCAAATCCAAATACATCTTGGTATTTCCTGGGTGAATCGAATACGGTGAATCATGTGCCTCTTGCAGAATCAACTTCTAATCTCCGGGTTATTGGGCACATAAACACGGTCTTCAAACCATAGGGTGTCGTGCTCATCCTCACGAAATCCTTTAGCTTTTCCTTTGCTCAGTTTCTCCTTTATAGCGGCAATCTCTTTGTCAGTTTTCTGAGCATCTCTGGTTCTATCCATCAAAGTTCACTGAATTTCCAATGCTGCTACATAGCCTCTCGGAACTATTTCCAAACGTAGTTCACGAAAATTTTCAACTAACTCCTTGGGTATTTCTCCCGTCATTAACGTATTGACATGGCTCTTGCGGCTTAATGCATCAGCTACTACATTAGCTTTTCCGGGATGGTAATGTAATTTCATGTCATAATCCTTGATAAGCTCCAACCATCTCCTTTGTCTGAGGTTCAACTCCTTCTGCGTGAAAATGTACTTCAAACTCTTATGATCCGTGTACACCTCACAATGATTTCCAATGAGGAAATGTCTCCATGTCTTCAATGCATGCACTACAGCTGCTAACTCCAAATCATGCGTAGCATAATTCAATTCGTGGGGCTTCAGTTGTCGTGAAGCATACGAAACAACTCTTCCTTCCTGCATAAGCACTGCTCCAAGTCCTCGACGTGAAGCGTCGCAATACACCTCATAATCCTTGGTTTGATCTGGCAAAATCAACACTGGTGAGGTAACCAAACGTTTCTTCAACTCCTGGAAACTAGCCTCACACTCCTCGGTCCAGTTGAACTTAGTATCCTTCTTCAGCAACTCCGTCATAGGCTTTGCAATCTTTGAGAAATTCTCAATAAATCTCCGGTAGTATCCTGCGAGTCCAAGAAAACTCCGAATCTCTCCAACTGTTGTTGGTGCTTCCCACTTGGTCACGGTTTCAACTTTAGCGGGATCTACTGCTATACCTTCTCCGGATATAACGTGTCCGAGGAATCCTACTTCCTTCAACCAAAACTCACATTTGCTGAATTTGGCATATAACTGATGTTCTCTGAGCTTTCCAAGTACCAAACGCAAATGCTCCTTATGCTCCTCTTCATTCTTCGAATAAACCAGTATATCATCAATGAACACTAGGACGAACTTATCCAAAAACTCCATAAACACTTTGTTCATCATGTTCATAAAATAGGCAGGCGCGTTAGTCAGGCCAAATGACATAACGGTATACTCATACAGCCCATACCTGGTGGTAAAAGCTGTCTTCGGAATATCTTGTTCTTGAATCTTCAACTGGTGGTATCCTGATCGGAATTTGATCTTGGAAAACACTTTAGCTCCTTGCAAACGATCAAACAGATCATTGATCATTGGTAGTGGGTACTTGTTCTTGATCGTTACTTCGTTCAATCCTCGATAGTCAACAACCTTCCTTAACGATCCATCCTTCTTCTCCACTAGAAGTACTGGTGATCCCCAAGGCGAAGAACTTGGGCGAATATATCCCTTATCCAGTAACTCCTTAATCTGCTTCTTAATTTCCACCAAATCTTTTGCTGGCATCCCATATGGTCTCTTTGATATTGGCCCAGTGCCTGGCAAAAGCTCAATCAAAAACTCAATGTCTCTATCCGGTGGCATGCCTGGCAACTCTTCGGGAAATACATCAGGAAAATCCTTTACCACTGGTACTTCCTCCTGCACAACTCCTGTTAGGCAGTTTACTTGGGTCCTCCTTGGTACATGCCGGGATACATACTTGATCCTTCTCCCTTCTGGTGTGGTAAGCAAAATTGACTTACTAGCACACTCAATATTCCCTTTATACTTTGATAACCAATCCATGCCTAATATCACATCCAATCCTTGAGATTCCAATACTATTAGGTCTGAGGGAAAAACATAGTTACCAATCCTTAATGGTAACCGATCACACCATAGACTTGCCACATACTCTGCTCCTGGCGAGGTTACTAACATGGGTGACCTAAGGGCTTGGGTTGGTAGGTTATACTTATCCACAAATCCCCTTGATATGTAAGAATGCGATGCACCAGTATCAAAAAGAACGAGTGCAGTAAATGACTTAACCAAAAACTTACCTATTACTGCATCGGGCTGAGCTTCAACCTCCTCCACGCTAACGTGGTTCACCTGTCCCCTGTTGAAAGGCTTTGGCTTCTTCCCAGAACTTCCATTGCCATTTTGGCCTTCAGGACATTCATTTGCAAAATGTCCTGGCTTCGAACACTTATAGCAAGTGACGTGGCTCAAGTCCTTCTTGGCTGAGGTCGATGGGGTGCTGCGGTTCTAGCCATTGCTTCCTCCATTTCCATTACCATTCTTGGTGCCATTGTGATTGTGCAAGCTACCTACTCCATGGTTATGCTGAAAATGTCCTCCCGGTCTAGGGGTAAAACGTGGCTTCTGCTGAGCTCCTGAATTATACTCCCCTTGTCCATACTTCCTCTTACGGTTCTCAATTTGCTACTACTTCCCTTCAATCATAAGAGCATGATCTACCAACTCCTGGTAGTTGTTGAAGGTGGCTACCATCAACTGCATACTCAACTCATCATTCAGTCCTTCCAGGAATTTCTCCTGCTTAGCTGCATCCGTAGCAATGTCATCTGGGGCATAACGTGTAAGTGCATCTAGGCCACCCCTAGTTGGTTTTGGATATTGATGACAAACCTAGTTGAGGGACTAATGTGTTTGTGAGAATTGCAGGAAAACACAGGTAGAAGTCCCCCATTGATTCGGTTTTACTACCAGAGATGACCCCTAAAAATGTATGAAGACATTGAAGACAAAGGTGGTATATGAAGATATTCACATTGAAGACTATGACAAAAGAAGACACATTATGAAGCCTATGGAGCTCGAAGACTTAGATCTTTCGTAGTTCTTTTTCTTTTGTGTTGAGTCATAGGAACCACCATACTGTTAAGTGGGGTCCAGGAGAACCAGTCAGAATGACTGAAGTGATGGCTAAATCAAAAACCTATGTCTTCGAGCGAAGACAATGAGAGCGAATCTTATCTAGAGCCGGACAAGTCAGCTTTGCTTGTAGCCCAAGCAAAGTTGCCATGAGAGTTTGAAATCTGACCGTTGAGACACGTGTCAGTTCCTTAGTGACCCAGGGTCATTTCGGACAAATCAGGTCGGGTTGCCAAGTGGCTATAAATAGCCCACCCCCGCAACCATAAACGGTTGGCTGCTCAGATTTCAGTGCACGGCTTTTCTCGTTTGAGAGCAACCCACCTCGAAGCCTTTGAGATAAAATTCCTAGTGAGGAGAAAACCCCTAACCACCCAGAGCCAGAGCAAATTGGTCATCACTTGAGTCTTCTTGTCTGTGTGATCTGAAGACTTATTACACTTGAGGACTGTGAATCCTCCAGACGGTTAGGCGTCACGTTCAGAGCATCCAAGATACATTGTGGATTGCCAGTGAACGAAGTTTGTGAAGGTTTGGGAGTCTACCTTGAAGACTTACCAGAGTGATTGGGCGAGGACTAAGTGACCTTAGATCAAGGAGAATACGGTGAGGACTTGGTGTCCTGGGCTGTGTGTTCAGGACTGGGTGTCCGGGACTGTGTGTCCTAAGGTTTAAATACCTAGCCGCTCCAACCAGACGTACAGTTGTCACAGCAACTGGAACTGGTCCAACATATCATTGTCTTCAACGAGTCACTGGTTTCATCTTCACTTCCCTTTCTTACTGTTACTCATTGTGAAGCCATTGCATGCTTGCTTTATCTTTTGTCTTCACAACGCGAATGTATGATCAGTTTGGCTTCATAACTTCTTCCTACCTGATCCTTATTACACTACAGTTGTTTGTCATTGTGCTTTCACTCTATTGAATACATGACCATGGCTGGCCTAGTGTAATCTAACTTCCGCTGCATAGTAAAAGGCATAATCTTCGCTATTTGTCTTCATAACTCTCACGTTTTGAAGACTTTCATAAAAATCGCCTATTCACCCCCCCTCTAGTCGATATAACGCACTTTCAATTGGTATCAGAGCAAGGTGCTCCCTTGTTCTGTGTGATCGGTTTAACCACCTGGAGTTTTAGCTATGTCGACTGCAGGGATAATCAAAGTCTCCGCTGCGTGCCCCGTCTTTGATGGAACTGAATATCCCTACTGGAAGAATAAGATGCGCATGCATCTTGAAGCCATTGACGTCGACCTATGGTATGTCGTCGAGAACGGCGTTCCCAAGGCTGGAGAAGGTGTCACTGCTGCTGATGTCAAGAAGTTCACTCAACTGGACTCTATTGTCAAAAATATCATCTG
This sequence comes from Triticum dicoccoides, assembly GCF_002162155.2. Lineage (NCBI taxonomy): Eukaryota > Viridiplantae > Streptophyta > Magnoliopsida > Poales > Poaceae > Triticum > Triticum dicoccoides. The sequence goes on from NC_041388.1 coordinate 159,733,062, forward strand.
TGGCCATCTGACAAAAGGACAGTATGGCCGTGTGAGTGCCTTGAAGACATCCAAGCTAGTCTGGGACTGGCTCTCCAAGGTCAATGAAGGCGTCTCAACCCAGAGAGATCAAAGAATCAGTTTCCTTCGCAACCTCTTCAACCGCTTCAAGCGAAATGACAATGAGAATGTCCAGCATACATTTGGTCGGCTCACTGACATCACAAATGAGCTTCAAGCCCTCGGCGCCACTGAGATCACCAAACATGAAATCGTCAAGACGCTGCTAAGATCACTTGATAGTTCGTTTGACATCCTAGCCCTGATGATTCAAGAACGTCCTGATTTCAAGACACTCGATCCATCTGACATACTTGAGAGGCTCAACACACATGAGTTTCAGCTTTCTGAGAAAAGAGATATCTATGGTCCAAACTATGGGCGAACTCGTGCCTTGAAGGCAAAAGCTGTTTCCTCATCTGAAGAAGAATCTGACAGCAGTTCTGATGATCCTGAAGACATTGGAAGGGAACTTGCAATGCTAGTGAAGAAGTTCCAAAAATTCACCAAGAAGAAAGGCTTCAGAAAATCTTCACGATCAAGCTCAAGGAATGATGAAGCTTCTGCTCATGACTACAAGAAGAAAACATGTCACAAGTGCAAGAAAACTGGACACTTCATCTCTGAGTGTCCATAGTGGGACAATGAGAACAGAAGGAAGAAGAAGAGCAAGGAATATGATTCTGACGACAAGAAGAAGAAGAAATACTCAAAGTCTTCTTCCAAGTCTTCCTCAAAGTCTTCAACACACAAGAAGGCTCATCTGGCAAAGCACGTGCGTTTGTTGGCAAGGAAATGGATTCAGAGGATGAGTCCGCTTCTGAGGAGGCGGAGGTGGAGTCTGAGGAGGAGTCTGATTCTGGTATTGCGAGTCTGGCTACAGCATACGTCGCCAAGTCCATCTTCAACACTGAAGACAATGACTTCATCACCGATACCGATGCAAATGACAAGAACGACTCCTCTCCTACCTACTGCTTCATGGCACGCGGTGCCAAGGTAAACACACGCACTACTCGCTATCAAACATCTAGTGACGATGACTCTGACTGTGATTCAAAACCCAGCTACAAAACACTTGCTAAAATTGCAACTGAACAACAGAAAGCTATGGAACATATTCAAAAACTGTTAGACAGAAGCGATGATCTGTTTGGTGCTAAAATGACTCGATCTGAATCCTTAATTGAAGACATAAAAAATCTTCACGTTAAGTATCAGGAACTTGAGGATCGTCTTGATACTCTCTCAACAACTCATGAAAAGCTTTCCTATAATTATCTTCAAAGGAAGCAAGAACTTGACAAATTGAGAGCGGCTCATGAAGATCTTCAAAAGGAAAACGAGTCACTTCGCGCCGAACAGATCAGTCCCGCTCAGGAAGGATTTGAACCACCATGTCTTAAATGCATTGAGCATGATAATGCTACTTCTGTTGCTGAATGTTCCACTGCTACTACTATTGCAATATCTTCAACTGTTGATGTGGTAACTAACCCCTCTGCTGAGGATACCACGGCTATTGATGATGAGAATGCTAGGTTGAAGACATTGCTTGAAACAGGGATGTACAAAAGTCTTAAAGGACATCAGACATTATGTGATGTCCTCAAGAAGCAGATTCTGAACTGAAACCCTAGGAAAGAGGGTGTTGGGTTCGTAAGGAAAATAAATGTAGATGGCTCTTACTGGAAACCTGAGCAGTACCCCAAAACCACATGGGTTGCTGCAAAGGAAACTTCAGCAGATCCATCCAATTTATCTGGCTTCACATGTGCTAACCCCATTATTATTGATGAATCCTTTGATGCAAACTATAAACTGTTTAAGAATCAGAATGGTGAAGTGTTTGCCAGGTACATTGGTACTAACTGCAGGAATGGACCGCCTATGAAGAAGATCTGGGTTCCGAAAAAGTGTCTGGAAAATCTTCCTATGAATGTCTTCATGACACCTCACTTGAAGAAGACAAACCTCAGACCAAAGGCTTCATACGGTCCAAAGGCTTCATACAATCAGAGGACTCACCTGAGTCACACTAACGCAAATGTTTTGCAGGGAAACCATATTCAGGCATATGAATATGAGAGCGGTTCATCGAACCGTCATGTTCATATGACCAAAAATTATTCTGCTTATTCCTATGAGTATTATTGTCCACCTGCAAGACTGTTTGCTAAGGCTTCAAAGCCAAAATTCTCAGATGCTGCACTTACACTTATTGCTTCTAAGCCACCCTTGAAGATGTGGGTGGTTAAGAACGCTTAACTCTCTTTTGCAGGGAAAGGTCTCCAGTAGAAAAACAAAATCTTCTGATGCTATTGCTGGGGACCTTAAAAATCTTGTAGGGCGCAAGATAAAATGCCCGAATGGCATCATTATGTACTTCGTTCCTTAATCGCATGCTACTCTCCCTATTAGTCCTAATCTGGATCTAAGTTTTCATAACCCACTGGTTTGTCAAATGTTTTTGCTTCACAATTCTCTTCGTGAAGCCTATCCCCCTAACTGCACTGTAGGGTACGACACCAGCGTCTTCAAAGTCTTCAGAATGGATTATTGACAGTGGGTGTACAAATCACATGACTGGCAAAAGAAGCCTTCTTATGGACTCAACCTTACGTCCATCCGACAAGAGCCACATCACATTTGCTGACACTGGTAAAAGTAAGGTATTGGGTCTAGGTAGAGTTGCAATCTCAAAGGATCAACACATGGATAAAGTCATGCTTGTTGAATCCCTTGGCTTCAACTTAATGTCTGTCTCAATGCTTTGCGATTTGAACATGATCGTAATGTTTGGAAAATATCGTTGCCTAGTACTAATGGAATCTGACAAGTCTCTAGTGTTTGAAGGGTATCAAAAAGATGATCTGTACATGGTAGATTTCTCAGCAGGGCCACAACTTGCAGTATGTCTTCTTGCAAAAGCTTCAGAATGCTGGCTTTGGCATCGAAGGCTTGGGCATGCTGGCATGAGGAACCTCCACACCCTTGCGAAGAAGAAGCATGTCATAGGCATCGAGGGCGTCAAGTTCAAGAAAGATCACTTATGCGGTGCCTATGAAGCAGGGAAGATGACAAGGGCAAAGCATCCTTCGAAGACAATCATGACTACTACTCAACCCTTCGAACTGCTCCACATGGATCTTTTCGGTCCCACTCACTACTCAACTTTTACTACTACTGCTTGCCTCTATGGCTTCGTGATTGTTGATGATTACTCTAGATATACTTGGGTGCACATAATCCTTTACAAGACTGAAGTGCAGGATGTCTTCAGACACTTCGCCAATCGAGCTATGAACAATTTTGGCGCCAAGATAAAGCACATCAGAAGTGACAATGGCACTGAATTCAAGAACACTGGCCTTGATACATATCTTGATACCTTGGGCATCACACATGAATTCTCAGCTCCGTACACGCCACAGCAGAATGGCGTCGTCGAAAGCAAGAACAGAACACTCATTAAGATGGCCAGAACGATGCTAGCTGAATACAAGACTCCAAGAAAATTCTGGACTGAAGCCATTGACACTGCATGCCATACAATCAATCGTGTTTATCTTCACAAGCTTCTGAACAAGACATCTTATGAACTCCTAACTGGCAAGAAGCCAAATGTCAGTTACTTCAGAGTATTTGGCTCAAGGTGCTGGATCAAGGACCCACATCACACTTCAACATTTGCACCTAAAGCACATGAGGGCTTTATGCTTGGATATGGAAAGGACTCGCACTCCTACAGAGTCTTCAATCTCTTTCATTACAAAGTGGTTGAAACAGTGGATGTGCGGTTCGATGAGACAAATGGTTCACAAAGAGAGCAACTGCCAAATGTGCTAGATGAAGTTCCAGCTAGTGAATCAATCAAGCTTATGGGAACTGGAGAGATTATACCTTCTGAAGCTCATCCTGAAGAAGAACTTATCATCTCAGCACCTGATCAACATGAAGACAATGCTCAGCCTGAAGACATTCCTCCCAACAACAACACAGATCAGCAAGAGCAAAGTCTTCTCCCTGTACATCCTCATGTTGCAAATGAAGTGCAGATTGATAGAATAATTGATAGCATCAATGCACCTAGTCCACTCACTCGTTCAAGGGCACTTCGCATTCGTCTCAATATCAGAACCCAAGAAAGTCGAAGAAGCCTTCATGGAACCTGAATGGATTCAAGCTATGCAAGAAGAGCTTCAACAGTTTGAGCTGAATAATGTATGGGAACTGGTTAAGCGTCCTGATCTACGGAAGCACAACATAATAGGCACCAAATGGATATACCGCAACAAGCAAGATGAGCATGGTCAAGTTGTCAGAAACAAAGCTCGTCTCATTGCTCAAGGATATACTCAAGTGGAGGGCATTGACTTCGATGAAACATTTGCTCATGTGGCAAGGCTTGAAGCTATACGCATACTGCTGGCCTATGCAAATCATCATAACATACTTCTATATCAAATGGATGTGAAAAGTGCCTTTCTCAATGGCAAGATTGAAGAAGAAGTGTATGTTGCACAGCCACCTGGCTCTGAAAATCCAAAACATCCTGACATGGTATACAAGCTCAACAAGGCACTATATGGCCTCAAACAAGCCCCTAGGGCCTGGTATGACACACTCAAATACTTCCTGAAGAGCAAAGGCTACATACCTGGTTCCCTGGATCCCACTCTTTTCACGAAGACATATGATGGTGAACTTTTTGTGTGCCAAATATATGTGGATGACATTATCTTCGGCTGCACCAATCAGAAGTACAGTGAAGAGTTTGGATATATGATGCAAGAGCAATATCAGATGTCCATGATGGGGGAACTGAAGTTCTTCCTTGGTCTTCAAATACGACAACAACGCAATGGCATCTTCATATCTCAAGAGAAGTATCTCAAAGATTGCCTGAAGAAGTTCGGTATGCAAGACTGCAAAGGATTCACAACACCAATGCTAGCCAAACATCATCTAGGTCCTGACGACAATGGTAAAGAGTTCGATCAAAAGGTATACCACTCCATGATTGGTTCTTTGCTTTATTTATGTGCATCTAGGCCAGATATCATGCTTAGTGTTTGCATGTGTGCTCGATTTCAAGCGGCACCAAAGGAGTCGCATCACTTAGCTATGAAGCGAATTCTTCGATATTTGGCTCACACCCCAACTCTAGGATTATGGTATCCAAAGGGCTCAGAGTTTGATTTGGTTGGATTTTCGGATGCTGATTATGCTGGTGACAAAGTTGATCGCAAGTCTACATCAGGCACATGTCATTTTCTGGGACGATCACTTGTATGTTGGTCTTCAAAGAAGCATAACTGCGTATCTCTCTCCACTACTGAATCTGAATACATTGCTGCTGGATCTTGTTGCGCTCAGCTTCTGTGGATGAAGCAAACACTCAAGGACTATGGCATTCATCTGAAGCAAGTGCCACTTTACTGCGACAACGAAAGCGCCATCAAGATTGCCAACAACCCAGTTCAGCACTCGAAGACAAAGCACAGTGAAATTCGTCATCACTTTCTCAGAGATCATGTTTTGAAGGAAGACATTGATATCATACACGTCAACACTGAAGAGCAATTGGCGGATATCTTCACCTAGCCCTTGGATGAGAAGAGATTTTGCAAGTTACGGTTTGAGCTAAATATCTTGGAATCCTCAAATGTCCTGTGATCAGGCACACATCCTAACACTTACGCATATTGATGACTTAGATGTGCAACACACAAAGTAAAGTATATCTTCATTCAATGAAGACATACATTCTAAGTATGAATACATTAATGTGGAATTTGACTTCGGAGCGCCACGATAATTGTGCGCCGTGTCTGGGTCTAATACTTCCTATACGGTGGGTAACGCCACCACCAAACATTCTATTTTGAAGTGTTTCACTCATGGCGTTACCTTGCAATATCTTCCCATTTCGTTGTCTTCACATTTGGTTTGGCTTCGAACATGTCTTCATGATTATCTTCACTAGTTGCTTGTATAGATATATATATATATGCTAGTGTTCTGTCCTCTACAGCATTCACTTATAGCTATGTCTTCTTGGTTGAATTTTTTGAACTAAGTGAATGTGATCGGACCCTAATCTCTCTATGCTTTCTATCTCAAATTCTATCTCTCCAAGTCATATGCATTCTATTGAAACTGTCGAATGTCTTCACTGCGTCCTAGTCAGCAGAAGATATAGAGACAACCATAAAGTCCGTCTTCAATGCTCATTCCTCCGCATAAAATCCGGAGAAGTAGGAACGACCGCCCGACAATCCAGGCGTGCGTGGGATGTGGAACTGCCCCCAAAATACCGCATGATGGCCATACTCAAATGAGAATCGCCAGGGGCACCTGAGTAATAGCGCAGTGCCGCCCCTGCGCCTATAAGTTCACACTTACCGCGGTCATTATCTCCTTCTTCCACCCTCGCACGAACCCTAGCGCCACCGCTAGCACTCGACGATGCCGGAGACAAAGCGCTTCGCTGCCGCAACCTCTCCAACGCCGTCCTCATGCCGACCGCGGACATCGTCCTCTCCGCCGTCGCCGTAGGTGTTTTCCGTCGCCAAGTTAGGGCACGAAGGACTGAACTGCTCGGCATCAACTCCCTTCCGTCTAGCAGTTCCAGTGTGGTAAATAAAACTTCTTTTTACAGCCCCTTTGATCTCATGGTTCTGTCACTTTCTACCATAAGAAGTTTCTCTTCACACTAGTTAGATCTCTCTCTACATCTCATAACATGCCTAGTATATTCACTTGTGCTTCATAAAGTAGTTAGATTCCTCACTTGTACTGATCTGTGGGTTCGTACAAATCTGGAACCAACTTCTTTTCTATGAGTGAATGTCTTCGCACGATGAGGTCAATGTCTTCTAAACTGATTAATCTTCAAAACCTTCTGAGAATGCATATGACCTCTTCCCCTTCCCTCGCACCTTAATGCTGTCACAGGTACATGTCCGTGGGAGAATCCTTCGGTTCTCATAGTCTGCATTCATTTGCAGAATTCCTACAGCATCACATAAACTCTCCTGAAGCCAGTTCCTGTTGGTCCAGAAAAAGAAAGCCTTTGAAGCCTTTGAAAGTCTTGAAGCCTTTCAAGTTAAAGTTTATGGATTCAGAAGCAGCAGCAAGGAAGGGGGGCGGACAGAGACGTGAGGGAACTTCCAAGGATCTGCCTGAAGACTTGGCAGAAATGTACAAAACAGATCCAGAAGAGAGCTATGGGCAGCGCAAGACCCGAATCCAATGGATTCGACGCTATTGGGCAGAACAGTGGTTCAAATACCGCTTCATCACTAAGGAGTATGCTGAGAAAAGTGCCATCAGGAGACCATGGGGGGACATCCGTTTCAAGAATCTCATGCCCAGGACCAGAGAAGAAGCCATTGCTCAAGGCTTCTACCCATGCATGGTCCGAGGACCATAGCCTGATGATGCACATCCGTCGTCACTACTCTAGTGTCATGATGACAATCTGTTCAAGCACAACTTCCAGTTTGCTCCACAATCAGCGAAGCTGAACAAGAAGAAATTTGGGTTAGACTTCAACCCTGGTCCCTCCGCACCAAGGGCAGATGGCACACGCGACACCGAACCCAATATCATCGGTCCGTTTGCCAATCTTGAGGGCCTGATCACTCACACCTTAGTCCAAGGGACTGCCGTAAATGACCCTCCAGCTGACTCTGAGTCTGATGAAGCTCCTGCTGTGCCGAAGCCAAAGCAGACGAAGAAACCAAAAGCCTCAAAGCCGGCCCCTGCCTCAAAAATCTCAAGGGCGAAGCCATTGAAAACTACACCTCCTGAAGTCAGTGTGCAGTCTGAAGACGTATCCCGCATCTCCAAGCCCCAGAAAGAAAAGGAGCCCCAGCAAAAAACCGGCAAAGAGCTCACTGCTGCTGCCATTCTGTGCAGCGAAGCCATTGATCTATGAAGCGATGAAGATCTAGGAGATGACGCTCTAGAGCAGCTTATCAAAAGCAAAGAAGAAGCTGAAATCTTCAACAATTTACCTCTCTTTGATGTCGCCATCATCCACAACTTCATCGATGAATGGTTTGCCTCACCAGACATCAGCTTCGAAGATCTGCAGCTGCCCGTTGGCCTCAGCGTCGCCTTCCAAGGCACAATTGCTTCAGAATTGGCCATTGCTCAGCGCATTGTTGAGCTGAAGCGGAAAATTGATCATGAAAAGGCTCAGTTCAAGAAGCACATGGCCAGGCTCAGCGTGCAGGAAGTGAAGAGCTTCAAAACCATGTTGCATGAGCTCAAGGAAAATTTTCTAAAGAAGCATGCTGAAGCTCAGGGCTTGCGTGAGCGGATGAAGTCTCTGGCAGAATGATGTGTGCAGGCCTACAATGAGGCCGAGAAGCACAAGGCACTTGGGCATCCTGGCATCGACCCCAAGATGGCCGCGAAGAAGAAGAAGCAGCCTGCTGTGAATGAACCAGAGGCACCAAGGCAAGAAGCTGTTCCGATTGTTTTCCCCACCACCATGGCTGGCTCGAAGCCAAAGAGCCGGTCAACCGCTTCTGAGCTTAAGAAGACACAGACTGCAGAGGTGAAGCTAGGAAGAGGAAACACTCTGCATCCTCTCCTTTTGCCCAACCAAGAAGAAGCGCAAGATCAAGAAAGCTCGGGCTACTCCCATAGAGCCCTTGATGGTTGAACCCCTCTCTGTCATTCACCCCAATGCAGAAAGACGACTGACAGTTCATGAGCCTGCTCCCACAGAGGCTCCTGAAGCTGAAGATATTCCAGCAGTCGACCCCATAGCTGCTGAAGACATTGGTCACCAAGACAATGTACAAGATGATGCAGCCCTTCCTCAGCTTGAAACAAGCGAACTCATCAGTATTGGTCATCCTCTGACGCCAATGGCACAAGATGAGTCATGGGCGGATCGCCCTCAGGAGGAAGAAGACTTTGAGGTCCAGCCCACTCCGACCCCACAAGCGTCGTCTGCGTTTCGTAGGCTTCGCAAAGGTCCACGGCCTCAAGTCCATACTGCAGAAATTCCGGCTGCATCAGCCGAAGACAATGAAGAAGCACCACCAGAACCCACTCCCCCGCTCCATCAAGATGCAGTTCTCCAGGAGAACGTGCCTGAGGTTGTCCCTCCAACTACACAAGCGGAGGAAGAAAATGTTGCGGCTGCCACCACCAACACTGAAGCCAATGTGGAGCCCGCCCCACCAAATGCTTCAGCGGATAGCGAAGCTACCGAGCCAGACACTTCTGTTCCTGAGTCTGCTGCAGGTCCTCAATTCGATTATCATATTGAGCATAGGCCTCATGTTCAGAAGCCAGTCCCAAGGCTGCCAAGGTTCCCAGGTCCTGCATCAGCACCTGGTTCCTTTGACATCAACAGCTTCAAGGCAGATAATACATTTTTCAATAGCTCCAAGAACCCCTATTCAAGGGAAAGGATTGTATCAGATAGGTTCTGGAGCTATTCTCAGCGCAGCTATTATTCATGCATCCTATACAACCAAGGTCGCATCTTCCCGCACAAGTGCCTTGAGGTTGAAGCCATTGCTGGTCTGCCCTGCTTAGAGGAAGCACTGGATTGCTTCAGGCAAGTGGGTCTGCTGCACTGGAATGAAGAGCTTCTACTTCAGTTCTATGCCACCCTCCATATCAAAGGATACAACAGAGATCCAAAGACTTGGATCCTGGAGTGGATGACCGGCAATGTCCATCATGAAGCCAATGCATTTGATATCATTGAGCTCACCGGACTGCCCACTCCAGGCGAATTCTTCGAGGAAGGCTGTCAACTACATTCTGAAGCTATTGAGAGCATATTCCAGAGGCCTGAACCCAATATGAGTCAGATGCTCTCAATGATGAAGCCATTGCCCCATGATGCACCCTATCCTACTGAGTTCTTCGTTGAAGACCTAGAGTACCTGCCCAGGACCATATATCACATCATCCGGCGGACTCTCTAGCCCATTAAGGGACACTCACCACATGCCAAGATTGAGGGTGCAATGAAGACTCTCATATTCTATATCCTGCATGGCAAATGCTTCAACGCACAGGATCTCTTCATACGCCAACTTGCTGCGTCAGGCTCAGAATTATTTGGTTTGAAGTTCTATGCACCTTGGGTGATGAGGCTGATCAAACTACACTCTGCGATCTCGTATCAGCCCTCTGCCCGAAACCATTGGATCTTCTTGCCAGATGTGGATACCTCTGCTGAAGCAATATATCCTGAGCCTGCCAAGCAACCGATAAGTCTTCAGAATGCAGAACACCAGAGCTTCACGCAGAATGTTGAAGGTGTTGAAGCCATATCTAGGGTATATCCGTTGGCTGGCACTACACGTGCACCAGCATCTACTGAAGCCACAGACAGCACAAATGCTCCAAGCCCCAAGAAGCGTGCTCGTGTCCTCAATGACCGAGAACTTCTTGTGGCCCTTCACCAAAAGCAAGATAGGCATCACGACTGGCTAAAGCGTCAGAGGAAGAGCCTCTTGGTGGATGTCAATCGTCTTCGAAACCTAGCCACCAAGAATGCTTTCGTTACACATGAAACGTGCCGTCGTACATGGAAAGGGCTCTCAATGATATGTACTGAAGCTGAACTTGAAGAGGATGGCTTCACAGAGCGTTTCAAGTTTGACACCACACCTCCCAGAAGGGCTGTGATGCGCAACACACCATCACTTGAAGACTCTGAGTTTTCTTCATCTGCTGCCACAGTTACTGCAAGGATCATTGATGAAGACAATGATGCTACATCACCGCCACCTGCTTCAGCACCTCCAAGCTCGTCTGCACCGCCAAACACCTCCAACGACCCTGCTGCTCCTGGCAACGAGTAGACACTCTATGTCTTCGAACCCTTTTAGTCCTTGCTGACAAAAGGGGGAGAAGCGTATGGGTTGATAGTCTTCAAGCGGGTCCATATGGGCGGGTGCTATATTTTTTTTGCTACATTTTGCTTCGTGCTTACAACTCTCGTTTTTGCTTCATTCGGTTCTTTGAGTTGTAACACTAAGACTCGATGGTCGTCTGCTACTCGTTTGCCACTCTGTTTGCGAAGATAAATTCCGCATGTGCGACGATAAATTCCGCACTTATCTCATTCTGCAGACGTCCATTTTCCATTATGCATGTCATTATCTTCATATACTTTCACATGCATAGTGGATTGTCATCATAAGCTGAAGTGGATCTCCACAAGTACAACCTGCCATGTGCATTTGCATTCCAAAAGCAAATTAACTTATATGCACATCTTCAGGGGGAGCCCTTGCAACTTATGAAGACAATTCCCTATCCTTTACAAACTTCACACATTATATTCCCCGTTGAAAACTTCAACTAGTTTGTCATCAATCACCAAAAAGGGGGAGATTGTAAGTGCATCTAGTGCCACCCCTAGTTGGTTTTGGAGTATTGACGACAAACCTAGTTGAGGGACTAATGTGTTTGTGAGAATTGCAGGAAAACACAGGTAGAAGTCCCTCATTGATTCGGTTTTACTACCAGAGATGACCCCTAAAAATGTATGAAGACATTGAAGACAAAGGTGGTATATGAAGATATTCACATTGAAGACTATGACAAAAGAAGACACGTTATGAAGCCTATGGAGCTCGAAGACTTAGATCTTTCATATTTCTTTTTCTTTTGTTTGAGTCATAGGAACCACCGTACTGTTAAGTGGGGTCCAGGAGAACCATTCAGAATGACTGAAGTGATGCCTAAATCAAAAACCTATGTCTTCGAGCGAAGACAATGAGAGCGAATCTTGTCCAGAGCCGGACAAGTCAGCTTTGCTTGTAGCCCAAGCAAAGTTGCCATGAGAGTTTGAAATCTGACCATTGAGACACGTGTCAGTTCCTTAGTGACCCAGGGTCATTTCGGACAAATCAGGTCGGGTTGCCAAGTGGCTATAAATAGCCCACCCTCACAACCATAAACGGTTGGCTGCTCAGCTTTCAGTGCACGGCTTTTGTCTTTTTTGAGCAACCCACCTCGAAGCCTTTGAGATAAAATTCCTAGTGAGGAGAAAACCCCTAACCACCCAGAGCCAGAGCAAATTGGGCATCACTTGGGTCTTCTTGTCTGTGTGATCTGAAAACTTATTACACTTGAGGACTGTGAATCCTCCAGACGGTTAGGCGTCGCGTTCAGAGCATCCAAGAGACATTATGGATTGCCAGTGAATGAAGTTTGTGAAGGTTTGGGAGTCTACCTTGAAGACTTACCAGAGTGATTGGGCGAGGACTAAGTGACCTTAGCTCAAGGAGAATACGGTGAGGACTTGGTGTCCTGGACTGTGTGTTCAGGACTGGGTGTCCGGGACTGTGTGTCCTAAGGTTTAAATACCTAGCCGCTCCAACCAGACGTACAGTTGTCACAGCAACTGGAACTGGTCCAACATATCATTGTCTTCAACGAGTCACTGGTTTCATCTTCACTTCCCTTTCTTACTGTTACTCATTGTGAAGCCATTGCATGCTTGCTTTATCTTTTGTCTTCACAACGTGAATGTATGATCAATTTGGCTTCATAACTTCTTCCTACCTGATCCTTATTACACTACAGTTGTTTGTCATTGTGCTTTCACTCTATTGAATACATGACCATGGCTGGCCTAGTGTAATCTAACTTCCGCTGCATAGTAAAAGGCATAATCTTCGTTGTTTGTCTTCATAACTCTCATGTTTTGAAGACTTTCATAAAAATCGCCTATTCACCCCCCCTCTAGTCGATATAACGCACTTTCATAACGTGCTAGCTTACTAAACTCCTCCACATACTGGCCAACTGTCCGTCCTCCTTGGCGCAAATTACGAAACTCACGCTTCTTCATGGCCATTGCTCCTGCTGAAACATGGGCAGTACGAAAAGCCTGCTGAAACTGGTCCCATGTGACAGTGTCGACTGGGAAAGTGGCTGTGAAATTCTCCCACCAAGATGCTGCGGGTCCTTCTAACTGATGTGCGGCAAACTTAACCTTCTCCACATCTGTGCATCCTGCTGTGGTCAACTCCCTAGCTATCTTGTGGAGCCAATCATCTGCTACTATCGGCTCGGTGCTACTGGAAAACACCGGCGGATTTAGCTTAAGAAAATGGGCTAAGTGGTCAACAGGTGGTGGTGGTGGTGGTGGGTTGTTGTTGTTGTTCCCTTGATTCTGGTTCTGAACTAGCAACTGCATCAAGGTGTTCTGCTGCTGGATCAACTGGGTGAGCTCCGGCGGGAAGGCAAATCCGGGGTCACGTCTCGGAGGCATCTGAGGGTTTAGAAAAGATGAGATATAAGAATAGAGGGGGTCTAAAGGGAAAACACTACCCATATGCACATGAGGCAAAAGCACACAATTCACTTCAATCAAACAAACAAGGCATACAATCGATCTAACTATCGCAAAAGTGCTTGGACTACTATATTTACATGGTGGACTACTACTACTGATGAGGTGGTCTACTAGAAATATTCTACGATTGTAGACTCCATGATATCCATTCCTGCTTCATCAACATAGTCATCATCGCTACTTTCTTGCTCCGAGTCGGTGCCGTCGATGATGATGTAGTCCTCTGGGCTAATCTCCTTGGGTTCTTCGTCTTCATCTACTGGTGTCGGGCCTCCCATAAATATTCCAATCTTCTTGATCAGATCGTCATTCTTCTCCACCAATACTTCAATTTCCTCTTCATAATCTTCGCGTGTAGCCTTGAGTTCTTCCTCCAGTTCCTTGATTCTAGTCTTAGCCTTCTTCAGATCTATCATGTCGGTGCACATCTGATTCTCCTGGCGTCGAATGTGCTGATTTAACTCCTGGATAAAAGCTGCAATTGATCTATCTTTCCTGGTGCTGATCATCTCCCAGTGTTCATCTAGGCGCCCACAAATCTGGTAGATAGTATCTTTGAGATCCTTGCGGTAGACTTCTCCAATGCGTCCCATGGCGATGTGAGCCGCCATGCTCTTTCCTAGACTCCAAGTTGGGGCATCAAAAGAAAACTCTATGGGCTCAGTGACTGGCATGAACATCCTTCCTGGAACTTGAACTTGAATCATCTAGCGCTCTTCTTCAGGTAAAGTGGCGTTGTAGGTTCCCGTGAAGCTTGGTATTCCTATGTTCAGGTATCTAGTGACTTCCTTCAAGTGGCGTCCAAAGGGTGTATCTTCATCTGGTTGGGTGAACTTGTTCCTTGCATTCGTCATCCTAAAGAGTAGAAAAGATGAGAAGTCAGAAGAGAAGAGAGTGAGTAGTGATCTAGGTCTTTAGCTTAGTGGTCGTGTCCTACAGTCAACGTGTGCTCTGATACCATCTCTGTAGCGACCAGACCTCAAACAGTCTGATCTCTGTGCTCCGGTGTCATCCCTGGATCAGTTATGCTGACACCACACAGTACTCGGAGGATTTATAGCAGAGTAGCAATCACACACTTATTACATCGAGTGTCTCAGAAGAGAACGTATTACAATAAATATGGCTTAAGGCCATCTAATAACGATAACAACGGAAGGCTTGGAAGATAAGTGAGTCCATCAACTCCAACGGCATCACTGAGTATAGAACCACGACCTAAAACTCCTTAAACGTTGTCTGAAAAGTCTGCAACATTAACGTTGCAGCCCGAAAACGGGTCAGCACATGGAATATGCTGGCAAGGTAACACATAGAGAATAATGGAATGCAACAGCTATACTATATGCATATTTGGCTGGTGGGAAGCTCTATGGTTACTGTTTTTGCGTAAAGCCAATTTTTCCCTACTTCAAAGGAATAAAATTAATTACTATCATGGTGGTTGTTAAACATTGAGAATGGTTGACAGCATCCTCAATCCCAATTAAGTAACATCATTAAAATCCCACAAAATTAATTTAGAGTAACATGTTGAGATTCACATGATAATCCAGGTACTAGATACTCAAGATGTCCATAACCGGGGACACGACTAATCATGATTAGTTTATTACACTCTGCAGAGCTTTGCGCACTTTTCCCCACAAGACTCGATCGCCTCCGTTTGGTTTCTCGCACTACATGGTGTTTGAGAAGACGGATGACCGAGACATAGTCTTTCAGAAGCGCTAGCACCTTACGATCGGGTAGACCGTACCACCTACAACCCCTACATCTGCTAGTCTACCACTGTAAGAGTTCGCACAACTTAGTCAACTATGCCAGAGCCCATAATGGCTTGTGGCTGCACACGGAAGTTTCTAGTATGAATAATCTCATGATCCCTTTGAGCTTGGGTGGTGGTCCAAAGAAAACAGGCAAGTCCTGGAAACCCCAGGTGCCTCAATCCACCCAGATGTGTGTTAGGTTGCCACCTTAGATAAACCATTAATTAACAATCTCACATCTGTCATGGATATCACTCACCCAATCCACGTCTACTAGCATAGCATGGCATAATAAGCAAACGTAGAAGTAACTCCCAAAGGTTTGATAATAAACAGGTAATAGGTACTACCTCATCTACTTCCCATCCCACAATTTAATTAGATCCTATTCATGCAATGTGTGAGGATTGATCTAATGCAATAAAATTGGGTTGTAGAAAAGGTATGATCAAAGTGTTACTTGCCTTGCTGATGATCCGCGAAACCTAGAGATTCGAAGTAACAGGCGGCGCACTCCGGGTATTCTATCGCAAACAAACAACAAGCATACAATAAGTACTCATCTAATGCACAGGTAAAACTCAAATAGAAGATCTAACCAGAAAGTTCAACTTAAGAACCCTGGTTTGCAAAAAGAATCAAATCGAACGAAGCAAAAGAAATCAAACGGCGAAAAAACAACTTCATTCTAGTAATCTGGATCTAGGGCAAATTTTACAGTAGCAAAAACATGTTTAAGTTGATTATTTGGAAAGAGGGTTTCGAGACGAAACTCGAGGCGCTTGAATCGCCTGATTCCGATAAACGAGCGAAAAGTTATACTAAAACGAAAATCGGATCAGAAATCGCGATCAGAAAATAACAGCGGAAAAATCCGACGAAAAAGAAAAACGACGAACAGAATTTAAAAAAAACAGCACGGAAAACGAGGCGGCGGCGAACCTCGAAAGGCGCGCGGCTCCGGCGGCGGCGGCGGCGGATTAGGGTTAGGGTTAGGGCGCGGTGGCGGGCTGCTCTCTCTCTCGCCCGGGGCGTGCCTTATAAAGGCCCCCGGCCGGTGGTTTCCTGGCCTGGTACGGCACGGAGTCGGTTACGCGTTTTTTTTAATAATTCTGCTCGGAAGAAAAATAAAAAGAAATACTAAACGGACTCCAAAAATCACGAAATAAATTTTGCCGGGTTCCTAAAATCAAGCCCGATAAAGTGAACATTTATCTGGGCCAAAACTACAACTTTGAAAAACGCGCATTTTTCCTAAATTCAAATAAAAATACCGAAAAACTCTGAAATAAATTTTATTTGATTTTTTTATTAAATCTTCAATATTTCTATATTTTGGGAAAGTCATTTTATTCCCTCTCTCATATTTTTTAATAGAAATAATTGATGATAAAATAAATAAAATCAAATGATCCTATTTACATAATTTGAGAAAACTCAAATATGTAAATAACGAAATCCCCAACTCTATCCGTGGGTCCTTGAGTTGCTTAGGATTTTGTAGGATCAAAACCAAAAGCAAAATAAAATATGATATGCATGATGACCTAATGTATAACATTCCAAATTGAAAATTTGGGATGTTACAATCTCCAAGTTCTGAAGTTGAACAAATGAATCATACAAAATACTGTCCAAAAATCACACTTTTCACGAAACCAAAATTCTGAACTTGCCATACAACGCCTTTTGAATTTGTCATGCGGTACTCTTTGAACTTGTGCAATTCGTTGGTGGCAGCAAGCAGCAAGCAGCAACTAGAAGTATATAATTGTTGTACAGCATCCTCAACACTGAACTGTATCTATAGAAGGACTAGTCAGGGTCTCAGGAATCAACTAAATTTTCCACTCAAGACTATATTCATTAGTACTAGTAGGACTCAAATGTGAGCTAATTTTCAATACAGATTCACTAAAATGGCTTCTAATTTTTTAAAACATCTAGCTTCTATTTTTTTCAATTTGAACTTGCTTGTTTTTATGTTATTTAGAAATGCGAAATGAAGCAGTAAACAAGAGACTGGACGGGGTGAGTACCTGCCGGTGCCGGCGGAGAAGCGTGGTGGTCTTGCCAGCAAACATGGGGCTAGCAATGACGTGAATAACGGCAAGTTGTACTGTCGAGCTGGACGTCCTTCGACCATTAGTGGTTCCTCAGGTTGCACTGTTTTTCCACTGAAGCACAAGCGATGGAGTTGGAGCGGGGGATGCCCACGGCGGCAAGACTGAACGGCCGGAGATTGCGGCGTTGAACTGCTTGTACGCACCGGGGAGCGACAACGGTGCATCTGTCTAGTGCGGGGCGACTACTTGCTCATGCACTATTATTTTTGTTTCTGTTTTTCAATGAACTTATAGGGTTATACATTTTGAACTTATAGATATTTTTTGTTGAAAGTATGAAAACAACATAACGTTGGCGTCCTCAGCCAAAGAACACATCCTTTAAAGAAAGGCTCCAGTAACCTAACATAGAATAGCACATGCAGTTCAATATTAACTATTGATGCATGCCTTAATAAGCAAGAGCAACAGTACAACATTAGCATAATAGTAGGTAACAATAATAGTATAGGGTTAGCTATCGATGCAAGCTTTTGACAAAGAAACTCGATAGGCGCTGTGATTTTGGCTGGGCGACGACGGCAGCACATCTCAAATGGCCAGCAGCGTGCGTTTGTGAATGGGAGAGGCCTATGAACTTTTCCGCTTTCTCAACTCTGAACTTTTTTGTATTCTTGTACTTGATCCTCCCCAATATTATTCAAAACTTGTTTAGTGGCTTTTTGTTGGTGAACCCTTCTGTTTCCCTGAACCTTCACCAGGTTTCTTCTCAGTATAAAGAAAACAAGAAATAAGTGTTCTGTTCACATAGGCACTAGAACAAACACCTAGCAAGCATCATTGGTGCAAACCAGGTAAACATGACGTTTGCTTCTTTTTGCACAAATTACTTTTTGCAAAAGGAGAAATTTTATGCAAGAGTAGTGTCACTAGTACATCTATGTAAGGAATAAACTCACATTTTTAATAGCACTACCTGCTAGCGTATGTGTCTGTGTGATTTAATCATTCAATGAAGATGGACAACATCTTGAATGCCTGATATTGCTGTTTATGCGACAGAAGTCCAGCTTTAACAAATGTGAGTGGCTTGGGGGTTGATACACGAGGCAGAATTTAGAAATTTATGCTTGAGTTCAAAAAAGTAACTTGTAGAACTAACCATCAAGTAGTGCTCAGCAACGTACACTCATCCACTGTCGCTGTGGTTGTACATGATTAACCCCCCATAAAGTTCAGATGATGCTCATCGTTCAGTTCAACATCATGCTCACACACCTAGTAGATAGCCATCGATCCGCAGAAGGAGGAGGTAGAGACCTGCAGTAGGAGGAGACAACGACCTGCAGGTGGAAGAGGCCGCGAACTGTGGCTGAGGTTGGGAGGCAGACACGTTCGCCACCTGGAAGGCGGAGCTCAGGAGGCGGCCGCGGCTATCTGTACTTTGGGGCGGCTGGCAGGCGCGGCGGCGCGTCGCGGGGGAAACGGTGTGGTGGCGCGTCGCCGGGGTCGGTGGTGTGGAGAAGGTGGGGAGTGGCGATCGGAGCCGAGGGAGAAGGTGGGGGCAGGGCGGCGTGCTAGGGAAGAGGGAAGGCCACAGCGGCGCACTGCGGGGAGCGGGAGGCCCCGGCGGCGCGCTGGGGGAGGAGGGGCCGCGGCGGCGCCCTGGGGAGGGGGAGGCACCGGCGGCGCGTTGTGGGAGGAGTGGTCGAGGTGGTGGGCTGGTGTTGCGGATCAGATCAGGGGACAAGGTAGTTTAGGTGGGAATTCCTCCGATCGCTCCATATAGGGTCGAGGGGTAACACAATATTATTTTGTTATGTGTACCAGAATAGTCCAGCCCATGCTATTCGTCATCCTGGGTGAGGAATAGTTATTCTTCACCCCCCTCCATTTTACCATCAATGCACCGTAATTTTATATTCCGTAAGTTTTGTCTTATTTCCGACGCAAAAAGGGACCGTAGCAAATATATAATCGCCGTAAAAAATATTTTATGTTATGTAAAATTACAAACGTAAAAACATAGTCTAAAATACACATAAACTGCAAATTTTTCTTGTCTTATGACCTATATTTTTATTTTCTTATGTTAAATTTTACGTAGTGAATCAATAGGAATGTAACTATTTGAATTCGAAACGTAATTTAATTATGAAATGATCGTAAGATTACCTCGGGTGATGAATAACTTATTCTGCACCCTGGGTGATGAATAGTAACGTAAATTTTGTCTTATTTTATACGTAAAAAGAGAATGTAAGAAAATATATACTCACCATAAAAAATATCTTACGTTATGTAAAATTACGAATATAAAAACATAGTGTAAAACATACATAAAATGCGATTTTTCCTATATTTTTTATTTTTATACCAAATTTTACGTAGTGAATCAATAAAAATGTAACTATTTGTATTTCAAACTTAATTTATTTATGAAGCGATCGTAAGATTACCTCGGTTGAAGAATAACTTATTCTACATCCTGGGTGATGAATAATATTTCTACACACACACACATAATATATAGTAAAATAACTGCAGGATCATGAATAAGAAAAAACCTAAACTATACAATAAAGAAATTACGGCATATTACATCCACTGGGCATCAAAGTTCGCCACTATGATAATAAAGCACAAGCAAACAACAGATTACATACACTAGGCATCAAAGATCACCACCAGTGCAAATAAACACTGCGACAAAATAATATACAAAACCGACAACACTTCAATAGAGTTCAAGAAAGGTTAGCCCTGCTCAGGAGCTGCAACACAAGCAGCTGAGCAAGTTGATGAGACTGTGCTTGTATGACACTTATATGCTCCTCACTCTGAAAGATAAACAAGAAGACAGATGACAGGTTTTGCAGATATAAGTATTAGTTCTGTCAATTCATCACATTTCTTACTAACGAATAAAGTGACACAGTTTAAAATAGCATTAACACAATATGGAATTGTTCAGGTTAAGACATGGCCGGAAATGACATTGTGAAGGAGTTGGCAATTTCACGACACCACTTGGTTACTAATCAAGAACTCATAAGTATCAATGGTTAATGTGATGTCAATTTATCCCATTTCAGATTGGCAAATAGAGAGATGGTTTAAATAATAATAGAATGATATGACATTGTTCATAGTTAAGACATTGCAGAATATGACATTGTGCTGTAGTGGGTAGGTTCACCACACCACTGGATTACAGATCAAGAACAGAAGCATACATGTAGTGCAAAAGAAGATCACTTGCTCTGTATAGTTTAATTTACATGGTATGAAGTAGGAACTTGGTTGTACAATTGAAAACTTAAATTGAGAAGGACAACCTTTTGTTTATGAACTACATAATAAACTTTAAACATGCAATTTGATGCAAACACCAAAAATAAACAGTTGTTGTAGTTATGCCTAACCAAATATACACAACAAAGTTTGAAGGCTTGAGAAGGAAAAACTTACCTTATTGGTGAAGAAGGGCTCTATAAAGCCCTTGTCCATGCTGATGGGGGGGCAATTCAAGAAGTCTACCACAAAATCTTCTTCATAAGCATTGCCTTTATTCTACATTTTGTTAAGAGTAAATATAGATGTGATAATATAAGAAAAAATGGAGAATATTTAAGATAAGATGAAGAGTGATGCTACATAACCAAGTAGTTATAAATGTAAGTACAGCGATACAGGCAGAAGGTACAGCCAAGAGCAATGCAGAGCTAAACTTCTTCAGGACCATCAGTGTTATCCAACCTTATGGTAAGAATAAATATAGATCTGATGCGTAGAAAATGGAGGGCAAAGGAAAATAAGCTGTAGAGTGATGGTACATGAACAACTACCTGTTAATATAAGTACACTGATAAAGGACAACATTTAATTACAAGAACAATGCAGACCTAAAAAATTCATTGGTATTGGATATATTCTACACTAATGTAACCATTCATACAGATCAGATAATTTGGAGTGAACAATTGATAAGCAAGCTATCATGCATACTGCTGTCACATAATGAACCAGGTATGAATGCAAGCACAGTGATACAGGACAACAGGTACTAACAAGAGCAAAGAAGCGGGAAGCATATTTGCGATAACCCGTCGTTCTTTTCAAACCAGAATTCTTCTTCGAGCTGATTTCCTGAAAAAAGATCCGTAAGGCACATGCGGAAAAGTAGAAGTTCAAATTTTCATGTGATATCATAGACAGTACCTCATCCTGGGAACGAGACCAGTGCATAACAAGGTTTTTCCATTCAATGTCTTCTAAATTTAGCACACGAGACTTCACCGGAAATTCGTTTATAGACTTGCCATCAAAGTGTGATTTCCTTAGGTAACACCAATACTACTACAATGCTTCCTTGAAAAGTGCAAGCAAGCTTTGCTCATCATGACTATCCAGATTGACCCTAGCCTACTTACAACAATGTAATGTAAATCATTGATGTGTTGGCCGTCTCTGCAGTTGGGATAAGTCTTCGGCCGGTGGACTTGTTGTACTTTTTGCTGGAGTGGGATTTTTCTGTGGTACGGCTGGTGCTATGGCAACTGAAATCGGCCTATCTTTTGCTGGAGTGCAGGTCCTGTGTGGCGGGGCTAGTGGTGTGGCCAATGAAGTATGGGTACAGTCTGCTGGAGTCAGTCCTACATTTTGTGTCACTGGTTGTACATCCAATATAAGTGGGGTGATGTCTGATTTCTCCGGCACCACCACATTTTTCAAGGACTTTGCTGGTGCTCCTTTAGGTTCGGCAATCACCCTCTTCCTTTTTGATGTTTGATGCACAAGAACATCATTTGAGTGGAAAAACATGGTATGATGACAGATGGAATATGTATTGATAATGGATGGGCATGGCATCTTGACATATATGATGAGTAAACTAAGCAGATGGTGGTGCAACAAAGTAGAAGAAATGCAAGACAACATATGCAAGATACACGCAACCAATAAAACCTTGCCAAATTAGAACATGCACCTTGATGGGTGAACAGGACAGGCCATCTGCCTTTGACTCCTCGAGGTTAGAATAGTCATTAGGATCATATGTTGAACAGGAATCTACGGTTGGGGAGCGTATGAGTCTCATTGCATCCAGAATGGCACTCAATGCCTTGGTGCCAATTTTGTAAGTCATTGCAGTGTTCCACAATATTCTTCTGATGCGCTAATTTTGATATTCACTATAATTATGTATAATATTTGAGAACCATGAAAACATAAATAGTAGCGAGATTATCTTTGTAATACAGAGGATATTCTAATATAGGGGCGCCCCTATAAACCCTTGTGTGCTATCACTGGATTCTGATGAGAGAGCTCATGTGTGCTGTAATATGGTACGTGCATTAATATAATCTGGCACGAGTACACAAAAAAATAGGCTCCATAAGTAAGGATAGTTGGCAGATGATAGGTTCATAATATAAAGTGCGTCGGATGACACATGCCAAAACTAGCATGCGCCCGACCGCTTTTTCCCGCGCACGCGATCCTTTCCTGACGTCCCTGCTATCTCTACTCTCTTCTCTACTGTTAAGTTTATTTTATACTTTATATTTATCTGTACTTCTCTACTCTCTACTCTCTTTTTTTCTTTTAAAAAACAGAGTTGGTGATGATGGTGTGCCTGCCATCCTGCAATATAGGCCGTCTGATTTATATCCGACGGATAGGAAGGAAACTATGGCAATTTTGCAGAAAGATACCCACACCCCTCTCCAAATTTGCAAACAAGGCCTTCCCTCGTACATCCTTTTCTCCTACAAGAGAAGCTACTCATACAAATGCCTGTTGATGTTCCGTGCAACGCATGGGCATCTTGCTAGTACTAAAAAACTTCCCATCATTTGCCACACTACTAGTTGCAGATGAAGAACCTACCCAAGCACAGCGCGATACAGGAGCGATGCACAATTACAAGATGATATTCTATTGGACAATGGAGGCTATAACCAATTACTTTTACGGGAACAATAGCAACCAGGAAATTTGAAGGGTAGGTTTGAACAAAATTGGAACTGCACATGTACTGCTAAATGATTCAACACACACATTATCAATCGAGCAGGAGAAGAATGGACGCGGTGGCCTCTGTGCATAATGGTCGGCAACGGGAGTCAGTTCATTGTCCACGTCAGTGGTGCTTCTACGCTTGGCATCGGCTTCCGGGAGGCGGATCCGAGACCATGGAAGATGGTGCTGAGGAAGAGGCTCCATGTACGACGACGACAGTGGACCGGCTCTAGTGCGGTGTACGAGGTCGTCGATGAGGCAGATGCGCTGCGATGGACGAGTGTGCCGATGGAGAAGGGGAGGAGCATGAAGGTTGCGCTATCGTGGAGAAGTCTATTTTGCTGTGGGGATAGAAAATGGGGAGTATTCAGGTGTACTACTCTGGGTGCCGGGGTGGGGTTGGATGGGTAGGGAGAAGCTGAAGTTACTAAAACAACCCCCACCAAGCGTCATCCGTAGGCCTGTTACGAAGGCAATGATGGTAATTTCGCACTGCACGAATCATGGTGGCGGGAGATTTTCTCGCCGACCTCAAAATTTTGTGACACTGAACTCCCCCTGTGGCGTGTTGAGTGATTGGGCTAAGCAACTAGTGAGTGGTACTAGTAACTTATGTCTACTACACAACCTTCTTCTTGTAGACGTTGTTGAGCCTCCAAGTGCAGAGGTTTGTAGGACAGTAGCAAATTTACCTCAAGTGGATGACCTAAGGTTTATCAATCCGTGGGAGGCGTAGGATGAAGATGGTCTCTCTCAAACAACCCTGCAACCAAATAACAAAGAGTCTCTTGTGTCCCCAACACACCCAATACAATGGTAAATTGTATAGGTGCACTAGTTCGGTGAAGAGATGGTGATACAAGTGCAATATGGATGGTAGATATAGGTTTTTGTAATCTGAAAATATAAAAACAGCAAGGTAACTAATGATAAAAGTGAGCGAAAACGATATTGCAGTGTGTTGAAACAAGGCCTAGGGTTCATACTATCACTAGTGCATGTTCTCTCAACAATAATAACATAATTGGATCATATAAATATCCCTCAACATGCAGAAAAGAGTCACTCCAAAGTCACTAATAGAGGGGAACAAACGAAGAGATTATTGTAGGGTACGAAACCACCTCAAAGTTATTCTTTCCTATCAATCCGTTGGGCTATTCCTATAAGTGTCACAAACAGCCCTAGAGTTCGTAGTAAAATAACACCTTAAGGTTGTTTTGCAAATGCTTAAACACAAGGGGTTTGATGACAAATGGATTGGATGGGTCAAAGACATCCTCTCTACATGATCTTCCTCTGTTTTGCTTAATGGCATACCTGGCAAGCAGTTTAAGTGCAAGTGTGGTTTCAGACAGGGTGATCCTCTGTCACCTCTACTCTTTGTAATTGCTGCCAATCTTCTGCAGTCAGTGGTCAACCAGATGTTTTCGCATGGAACCCTGACTCTCCCAATTCCTTCACATGACCAGGATTTCCCTATAATTCAATATGCTGATGACCCTGTCATCTTTTTGACTGGCAAAGATGAAGAGTTGGTGGCTCTCAAAAATATGTTGCTTACCTTTCAACAGTCCACTGGGCTTAAAGTTAACTTTGCAAAGTCTTCCATGATTCCTTTAAATATTGATGATGTGGAAGCTGCCAGGCTAGCTGATTTGCTTGGATGTAAAATTGGGCAGCTGCCATTTACTTATTTGGGTTTGCCACTAGGTACTACCAGGCCCAGAATTGTGGATTTTATGCCTTTAGTTGATGCCTTGGAAAGGAGACTAACAGCTAGTTCCTCCATGCTAAACCAAGGCTCCAGGTTGCAGTTGTTAACTTTAGTCTTGACTTCCATGCCCATATATTTCTTTTGCAGTCTACAGCTCCCACCTGGTATTATTAAGCAACTTGATAGGATCTTCAGGCAGTGTTTGTGGAGAGGAAATAGTGATGCACCAAAACAATCTCTGGCTGCATGGGATCTGGTTTGTAGGCCTAAGGAAAAAGGAGGACTGGGAGTGATTAACTTGCATATCCAAAATAAGGGCCTCCTTCTTAAGCATCTTCACAAATTCTTCAACAAGGCAAATATCCCATGGGTTACTTTAATCTGGAATAGTTACTATGATGATGGAGTTCCACATGTTACAATCCCAGTTGGGTCATTTTGGTGGAGGGATATTCCCAAGCTCTCTGATGCATATACTGCAATCTCCTTAGTTCACATCAATAGGGGAGACTCTGCCCTTTTCTGGTCTGATGCTTGGTTAATTTGTGGCTCTTCAAGACCTCTATGTTGGAGATTACCTAGGCTTTTCTCCTTTGTTATTAATGATAAACTCTCTGTGAATGAATTCCTCATCTCTCAGGACCTCTACTCAATGTTCTTCTTGCCTTTGTCACATGAGGCTGCTCTGTAATTGCAAGTTTTGGAAGCTTGGATCCTGGACTTACATAGGGACATCACTCTGCCAGATGTTTGGATATGGCCTGGAAAAACTGTTGAATACTCTGCCAAGAGCTTTTACACTCTTATGCATTCTCATTTGCCAACCATCTCGCCATGTAAGTGGTTGTGGGATAGCAAGTGCACAATGAAGATCAAAGTCTTTGGTTGGTTGTTGTTTTTTGATAGACTCAATACCAAGGACTTGTTGATTTGTAGGCATTGGAGATCACCTATGGATGACAATCTCTGTGTTATCTGCAATGAATTAGTCTATGAGGATAGGTTGAACTTATTTTTCAACTGCAACTTCAGTCACAGAGTGTGGAATTATATTTCCATTGATTGGTCCAGGGGCTCTGAAACTCAGCAATGTATTCAGCATGCAAGATCAAGGTTTAAGCATCCCTTCTTCTTTGAAGTTATGCTCACTGCAGCTTGGAATATATGGATCCTCAGGGATGGAAGGACGTTCAGAGGAGAGAATGCAACCTTTGCGGCTTGGAGATGTAACTTTGTACATGAACTTACTCTTCTAGCTCATAGACTGAGAGTAGATTTTAGAGTCAAGTTACATGCTTGGATTAACTCTCTAACTTAACTAGAGGTAGGTAGGTAGGCTCTGTTTTTTCTTTTTTTCCTTGTAACTTTCCCTAGCTTGTACAGTTGCTACTTCATTCTATAATAAAGGGCTGTGGAGCTTTGCTCTACGGTAAATATTCAAAAAAAAACACCTTAAGAGACAAATCAACCAAAACCCTAATGTCACCTAGATACTCCAATGGGTATGATTATACAATATGCATCACACAATCTCATATTCATCTATTCAACCAACACAAAGAACTTCAAAGAGTGCCCCAAAGTTTCTACCGGAGAGTCAAGACGACAACGTGTGCCAACCCCTATGAATAAGTTCACAAGGTCATAGAACTCGCAAGTTGATCACCAAAACATACATCAAGTGGATCACGTGAATATCCCGTTGTCACCACAGATAAGCACATGCAAGACATACATTAAGTGTTCTCAAATCCTTAAAGAATCGACCCGATAAGATAACTTCAAAGGGAAAACTCAATTCATCACAAGGAGATAGAGTGGGAGAAACATCATAAGATCCAACTATAATAGCAAAGATCGCGGTACATCAAGATCGTGCCATATCAAGAACACGAGAGAGAGAGAGAGAGAGATCGAGATCAAACACATAGCTACTGGTACATACCCTCAGCCCTGAGGGTGAACTACTCCCTCCTCGTCATGGAGAGCGCCGGGATGATGAAGATGGCCATCAGTGATGATTCCTGCCCCCCCCCCACCTCGGTAGGGTGCTGGAACAGGGTCCCGACTGGTTTTTGGTGGCTATAGAGGCTTGCGGCGGTGGAACTCCCGATCTAGGTTTCTTTTAAGGGGTTTCTCTATTTATAGGAATTTTTGGCGTCGGTCCCACGTCAGGGGGTCTCTGAGTCATCCACGAGATAGGGGGGTGATCCCAAGGGGTAGGGCGCGCCCTCCACCCTCGTGGATGGCTTGAGACTCTTCTGGCCCAACTCTTTTACTTCAGGGGATTCTTTTGGTCCATAAAAAATCATCAAACTTTGGCACGTCAATTGGACTCCGTTTGGTATTCCTTTTCTGTAAAACACAAAAACAAGGAAAAAACAGAAATTGGCACTGGGCTCTAGGTTAATAGGTTAGTCCCAAAAATCATATAAAATAGCATATAAATGCATATAAAACATCCAAGATGGACAATATAATAGCATGGAACAATCAAAAATTATAAATACGTTGGATACGTATCAAGCATCCTCAAGCTTAATTCCTGCTCGTCCTCGAGTAGGTAAATGATAAAAAAAGAATTTTTGATGTGAAATGCTACCTAACATATCTATCAATGTAATTCTTCTCTATTGTGGCTATCGGATTTTGGGTTCTGTCAAAACCCTTGAGGTTCGAACTCTTGGGTGTGCACGAAGATCTCTCCCCCCTAGCTCACACTCTCACCACAATCTCAAAGCTCGGCATGTCAAACTCGCAGAACAAAGGACACATGGTTTGTACTAGTTCGGGCCACCGATCTGGTGCAATACCCTACTCCAGTCTGGTGTGGTGGATTGCCTCTTGGGCTGAGGATGAGCAAGTACAAGGGAAGAACAGCCTCCTGAGGAGAGGTGTCCTTGATCTTGGTGAGCTGGTGTGGTTGAGGATGGTCTGAATGGTCCAAGACCCGTCCCCTCCTACTGTGGTGGCTAGTCCTACTTATAGAGGCCCTAGTCCTCCTCCCAAACGTTGGCAGGAAGGGATCTAACAACCGCCAAATTCGAAGGAAGACAACTACTACAAGTTATCCTGACAAAAGGTGGTCTTCGCTTTGCCTGCCAAAGGCTCTAGTGGTGACGCCGTCCTGGGCTCTAAGGTGACCTCCGTCCTGCTGTCCTACTGGTCTTGGTCTTGTTGCACCGATATGGAAACCTTTGCCTGATGCCTCGGGACTCCTCGCATGCGCTTGCCCCCTTAGCACCAAAGAGGAAACGAGTACGCTACGCGCGCTGGCACCCGCCTGGCCTTGGTCATCATGGCTTACGTCACAGGGACCTCATGAGGTGCCCTCGCCTTGATCTGTCCGCCCCTCGCGAGCCCGTCTGGTGAAGCTGCCCCCGAAGAGGTCTTGTGTCATCCACCTCGCGGGGCATGGCCCCTCGCGAGGGTCTTGAGTGTTTGGTGATGAATATGGGCCATGCAGGGCCGCTGCGGAGCCACGCCGTGGGCCGCAGGTAGGCAAGTCTGGGGACGCCCGTTCCTAGGACGCTGACAGTAGCCCCCGGGCCTAAGGCGCGCTCAGGCTTGGCTTCGAGGCGAAGCCAAGGGGCAAGTGCGGAGCGCCGCGGGCCCCAATAGCCTGCGGCCTCGGTTGGCGCATGGCGATTGATGGGACGTGGGCGTCTCCACTTCCCCATGCTGCCTTGATATCTGCCTGGCTAGGCAGCCACCGTGACCTATACAGTTATTCCCTCATTTCTAGCGACGCACTTCTCCAATTCTTCCGCCTTCCAGAACAAAAACCTCCTCTCCCAACTCGACCTAAGCTCGGCCCTCCCCGTCGCCATGGCGCCAAGCCGAAGGGAGAAGGGGAAGAAGATGTCCCAGTCTTCAGCTGAGCCACCTCCAGGCATTGAACCCGCCGTTGGTCAGTCGTTGGTGCTCAACCAGGAAGCCATGGACAAGGTCCGCCCAGCGCTCGCCACCGGCTTCAACGAATGGGGGAAGACGGTGGCCTGGCCTGCATTCCGCGCCTCTTTTGATAGGACAGCAACCGAGGTCCAATTCTTCATTGATGCCCTGTGGGCCGGCCTGGTTCATTCCTTTTCCACCTTCTTCAACGCCGTGCTTTCCCACTATCAGATCCATATGCTGCACCTAGATCCCCAATCCGTCTCCCTTCTTGCCGTTTTCGCCTTCGTCTCCGAGGCCATGGTGGGCATTGCTCCTTCCGTGGCCCTACTACGACATTTTTCTCGCTGCACCTGACTGATCCTCGGCAATGCTCGGGATGCCTGAGCTTCCAGGACGTGGCTGCAACAGCTGACTCAGGGATTGACTTTGAGGTCCCACCATCTATGAGCGGGTTTCCGGCACGGTGGGTGTTTGTGGACGTCGGCATGCTCAGCCCCCTGTTGTCGCCCATCGTCCCCAACTCCAGCTCGGGCCACGAGAGGCTCGCTGACCCACGCCTTGCCTTTGTCTGGCTCCGGTTGAAGAGGCTGAAAGATCTTGGCATGACCACGCCCATGGTGATGAAGGAGTTCTTCCGACGCCGCGTTGCTCCACTCCAGCGCCATTCTCAACCGATGTGCGCCTTGTCTGGCAGCAAGGATCATATGAGGCTCCACGAGTCCGGGCTTCCGCCTGAGGCCAGACGAATGATGCTCGAGGTCCTGACGGGCGACCCTTCACCAGCCGACATGCCGCAGGAGGGTTGTCTTTTGTACTAATGCTCGAACAGGGTGAAGTTCATGAGGCAGATGCCCCCTTTCGACGGGTGGGGGCAGCGTCCAGTCGGCCTTGAAGGGCCTCGCGAGAACCTTGTCTGCGTGTTTCCCCTCCTTGCCGCCAGTGCCGAGCTCTCCCCAAGAGTGGGCGCGGCGGGGCGAGTGTTGCCGAGGGCTGGAGATGCGACTATTACGGTGCCGACCCCGCTCGAGGCTCTCGAGGCGCCATCTACCGGGGCTCATGACCTTCGCCCTGAGGTGACGGTTGACGGGGCGACATGATCCACTACTCCTGAGGCCGAAACCCACGAAGCCCCGACGGGCCACCCTGAAGCGGGGCCCGAGGCCTCCCCTACGCCTAGCGCTCCCGAGGTCGTCCCCTCAGGAGCCACACCAACCGCGCCCAGCGATGGTGGCCACATCCAGGGCTTCGGCCAGCTCCGGCTGGACTTCGATGCACTCCGCAGGAGGAAGGGGTCTCCAAGCTGCAGCGGTGATGCCTTCCGGCCATTGAAGCGGAGGAAGTATATTGCCATGGACGAGTGAGTACCTTACCCTTGTAATTTCTTAGGTGCCATCTTCTCTTTTGATCGTGGTTTCTCAGGCCCCCTTTCGCCAGGGTGACAAAATCTCCGGAAGAGCAACCTCCCCCTACCTCGGGCCCTCCATTGACTCTGAGTGTCTCGCGTCAGCACATCGCGCCCGGCGCAAGATCGGCGGGGGAGATGGGCATGCCGGCCTGGTGCCTTGATCCTGTGCTCCTGCTGCCCTTCCCTCACATCCCGGTCCGGGGTGTGGGGAGTGTGCCAAGGGCTTTTCCCCTGGTCGTGGACGGCGGTTGTATGACCTCGATCCAGGCTTGTTCTTTGAGCAACGGGCCCTCACCCATCCGAGCCCCCGCCGAGGCCCAGACGGCGATTGGGGAAGCGCCGGTGTCCAGCCCCCTGCTGGGAGAGAACGACCCGCTTCGGATTCATTCGGCAACCCCTGCTGTTGGGGTTGGACCTGTTCATGCGCTCAAGTTTGTGCGCGAGCGGGGTGTCGTCCGCCGCGGGCTCTTTTAGGAGGCAATGGGCGCGCTGATCTGACTCGGCGGGGAACTCGTGGATGTTGACGCTCGCCTTGAAGCTAAGGGTCTCCGGCTAGCAGAGGAGTGGCATCAATTGAAGGTGGCTATCAACCTCGGGCGCCTCCAGCGCGAGCACACCAATGCGAGGCCGAGGCATCCCTGGAAACCTCGCGGGAGGCCGGTGCCCGGGCCTTGGAGGAGGCCAGGGAGGCGGACAATCACCGTGCGGCCACCGAGGAGCGCAGGCGGGAGCTCTAGGCCTTGAACGCCTCCCTCGAGCAGCAGGTGGAGGCATGCATAGTTGTGTTCCCGTCGATGAAGGGCACACCGTCCGACACGGAGGAGATTTCGCGGCGTGAGGAAGCACTGTTGCTGGAGGCCACGGAGCGCAGCCTTGAGCTTGAATAGTTGGAGACGAGGGAGCGCCAAGTCACCCAAGCAGACGATGCTGTCGGCGCGCGTGAGGCTAGGGCCCAGGAGAATGTCGACCGTAGGGTGGACGAGGCTTGTGCGGATCTTGCTAGCAGGTACGATCGGAAGCTGAAGCTAGTGGAAGCCGAAGCTATAGGCAGGACTGCTGCCCTCAGGTCAGGGCCGGATGAGGCGGAACAGCGTGAGAAAGCCGCCGCAGCCGCCCTGATCTCGATGTAGGCTGAGCTGGCCTCCGCCCATGCTGAGCTGTTCTCTCTTCAGCAGCGGGTTGCCAGTGCCAAGTCCTTCGCACAATAGAGCAGGGAGGAGGCGCTTCGCCGGCAGACCCTACTACGCGAGCATGTTCCCATGCTTCGGGACCTCAGGACGAGGGCCAATCAGGCACTTGGTACCATCTGTGATGAGCACGCTCCCCACCCACATGCCAAGGACTATGCCAGCCATCTTTGCTTCTTCGACGATGTCATGACATGCCTGGAAAACCGAGCTGAGAGGGCTCGCGAGCATGTGGACGAAAAGAGCCAGGGCCTCCTCAGGCGTGCATTCTCCCCCGTCTTCAGCCATCTCCTGAAAACCAATCCTGGCTTTGATTTTAACGCCGCTATTGCCCCAGTGCCCGAGGTCATCCGGGACAACCTAGCGCACTGGGTGGACGACAATGTGGACGCTCTAGTTAGGGCCTTTGCTTCTGATGACGATGCGGTGGTGGTCGCGGCGGATGAGAGCGACGTGGTTAATGGTGGTGAAGATAGCGACAGCGACGATGCCAGTAGCCTGTCTGGAAGCGATTCGGTAGACGAGGCGAGCGATATGTCCGGCTGAGCCCACGCTCCTTTACTTTGAACCTTCACGCAAAAGCTTGGGTACGACCCCTCACATTATAAGATCATTTTGGGGAGGGGAAGCCCCTCATGTAAATATACTACCACTTTATTCCTTAGGCTAGGCTTAAAACGCACTTTTGGGTGCTCGCGACACCCCTTGCGGTCTTGCTGCCATAACTTACTTTGGTTTAGTCGGGCTTCAAACTGATTTGGCAGCTGTGGATGTGCATCCCTTCTGAGAGGAGCCCCTCATGAGCTCGTGAGGTTTTGGTTTCCTGAGGGGTCACTGGTCCACCCGAAAGGGTCTCATGAGAAGCGAGCGCCAGCAATGGCAAGGTGCACGCGTAGTGCGTGTACGCCGCTGCCAGTCCCCGCTCGCGAGGTTTTCAGAAGGGGGGGGGGGAGAATGCGAACGCAAATCACAAACAAAACACGAATCCAAAAACTCACAAAATTAACGTGAATGAGAAAAGATGCCCACACGATTGCCTATAGAAATGCAACTTCAAATTCAAGATCAAAAGATGCAAGTCTGAGCTATAGAAAAGAGGTCAAAAGAAAATTGCCACGTTCGGCACCTAGCTAGTCTTCTTGTCTTCCCACCAGCGCGGAGCTAAGTGCTTTCACTGGCTGTGAGCATAGTCATTGGGGGACAGTGTCGACGGCCAGCGCAGAGCATTGTGCTTCCACAAGGACGTGGGCGGGAGCCCCCGAGGCCCGAGGGCGGCACTCCGGAGACTCCGGGGCGTGTATAGCCCCACTCATTATTACGTGAGAGTGTCACAAGCGGAGACCTTCACAGGCGTGAGCCTTGCTTCATATCGCCAGGCGAGGGCCCCGCCTTGCGCCACCCTCGACCACCGTTGGGGCGTCAGGAAACTAGCACGATGCTAAGGGGCAAAGGGGATGCTTGCAGCGCCCTCAGCGACCACGGGCCCTCTGCCGGGGGGAAGGCTCCCCAGTGCCTCCCGGGTAGAGGACCTACCTCCGGGCGACGCCTTGCTCCATGAGATGCGGGAAGAGGCCTTGCTCCCGGCTCCTCCCACGCAGCCCCCAGTGTGCTTCACTTGGTGGAAGGGGGGATGCCGTGCTGGGGCCGTCGTCCACCACTGTGACCTGATTCACTTGCGACCCATGGTTAGCGTAAGCCTACTCCTGAGAGATTAGTGGTCCCCTGTAGCTGTTGTCGCTGGCGTGGTCGGCGAGGCTCCTGGGTGGCTCATGGAAGGCCTCAACTTCTAGCGTCTCCTCTTCCATCCCGGCTCGAGGAACGAGCCAGGGTCATCTTCCGGCATGTATTCCTGGTCCATCATGCGGAGCACATAGGCCTCTCGAGCCGCCGCCCCGGGAAACTCGCTGAAGTGCCCCGCGCTCCATGCCGCCCGGACCGGCGCGCCGCTCTGAGGATGGTAGGGCGGCATCCTACCGAGGCCGTGGGTGGCAATTCTTATGTTTACGCCCATTGGGGGAGGCACATGCGCGGTTGGGTGTCCGGCGCCGCTGGTTGCACCGGTGCCGACGAAACTTCCTGGTGCACCCAGGGCCGCGCGGGCGCGACGAGGCCCACCGTGCAATCCGGCCGAAAACTGAGGCGTAAGAAAGGAGCAGAAAGGCGGTGTACCCCTAGCTGCGGCGTCCAACAGCTCGGCAACGCGCTCCAACAATGCATCGCGGCCGCTGTCCATCAGTCGGCACCGCAACAGCTCCCGCGCCATGATACGTCTCCAACGTATCTATAATTTATGAAGTATTCATGCTATTATATTATCTGTTGTGGATGTTTATGGGCTTTACTAAACACTATTATATTATTTTTGGGACTAACAATTAACCGGAGGCCCAGCCCAAATTGTTGTTTTCTTGCCAGTTTCAATGTTTCGAAGAAAAGCAATATCAAACGGAGTCCAAACGGAATGAATCCTTTGGGAGAGTTATTTTTGGAACAGAAGCAATCCAGGAGACTTGGAGTAGACGTCAGGGAAGCTTCTAGGATGCCACGAGGCAAGGAGGCACGCACTACCCCCTGGGTGTGCCCTCACCCTCGTGGGCCCTTCATGGCTCCCCTGACCGACTTGTTTCGCCTATATATGTCCATATACCCTAAAACATCGGGGAACACAATAGATTAGGAGTTCCGCCGCCGCAAGCCTCCGTAGCCACCGAAGACAAATCTAGACCCGTTCCGGCACCCTGCCGGAGGGGGAATCCCTCTCCGGTGGCCATCTTCATCATCCCGGCGCTCTCCATGATGAGGAGGGAGTAGTTCACCCTCGGGGCTGAGGGTATGTACCAGTAGCTATGTGTTTGATCTCTCTCTCTCTCTCTCTCTCTCGTGTTCTTGAGGTGGTATGATCTTGATGTATTGCGAGCTTTGCTATTATATATAGTTGGATCTTATGATGTTTCTCCCCCTCTACTCTCTTGTAATGGATTGAGTTTTCCCTTTGAAGTTATCTTATCGGATTGAGTCTTTAACAATTTGAGAACACTTGATGTATGTCTTGCATGTGCTTATCTGTGGTGACAATGGGATATCACGTGATCCACTTGATGTATGTTTGGTGATCAACTTGTGAGTTTCGTGACCTCATGAACTTATGCATAGGGGTTGGCACACGTTTTCGTCTTGACTCTCCGGTAGAAACTTTGGGGCACTCTTTGAAGTACTTTGTGTTGGTTTGAATAGATGAATATGAGATTGTGTGATGCATATCATATAATCATACCTGCGGATACTTGAGGTGACATTGGAGTATCTAGGTGACATTAGGGTTTTGGTAGATTTGTGTGTTAAGGTGTTATTCTAGTATGAACTCTTGAATAGATCGATCAGAAAGAATAACTTTGAGGTGGTTTCGTACCCTACAATAATCACTTTGTTTGTTCTCCGCTATTAGTGACTTTGGAGTGACTCTTTGTTGCATGTTGAGGGATAGTTATATGATCCAATTATGTTATTATTGCTGAGAGAACTTGCACTATTGAAAGTATGAACCCTAGGCCTTGTTTCCAAGCATTGCAATACCGTTTACGCTCACATTTACCATTAGTTACCTTGCTTTTTCATATTTTTCAGATTACAAAACCTATATCTACCATCCATATTGCACTTGTATCACCATCTCTCCGATGAACTAGTGCACCTATACAATTTACCATTGTATTGGGTGTGTTGGGGACACAAGAGACTCTTTGTTATTTGGTTGCAGGGTTGCTTGAGAGAGACCATCTTCATCCTATGCCTCCCATGGATTGATAAACCTTAGGTCATCCACTTGAGGGAAATTTGCTAATGTCCTACAAACCTCTGCACTAGGAGGCCCAACAACGTCTACAAGAAGAAGGTTGCGTAGTAGACATCAAGCTCTTTTCTGGCGCCGTTGCCGGGGAGGTTAGCGCTTGAAGGTATATCTTTAGATCTTGCAATCAAATCTTTTAGTTTCTTGTTTTATCACTAGTTTAGTTTATAAAATAAAATTACAAAAAAATGGAATTAAGGATACCTCATATGCTTCATCTTTTTAATGTCTTTCATGAAAATAACGATTCCGATAATTGTGCCAAAGTGTTAGAAGAAGAATCCATTAGAATGTTTGGCACTAAATCTTTGGATGATGACCATGATTGCAATGTTGTTAGTATGAATTCTTTGAATATCCATGATGCTAATGATATGCAATGCCACAAGCTTGGGGATTCTATGTTTGATGAAGATGATATTTTTTGTCCCCCAAGTTTTGATGAGAAAATTTATTTTGATGATAGCATGCCTCCTATTTATGATGATTATATTGATGAAAGTGGGATTGGAAGAGTGTCAACTTTAGGAACTAATGATCCACTATTTTGGAGGATCTTGAATCTTATTGTGATAATTATGAAAGTGGATTTGGAGAGGTCATGGCTTTATTTAGTTATGATTCCACTATCTCGGAAGAGGTTTCAATAGGTTATGATGAGAACAAAGTTGCTACTTACGATGATTATTGTGATAATACTTATGCAATAAAAAGTAGTGATGATTATATTTATAAAACTTGTCATGTTTATGATTACCCTTTTTCTGAACATTACTCCTTTAATGTGGAAACAATTTATAGTATTCGAGTTTCTTATGATACTCCCACTATTCCGAATGAGAAGAATTTTTCTTATGTGGAGAATAATAAAATTTCTATGCTTGTAGATCATGAAAAGAATGCTTTAGGTGCTGGTTATATTGTTGAATTCATTCATGATGCTATTGAAAATTATTATGAGGAAGTGAGGGAGTCCTGGATTAGGGGCTATCCGGACAGCCAGATTATATCCTTTGGCCGGACTGTTGGACTATGAAGATACAAGATTGAAGACTTCGTCTCGTGTCCGGATGGGACTCTACTTGGCGTGGAAGGCAAGCTAGGCAATACAGATATGTATATCTCCTCCTTTGTAACCGACCTTGTGTAACCCTAGCCCCCTCCGGTGTCTATATAAACCGGAGGGTTTTAGTCCGTAGGACAACATACAATCATACCATAGGCTTGCTTCTAGGGTTTAGCCTCTCCGATCTCGTGGTAGATCAACTCTTGTAATACTCATATCATCAAGAATAAATCAAGCAGGACGTAGGGTTTTACCTCCATCAAGAGGGCCCAGACCTGGGTAAAACATCGTGTCCCCTGCCTCCTATTACCATCCACCTTAGACGCACAGTTCGGGACCCTACCCAAGATCCGCCGGTTTTGACACCGACATTGGTGCTTTCATTGAGAGTTCCTCTATGATGTCGCCGTAAGGAAGGATGCCTCTCGTTGTTAAAAACAACATTACCGCCGGGGGAACCCTAGCTGTCAGCCAAACTCTCCGGCTAGGCAGTTTTGTCATGACCGCCTGTTCGGCTGCTACACCGACGATGAATTTTCGGGTCATCGAAAACAGCCTCCACGTCGGCTCGGAATTCGCGGAGCAGATGGATCCAATGGAGCTCTCTTCCCTAAACGAGCTCTTGGATCGCATCGCCTCCCTGGGAGTCGCTACAGACTATGATCGGATTGGGCTTAAACCCGATCAAAGGGAGATTAACTCTCCATCTGTCACCCATCACGTTGCGGTGGTGGAGGAACAATGCGGCAATTCTTCCTCTATTTTGAGGACTAACTATGTCCGGATTGCTGAGCTCTCCGAGCCGGATACCTGCTTACGGGAGGACATCACCCAAGCCCTGAAACTAGAATCAGGCAGCAGGCCAGACTTATTGGGCAGCACTCCGGAACCCGAACTTCCAAGATTGGAAACTCCTCGACCCTGGGTCTCAGATCAGGTAGGGGTTCGGACTCAAATCCACCCACCCACCCAGACATAAATGATCTTTCCCACATCAGGCAAGAGCCCCATGAAACAATACATCATTATT
Organism: Triticum dicoccoides; assembly: GCF_002162155.2. NCBI lineage: Eukaryota > Viridiplantae > Streptophyta > Magnoliopsida > Poales > Poaceae > Triticum > Triticum dicoccoides. The sequence goes on from NC_041388.1 coordinate 159,770,469, forward strand.
GGGCCAGATTCCTCCTTGTGATGAACAAGGTTAAGGACTGTCGCGAGGAAGATGCAATCTCACTTTTCTGCAATAATTGCACGGACAAGGGAATCCTTAACGCCTTAAGTCGCCGTGACATATCACGCTTCGCTGACTTGGCGTCCATAGTACGAAAGTACTATGCGATGGAAAGCACCTGGAAAACCGAAACGAAATTTTGGGATAATCCGGCTCTGAATATACACCCAGTCCGAAGTAAAAGGGTGCACTATCATAAGACACCCGAGCTAGTTGCAAAGAAACAAAAACCCTCTATAGGGAATGGAACCGTACTGGAGGGATGGCTTAACGGACCCTGCAAAATTCATAGTACAACGGATACCATACCAACACATAGCCTTAGAGCATGTTGGATACTCCGGCGGGTGGCCAAAAGTGGTGAGGATCTTCTTATCCCGAATACCACAGAGCACCATCCCGCAGATAGCAATACGGTATTAACAGTTTTCGAAACCTTCGCATCTAACAATAGGCGCAAGCGAACACTCCGCAGCCTCACCGAAATCTGCCATGTGGCAGCAATGAATCCATGGAGTGACACGGCTATTACCTTCAATGCCAGTGACGAACCTAAATTCCAAACTACCCGAGCACCAGCTGCAATGGTCCTCAGTCCAGTTGTGGACGGCTTTCGACTCACCAAAGTACTCATGGACAGCGGTAGTTGATTAAACCTCATTTATGAGGAAAATCTTCAAAAAATGGAAATAGACTGGAACCGCGTTGAGCAAAGCAGCACAACCTTCAGAGGAATCATCCCTAGTCGGGAAGCACGCTGTGCTGGGAAAATCACACTAGATGTGGTATTCGGCACGCTGGAGAACTATGGGTCCAAAGAAATTACATTCCAACTGGCCCCGTTCAGTAGTGGATATCACGCCCTTTTAGGGCAGGAGGCGTTCACGATCTTCCAAGCCATACCCCATTATGGGTACATGAAGCTCAAAATGCACGGGCCCAACGGAATCATCACCCTCGCTAGTGATCCGGACACAGCACTCCGCGCCGAAAACAAAACAGCCACATTGGCCCTCGAAGCATTATCCGAGGCCCTTTCGGCCGAGGAATTAACGGCGCTACGCTCCACGGTGGATAGGGACGACGTAATACTGGACAAGAGATCCAAGTCCACCTCTTTCAAACCAGCAGATGAAATAGTCAAATTCCAAGTCCACCCAACGAACCCTACAGAAACAGCCTCCATTGGGGCACAGTTAAACCCCGTCGTGGACGCCGCACTACGAGATTTCCTGCGCGAGAATTTGGACATATTAGCTTGGCACCCCTCAGACATGCCAGGAATCCCACGCAGGCTGGCCGAGCATAGTATCAATATCCTAAAGGAATTCAAGCCGGTCAAGCAGGATCTTCGGCGTTTCTCTGAACCTAAGAGACATGCCATGGGAGAGGAACTAGCCAAGTTATTGGAGGCCGGATTCATCAGAGAAATAAAACACCCGGACTGGCTAGCAAACCTGGTGATGGTACCAAAGAAGGATAAATCCTGGCGCCTTTGACCTCAATAAAGCTTGCCCAAAGGATCCCTTCCCCCTCCCCTGCATTGATCAAATTATTGATGCTACTGCAGGACACGAGTCATTGTGTTTCCTCGACGCATACTCCGGTTACCACCAAATCAAGATGGCGGAGTCCGACCAAGCTGCAACAGCATTCATCACACCATACGGTCCCTTCTGTTTCAACACAATGCCTTTTGGGCTCAAAAACGCCAGCGCAACATATCAGTGCATGATCCAGACTTGTCTGGAGAAACAGATCGACAAAACAGTAGAGGCGTACGTAGATGATGTGGTCGTTAAAACCAAACATGTCGACTCTCTAATAGATGACTTGAGGCTCACATTCGACAACCTCCCAACATACGACATCAAGCTCAATCCGGAAAAATGCGTTTTCGGCGTACCAGCAGGAAAGCTCCTGGGCTTCATTGTCTCCAGTAGAGGGATTGAAGCTAATCCGGCCAAAATCCGAGCTCTGTCATAGTTGGCTATCCCAACGGACTTTAAACAAATCCAGAAACTGACTGGATGTGTGGCGGCTCTCAGCCGCTTTATCTCCCGCTTAGGAGAAAAGGCTTTACCCCTTTATCGCCTCCTTCGGCGCACCGAACACTTCGAGTGGACGGACGCTGCCACAACCGGATTGGAAGAAATAAAATCCATTTTGGCAACCAACCCAATCCTGGCCGCGCCAAACATCGGCGAACCAATGTTGTTGTACATTCCGGCAACTCATCAAGTGGTAAGTGCAGTGCTCGTCATCGAACGAGAAGCTGACGGACAAAAATTCCCTCTTCAAAAGCCGGTATACTATGTATCCACTGTCCTCACTCCATGCAAATCGCGGTACCCACATTATCAAAAGATAGCGTATGCGGTATTCTTGGCATCCCGGAAGCTGCGACACTACTTTCAAGAGTGTTCGATTACAGTAGCCTCGGAAGTGCCACTTAATGATATTATAAAAAACCTGCCAAATGGGCCATTGAGCTCCTCCCGTTCGACATAACATACAAACCTCGATGAGCCATTAAGTCGCAAGTATTGGCCGACTTTGTCGCCGGAGGGACGGAGGCCGAACTCCCTAAAGAGTACGGCGCATACTCCAATTGGATCATGCACTTCGACGGTTCTAAAATGCTGGCTGGTCTAGGGGCTGGCGTTGTCCTGACATCCCCAACTGGAGATACCTTTCAGTATGTACATCAAATATTGTATACAAACTCCAACAACGCAGCCGAATACGAAGCTCTGTTGCATGGTCTTCGGATGGCAGTCTTCATGGGCATTCAGTGCCTGGAGGTGCACAGGGATTCGAACCTCGCGATATCCCAAATAAATGGAGACTTTGATGCCAAGGATCCCAAGATGGCGGCCTACCGTAACGCCTTTCTAAAGATGTCAGCTCGGTTCGAGGGGCTCGAATTTCACCATGTGGCTCGGGAAAACAATCAGGCGGCGGATATCCTTGCCCGCATCGGTGCAAAACGCGATGCGGTCCCCCCCAATATCTTTTTAGAGAGGTTTTTTAAACCATCTGTAGTATGGGAGGGGACACCGGCAATATTAGTCCGGACCCAGCCACAACAGTCAATACTGAACACTCTGACATAATCGGAGGCTCTGCCACCGAAATAACACCTTCAGCCCATGTAATAATGGCCATCATAGCCCCGTGGATAGAAACATTCCTGGCCTACCTAACTAGGCAGGAACCTTCGAAGGACCAAAATGAGGCACGCTGCATAGTGCGGCGATCTAAGGCCTACAGGGTCCATGAGGGAGAATTGTATAAAAAAGCACTACCGGAGTCCTTCAAAGGTGCATCTCCGAAGAGGAAGGGTGGAACCTTTTGGCAAAAATTCACGCCGGACTCGGCGGCCACCACGTCGCAGCCTGGGCTCTTGTAAGCAAGGCCTTCCGTACAGGATTATACTGGTCGACGGCCCGGGCAGATGCACAGGACTTGGTCCAACGTTGTGCCGGTTGCCAGCTTTTTGCAAATCAAAGCCACATGCCACCCACCGCCCTCCAAACAATCCCATTACATGGCCCTTCGCGGTCTGGGGGCTTGACATGGTTGGACCCCTTAAAGGGGGAACCCACAAGAAAAAATACTTACTGGTCATGCTGGATAAATTCACCAAATGGATAGAAGCCAAACCTGTTAAAACAGCCGAATCCGGACCGGTGATAGACTTCATATCCGGGGTCGTACACCGTTATGGCGTCCCCCACAGCATCATCACTAACAATGACACGAACTTCACGGCCGATGAGGTAAAACTCTGGTGCATCAAAATGGGCATCAAGCTCGATTATGCTTCAGTCTATCACCCACAAACCAACGGCCAAGTTGAGCGAGCAAACGGTCTTATAATGAGCGGCATTAAACCCAGATTAGTGTGTTCGTTAACAAAGTCTAACACGCACTGGGTAGAGGAGCTCGACTCCGTACTCTGGGGGCTGCGGACCACGCTGAATCGTATTAACGGATATACACCCTTCTTTATGGTGTATGGCACAGAGGCAGTCTTGCCCTGTGACATAATTCATGACTCACCTCGAGTGCGCATGTACGAAGAAAGAGAAGCCGAGCTCGATCGGCAGGACAATCTGGACACCCTGGAGGAGGAGCGCGATGTAGCAAAAGCCCGTTCCGCATTTTATCAGCAACACGCTCGCAGATACCAAAGCAGAGAAGTACGGGCCAAAACTTATAACGTTGGTGAACTAGTTCTACGCCTGCCGGATAAGAAAAAGAACAAGCTCGAGCCCAAATGGGAAGGTCCCTTCATTATTGATCAAGTTCTGACCGGTGGAGCGTACCGACTGCGGGGTGCATCGACTAATCGACTCGAGCCAAACCCATGGAACGTGGCCAGGCTCTGAAGATTCTACGCCTAGCGCCGGACTGTATGTTCGTCCCCTTCCTCTGTCCATTTTTTGCATATACATTATCTGTCTTGTTTTTCTTTCTTTCTTTCTTTTATTCTTTCTCTAGGCCTTCAAGGGCCAACTTGTGCCTCGCTTGCACATTATAGATGCGCTAGCCGCGCTCATCATACCTGGGGGCTTCTTTCACAGAAGCTTAATTATTTATCTGGGCCTCATGCCTCGCACATGTGTTATACTTCCGCGTGTACCTTTTTTTGCCATTATATGCATCGATATGACTTAAGTTTTGGCCAAGCTGGGTTGCCTGGCTCTTGTATTTATGCCCTACGTTCCCGTTAATTTGGGTAGGGCATATGGGGAGCACCTCTGCGATCGTTACTGCCGGGTCAGCCGGATGTGTACCTCAGACTGGGTGAAGCCGAAAGCTAGCGTTCTTAAGGGAATATTCAGTCGGTGAACAAAAGATGATTTTTATTTATTTTCCATATGTGCCCCAGATGTTTTTTCCTGCGTTTCCTATCGCAGTCCGGACATGCACTTTAGGGCATGCGTACCCAGGGAAAGGAACCCTTAACGGAACTATTCTCCCTGGAAGATGTTTCTTACTACCCATGTAATCTATATCTATATCTATACTTCTACTAATTACAGACTCCCTAAAAATTCCCACGTTAATTAGTAAATACTAACCGTTAATCATGTGAGGCCGAAAAAATAACGGTTTATATTAATCCATAGAATCCTTTTGGAGTTTCCATCTTAAAAGAAAAAAAACAGGTTCCTTCTCAAAATAACAGGTTTCCATCTCAAAAGAAAGAACACAGAATATTTCTGATCTGATATTATATTAAAAGAAATGTCATGGTCGCAAACTCTAACTAACTTTCTCACATGTGTAGTTGTAAAAAAAACTTTCTCACATGTGTGTTCTAAAAGAACAATGCTCTCAACATAATTTAATTTCCATCTCTGTTCCAGCTCTCCTGGCCTTCCTCGACCTATACGCCATCGCCCCCGCCGCCGCCCATCGACGCTGCCGCCGCCGCCATCACACGATGTCGCTGCCGCTGCTGCGAACTCCTTCCCGACGCTCAGGGCGCTGCGGTAGAACTGCGCTTGGCTGCAGTGCGTGTTCCCGGCGCCATTGCCGACCGTCGGTGCGCCACCGTGCTGGCACCTCGATGGGCTGCTCGAGGTAATGGCCGTGAGGTGTACAAGTTGACCTCATGCTGCAATCGCTCTAATAAAAAGGGCCACGATTGAATCGATCCCCATGTCATCCTAAACTTCAGATTTCCATCCAACTCAGCAATCGATCTGAAAAAAGGTCAGAGACTCACAATCCCTTTCTTCTTCTTTCTTGAATCATCTCAGATTTCAGGTTCTGACTATGAGGCTTCCCAACATAATTTTACTAGGCCAATTATAGAATCAATCTTACACCTGTTGATGCAGCGGAGGAGGAGGCGGCTGCAGTAGGCAGTAAGGCTGCCGAGTGAAGGGACTACAGGGGATTGCTGGCGCCACGTTCCCTGCTCTGTTCTTAAATCCTTTCAATCCATCACAGAAGATACATGCATACAATTGGCTTGATCCCTAATGTTTGGACAAGAAAAAAAGTTGGTTGTGTACATGCGTATCCATAAGTGGTCCTTTTGACTTGATTGTGTGATGTAGGAAGAGAAAGCATGCAAGTTGCCATGGTCTGCATAACGACATTGCTTCCAGTGGCACCAAAGATATATATGGTAGGCCTGCCTACGGACAGAAGATCCCTTTGATGTTTCTAGGAGGTTTAAATTGTAGATGCTTTCAGATGACCCTATGTTAGCCAACCAAATTAGTTTTCTTACATGGCAACCAAATTAGCTGATGTCGTTTCGTTTGTACCAGAATTGAATGATGTGTGTGTTTTTTCTCGAGTACAGGCTACACATCGGATTAACTGGATGGTACATCCGATCATCCATCCATTACACGGAAGTACGATGCTTAGAATTTGAATATTTTTCCATGCCTTTAACTGCTAAATTGTGCATTTTCGTTTTTGTTAGATCAGGTAGTCAGATTTTAAAACTATTGGCCATACAATTATTAGCTTCAAGTACTACTTGAGCTGCACAGGTGAGCACAATACTATGTTCGTCAGTGCGAACTGTTTTGTGTAATATTTTTGCAAATATGGTCAATGTATACTGTTTTTTGTAATATTTTTGCAACTATGGTCAACGTATACTGTTTTCTGTAATATTTTTGCAGCTTCAGAGAAACTATGTGTAGGTCTCTTCACCATTCTTAGTATTTTAAGTTTGGTTCTACAGCTAGCTCTTTATTATGCTTAGTAGCAACTGTTATGACAGGACTAACTTCTCTTTTTCGTTCATGAATTCACATGCTAGGATTCTATGTTAAATAGGCTGATTCTTCCAAGGGGTCGTTAGAATGGGAAATCGGAAGATGATGTTGTATGAACTCTTTGAATATCCCTAACCACATCTACTAAACATTTAAAATTCTATGTCCTGCCCATCGAATTAGTGTTGCGTAGTTTTGCTTATGCTACCACAATTGCTCTGTAGGTTAACGGAAATCCCAACCACTTGAATACATGAATGCATAATGTGATTTTCCAGAAAATTTAGGACCCTTTTATATATGCAACCACACTATTAAGTCCAGAGCTCATGAACTACAAGACAAGTGCAACGATAACCTATATTCATATTAACCAGAATATCATGCAAATGAATTATTATGTTTATTGGATATGACGGTCCGGTGCAGGTTTAGGCAATCATTCCACCTTCTATTGTTAAGCAAAGGTATAAACCCTAGATTGCAAACATTTTCCTATACATATGGCATTAAGTTATGTCAATTTCCTTACATCCACCGGCCACAAGCTACCCATGCAATAGGTAATTATGACATGTCAATGATGCAATGGTGTTTGAAATATTCGGACCCTTAGTGAAACTTAAGATTCAAAAGCTAGCTCGCTTATCGATTATATATATATATATATATATATATATATATATATATATTACAACATTAATTTGATACCTCCAAAAAATAGAACGTAATAAAAAAATATGAGCCGCTCATCTGATGTGACTGAGTTATAATGGTGTGGATTAACATCTGTAATCATCGACTGTTAGAATCATTTTATCTTTGGTACTGTAGTTGAATTACCCACCTATGCCATCAAATTATGTGCACACATCCTTTAAGAGAAATCCACCAATGTGTTTACCACCCAGAATTGAAGAGTCGCAATATAGAATCAAACTTTTCGATCCTTCATCCATGTCCCTCTCCTGCAATGGTGTCATGCCTAAGTTCTACCACCATTCGCACCCCACTATGATATGTCTTCAGGTTGATCTATCTGCTAATGGTCGCCGGCTGGCCGGTGAGAGTTGCCGCCATTTGTAAATTTGACGATGCCTTGACGCATAAGACGTTCTTTTTGCTGCACTTACTAAGCGCAGCAGCGTGGTTAATTAAGTTTATGAGAGAAGTGTCAGTTCATGCCGACGATGGTCGATGGAGCTTTAATGTGGTTGTCGAGGCATAAAAAGCATGGTGATCAAAAAGATTTCTAAGGGTAAGGTGCAGGCAGCGCTAGCTGATACTAGTATGCCGTTTTTTATTATCTCTTAATTTATTTATTTTCCAGCAGATATCCCGGATTGGATCAAAAATTATTTTTCCCAGTATGTAACCCAATATGTTTGTGCACAAACACATGTAATGCTGAGGTACAGTTTATGCTACAGCAGGTCCGGATCATTTGTCACTCCGAGAGGAGTTCTTTCTGCGGTGAAGACACACTTACACGCAGCCTTTAACAATTTCTTTCCAGTGAGACACAAGTATAAGGATTTAAGCACCCTTGATTGATTCATGGAGAGCATACGAAATGATTCTGGCTAATCTAATCTAGCTACTGGATGGACTAGATGAATAACAGAACACGCGCCAGTGATTGCCCAAGTTTAGTCCTAACAAGGCCATTAATCACATGCATATGTTAATTCCAGCAATTTATCTGTTGTGCTTCCTGATGTTATCTTATTAACTGGACTTAGAAATGGAGAAATGCCATGATGTAATGTGACTTGGTGGTGTAAGGTTATATTGCTGGACCAAGATCTGCATCTATATTTCCTAAAGTCTTTCACTTACATTCTTTTATTTCCTATCCAGTTTTACTTCTATGTGATGCCCGATTTCTTCCTTTCTAAAGTTGTTTGGTAATGAATGAGCCTAACCTGAAATTAAGTAGGCTTAAGGTGACTTGATAAGTGATTTTCTGGTCAATGGTTGGTATTATATTATTTGCAAGTTTTGCAACTCCACTATGCCATTGGATTTACTTGCTCATATATTGGCAAACCTTATATCTACCTGCCATTCACCTACATGGCTGCATGCACGTCCTCAGTGAATACACAACGCTACTTTATAGGATGGAATCCTAAAAGAGAAAAAAAAAAGTAAAATGAAGTTGAGAAAATATTATCATCTATTTCAGTGATGACTTTACATGGTAATACTTTAGTATGTCTGTGTTATTAGCGATCAAGAATATCCAAATCCATCAGTGTTGAAACATTTGTGGGAGGTCAGTGCATTGCAATTATTAACAAATTAATTCTAGCATGCCTAGCATGAGAAAGAAAATGAGGGTGTTTCTAAATTACAAGGAAGCAAATATCACTGGCTTATTTCTTCTTTTCTTCTCAGATTTTGCTGCATCCAGCATGTCATCCACAGAATATGGTCGATCCCTCAATTAATTAATCAGCATTTTTTGTGAGTGCAAATTATAGTTTTGTTGCCGTACTATAATAGATACATTGTTCTCCTTGGCACAATCTTACTGTTCTTCACTATTATTTAATTCTATGTTGTCTTCATGTTGTCAACTCAAGTTACATTTTACATAGGCACTTTAATGAGCATAGTTGATGAGATTGTGCAACATATAGCAGCTAGCCCGTGCATGTGCACGGGTCGACGACTAGTATAACATAACTAGTCGGGCACTTGTCTGTTCAAGCACTAATGACCCCTACGCATGGTCTTCACGCATACCCCGGTTCTTATATAACTGAGCGGGTATTCGGATACACTCCGGACTATTGGGTCCTGAGGTTGAAGCGAAAAGGTCCACCATGACAAATGATCTACAATCCGGCTAGAAGGCATTATACATGTCACTTTAATTACATAGTCATGCAGACTGACTAAATTCCTCTTCTATACCATCCAACAGGCGGTCTAGCCTACAATCCTGTTGGGAATACTTTGCGGCTAATTCTACTTTCTCATAAACTAAGCTAACGGGAATCTCTTTCCCGTCGGGCCCCATAGGTCCGACCTCGGCCATGTGATTTGGGTCAGCCTTGGTATACCACGTCTTCACCATGGCCCAGGCTTCCCTGGCACCTTGACGGCAGGTCGATATCTTCCATAATCGAAAGCGCCGTCGTGCTCCCTTGAGCTTCTCCATAAGCTCTGCAACGCCTTCTGGCAAGGAGACAGATGGCCATAAGGCCTAGGCAACACCTTGCATCACCTGCCGAACTTGTTCGTGCACTTGTGAGAGCTCGGATAGAAGATCACCCGCAGACCCGGGCATTTCCTCCGCGGGACGACCCGTCAGCATACCTACAGACATAATGCTGTTAGTTGGCTTCTTCGTCGAACTCCTTCAAAAGGATTCGTTCAAGCACTTACTGAAAATGCCGCGTCGAAGCCGCTTATTCTCCTTCTCGGAGTCGGCAAGCTGGGCTCGAACGTCTTTTAGTTCCATGCTCAGCTTGGTATTGGCGTCCTGGAGATTGTTTTTCTCCCGCCTGACCACAGTCAGCACACGTTCGCCAGCCTGTAGCTGCCGCACGACATACTGGTCCTCCGGATTCATCTGCAACATCTATTATTAGATCTGCAGCCACGCCGCACACTATATGGTAACCACCGGTCTTTAAATGTTACCAGCGGGGGACTTTTTCAATTCCTTCAATGCGGCAACAGCGGCCCGCAGTTGGGCCTTGCATTCCTCTAGCTCCTGTGACAGCCGAGTGTTCTTCTCTGTAAGAACCTGCACAATAAAGATGATCCTTAAATCATTTATGCTAACTGTTTCAAGTCTCAGGGGCTACTGATACATATAATCGTCAGATTTACTTACCCTTACATCCTTTACATACTGATCCGTGGCTCTGGTAGACCATCTTGAGCAGCACGGAGGTACGCCTCTCCAGAATTGAAGGCATTAAATGCCTCTGGTGAGAAACAACCGTCGCGGAGTACGGCCCAGCGGCGCCTATGATTCATGGCGCTTTCCACTTCTGAATTTGTGGCAGATAATCTATCCGCACCCTCTGTAGGAGGATTATCCTGCGCCCGCCCCATATCGGCTTCCGCCTCTGTGTCCGGTCCTGGCGCCCGACTGGTGGAAGCAACATCGCCGGACATATTCCGGCGAGCGTTTTTTGTTAATGAAACACGGGCGTCATTACATTTTGAGAAAGACGACAACCACGGAGCGTGGGTTTTTTTATACCTTTGCGCCGGCGTCTCCGTCCTGACCGCCTTCCTTTTTGGCCTGCCCGGCCTTGGTGTGTCTTGTTGGCCAGTTGCTGCGGGTTCGGCAGGGCGTCCCGAATGCCTTCCCTTTAAAAACGCCATATGTATATGGTAGGTGAAGTGTCTAAAAGGGGATCCTAGTTTTTGGAGTTGGGATTTTTGGTTTTTTCTTACGTGCGATGCAGGAAGCAGTCCGGGATAGTCGGCCGTAATGGCCACCATGCCATCATCGCAGCTTAGCTGATAGAACTGCCGGTCTATCAGCTCCACGAATATGACCGGATCTTCTTCGAGTCCGGAGTCGAGGGCCCGGTCAAGGTCCTCCAGTTGTGGAGAGGGGTTGCTGACCTCCTTGATGGCTTTTCGCAGTTCATGCTGCAAAATGGCAAGGTGAATACTTACGACAAAGAATGCAGGAAGAATGGGGGTAAGGGGATATAACTTACCTAGCTTGGAGGATTGTACATGGAGAATCCATCCCGTGGCTTGATGCGGATGAACTCCTCTTCCTCACCCTTGAACAATTCGGACAGAATTTTTGCTAAGGCGGCAGCATTGTCCGGACCCTTGCGCCCGCAGCGGGTGGCATCATCCGCCCCGTTAAAGCACCACAATGGGTGCCCACGATATTGAAGTGGTTGCACTCCCCGCATTATGCAAATCGACATAACTTCGATTACTGTCAATCCTGATTGAGCCAGTGCTTTAATCCAATTAATCAGGTAAAGGACTTCTCCGTTTTCTTCCTCCTGGGGGCTCCGTGGGTGCCAACTTCGGCGTTTCTTCACAGGAGCGTTGCTGAACTCAGGAAGACCCCGCCGAATAGGGTCCGGAAGAGGAACGTCCTCCATATAAAACCATTCCGAAGGCCAGTCTTTGGACGACTTCTTCGGGGTACCGGACAGGTATCCGGTTCCGGCGATGCGCCATATTTCGGCTCCGCCCACTTGATAAAGGGACCCCCTCTGTGTACGAGGGACGAGGCAAAATAGCCTTTTCCATAGCTCGAAATGAGCCTCGCAGCCCAGGAACAACTCGTAGAGAGCAACATAGCCGGCGATGTGTACAATGGAGGCAGGGGTGAAATTGTGTAATTGGAGGCCATATAACTCCAGGAGCCCGCGGAGGAACAGATGAATTGGAAATCCGAGTCCCCTTAATAAATAAGGAACAAGGCAGAGCCGCTCCCCCATAGAGGGACTAGGAAAGCTCTCGGCTTGCTCCCCGCCATTGTAGGTGGCAAGCCCGGCTCGAGCGGGCACCATGTATGCTGGAGGGAGAAATCCCTTAGTCTGCAGCTCGATTAATCGACTGTGTGTGACTGAAAACCTCTCCCAATCACTGGGCTTAGGGCTACGGGGGCGAGAGGAGTAGCTGCAAAGGTTGGCCATGCTGGAATGGATCATTCTGAAGCACGCTCTGATGGATTCTCGCTGGAGGAGGATGGTATGGATCGGATGTGAAAATCCCCATCCTTTTAATAGACAATTTATTTACCTGTCTAGGAGGCGAATGTAAAAATGCCATGGCACCTCGTATTCATTCGACGCGTGGGAGATAGCCCTTATTGGGCACATAAACCAAGGGGTTCAAACATTTATGGGACCAGACACTGCTTTACAAACGTTTGAAATATGGAGAAGAACCCGCCTTGCAATGCCGAAGACAACACTGCGCGCCGGACTCATCGTCATTGAAGCCTGGTTAGGGGGCTACTAAGGGAGTCCTGGATTAGGGGGTATCCGGACAACCGGATTATATCCTTTGGCCGGACTGTTGGACTATGAAGATACAAGACTGAGGACTTCGTCTCGTGTTCGGATAGGACTCTACTTGGCATGGAAGTCAAGCTAGGCAATATGGATATGTATATCTCTTCCTTTGTAACCGACCTTGTGTAACACTAGCCCCCTCCGGTGTCTATATAAACCGGAGGGTTTTAGTCCATAGGACAAAATACAATCATACCATAGGCTAGCTTCTAGGGTTTAGCCTCTCCGATCTCATGGTAGATCAACTCTTGTAATACTCATATCATCAAGAATAAATCAAGCAGGACGTAGGGTTTTACCTCCATCAAGAGGGCCCGAACCTGGGTAAAACATCGTGTCCCCTGCCTCCTATTACCATCCGCCTTAGACGCACAGTTCGGGACCCCCTACCCGAGATCCGCTGGTTTTGACACCGACAGGAAGGAATATATGCATGTAGGAATTTCAATAATATCAAGTTTCCTCTCTATGTGCTTAAAGTTTTGTACTTATGCTTGTTCTGCCTTCCTATGCTAGTTGATTATTGTTCCCATAAATTGTTTGATCACAAAATCCCTATGCATAGGAAGTGGGTTAGACTTAAATGTGCTAGTCATATTCTTCATGATGCTCTCTTTATGTTTCAATTCTTATCTTTTATGTGGGCATCATTGAAATCATCATGCCTAGCTAGGGGCGTTAAATGATAGCGCTTGTTGGGAGGCAACCCAATTTTATTTTTGTTCCTTACTTATTTCTCCTATTTAGTAATAAATAATTCATCTAGACTCTGTTTAGACGTGGTTTTATTTTTAATTAGTGTTTGTGCCAAGTAGAACCTTTCGGAAGACTTGGGCAAAGTCTTTGCGATCTTGCTGTAAAAAGCAGAAACTTTTGCGTTCATGAGATTAGATGCCATTTTTTACTGGAGAGTGCGATTAAGTTGATCCTTTTTTAAGATGATTAATAGAAAAATTCCTCACGTCCAGTAATTTATTTTACAATTTTTGGGGTTCCATAAGTATACGTTTGATCCAGATTACTACAGACTGTTCTGTTTTTGACAGATTCTATTTTCTATGTGTTGGTTGCTTATTTTGATCAATCTATGAGTAGTATCGGAGGGTATGAACCATGGATAAGTTGGAATACAGTAGATATTACACCAATATGAATTTAGAATGAGTTCAAAACAGTACCTAAGTGGTGATTTATTTTCTTATACTAACGGAGCTTACGAGTTTTCTATTAAGTTTTGTGTTGTGAAATTTTCAAGTTTTGGGTAAAGATTCGATGGACTATGGAATAAGGAGTGGCAAGAGCCTAAGCTTGCAGATGCCCCGGAAGGCATCCCCTCTTTCGTCTTCGTTCATCGATAACTTTACTTGGAGCAATATTTTTATTCACCACATGATATGTGTTTTGCTTGGAGCATTAATTTAATTTGTTAGTATTTGCTTGATGTTATTTAGAACAATGTTTTGCATCTTTTATTTCAATAAAAGTGGCATTGATAGCCTTTACTATGCCTATTTTACAAGTCTTCATGTTGCTGTTTGAAAACATAAAGTTTACCGCTGTTGCAAAACTTCCCTAGAAAAGTCAGAATGCGATAAAATGTTGAAACATTTTGCATAATAAGCTCTGATAAATTTACTACAGTGGGAATTTTCTTTCATAATTTTTGGAGCTAGGGAAGTATGGATCTTGCTGCATTCTTCACAGACTGTCCTGTTTAGGCAGATTCCTGTTATGTTTGCATTGTTTGCATATGTTTGCTTGTTTAATGATTCTATTTAAGGATAGGAATATTAAATATGAGGAGGCATTTAGTATGCAATGTTGATTAATAATTTTAGTGATTTTCTGTAGAAGAGTATGATAAGATTTTTGCATTGGTTTATACTAACTTATCTCACGAGTCCTTGTTGAGTTTTGTGTGGATGAAGCTTTTTAGATTTAGGGAGACCGTGATATGAGAGGAATTAAGGAGACACAAAAGCTCAAGCTTGGGGATGCCCAAGGCATCCCAAGATAATATTTCAAGAAGTCTCAAGCGTCTAAGCTTGGGGATGCCCCGGTTGGCATCCCACCTTTCTTCTTCGACAACTATCAGTTAGTATCGGTTGATCCTAAGTTTTTACTTCTGCACATGATGTTTGATATTCTTAGAATGTCATTTTATTTTGTTTTGCTTGCTGTTTGAATAAAATATCAAGATCTGAAATTATTAAATGGAGAGTCTTCACATAGCTAAAAAATTATTTAACTACTCATTGATCTTCACTTATATCTTTTTGGAGTAGTTTGTCATTTACTCGTGTGCTTCACTTATATCCTATGAGTAAATAGTTGATTGAATTGAATATAATAAATATGAAATTATATATGTTTCATATGCTTATCCCATGGGGAGTAATGACTTCACATATAAGAAGTAGAGGTGGTAAATTTATTGAAGGTTAGCAAACATTGTATTGGTCACTTTAACAATTCATGAAGAATATTGGAGGAAGAGAGATTTCACATATAAATATACTATCTTGGACATCTTTTGTAATTGTGAGCACTCATTAAAATATGACATGTTAAAAGGTTGATGTTGGACAAGGAAGATAACGTAATGGGTTATGTTTTCTTATATCTGAAATAAAGTATATTGGCATGGATCATTCAACATGCTGAGCTTGCCTTTCCCCCTCATGCTAGCCAAATTCTTTGCACCAAGTAGAGATACTACATGTTCTTCCAAACATCCCTTAAACCAGTATTCCCATGAGAGTCCACCATACCTACCTATGGATTGAGTAAGATCCTTCAAGCAAGTTGTCATCGGTGCATGCAATAAAAATTGCTCTCTAAATATGTATGATCTATTAGTGTGGATAAAATAAGATTTATACGATCTTGTGATGTGGAAGCAATAAAAGCAATGGACTACATAATAAAGGTCCCTATCACAAGTGGCAATATAAAGTGACGTTCTTTCACATTAAGATTTTGTGCATCCAACTATAAAAGCGCATGACAACCTCTGCTTCCCTCTGCGAATGGCCTATCTTTTATTCTTGTCTTATACCTTATGCAAGAGTCATGGTGATCTTCACCTTTCCTTTTTATATTTTATCCTTTGGCAAGCACATTGTGTTGGAAAGATCCAGATATATATATCCAATTGGATGTAAGGCATCATGAACTATTATTGTTGAAATTACCCTTGAGGTAAAAGGTTGGGAGGCGAATCTATAAGCCCCTATCTTTCTCTGTGTCTGATTAAAACTTTGAACCCATAAATATCACGTGAGCATTAGCAATTGTGAAAGACTAAATGATAGTTGAGTATGTGAAGTTTGCTGAATCAAAGCTCTCACATAGACCCTTCCTGAAAATAAGATGAATTGTAATTGTTTGATGACTAATAACACGGTTTGTTAGTTTTCAAGAAAGTTTATGATCTATACTTTAACATGTGAATAGCTTGTTACTTGATCATGAGTAGTCCTATGAGTTGAGCTACTGTTATGATATATAATGATTCTAGAAAAGGTGATTGAAATTACCATTAATCAAACTTGTGCACCTGCTAGCATTTGCACATCATAAATTCTTTCTTTTATCATTTACCTACTTGAGGACAAGAAGGAATTAAGCTTGGGGATGGTGATATGTATCCAATGTATCTATAATTTATGAAGTATTCATGCTGTTATATTATCTGTTTTGGATGTTTATGGGCTTTACTAAACACTTTTATATTATTTTTGGGACTAATCTATTAACCAGAGGCCCAACCCAAATTGTTGTTTTCATGACTATTTCAGTGTTTCGAAGAAAAGGAATATCAAACGGAGTCCAAACAGAATGAGACCTTCGGGAGAGTTATTTTTGGAACGGAAGAAATCCAAGAGACTTGACGTAGACGTCAGGGAAGCTTCAAGGAAGCCACGAGGCAGGGAGGCGCGCCCTACCCCCCTGGGCACGCCCCCCACCCTCGTGGGCCCCTCGTGGCTCCCCTCACCGACTTCTTTCACCTATATATGTCCATATACCCTAAAAACATAGGGGAACACAATAGATCGGGAGTTCCGCCGCCGCAAGCCTCCGTAGCCACCGAAAACAATCTAGACCCGTTCCGGCACCCTGCCGGAGGGGGGGATCCCTCTCCGGTGGCCATATTCATCATCCCGGCGCTCTCCATGACGAGGAGGGAGTAGTTCACCCTCGGGGCTGAGGGTATGTACCAGTAGCTATGTGTTTGATCTCTCTCTCTCTCTCTCTCGTGTTCTTGAGGTGGTACGATCTTGATGTATCGCGAGCTTTGCTATTATAGTTGGATCTTATGATGTTTCTCCCCCTCTACTCTCTTGTAATGGATTGAGTTTTCCCTTTGAAGTTATCTTATCGGATTGAGTCTTTAAGGATTTGAGAACACTTGATGTATGTCTTGCATGTGCTTACCTGTGGTGACAATGGGATATCACGAGATCCACTTGATGTATGTTTTGGTGATCAACTTGCGAGTTTCGTGACCTCGTGGACTTATGCATAGGGGTTGGCACACATTTTCGTCTTGACTCTCCGGTAGAAACTTTGGGGCACTCTTTGAAGTACTTTGTGTTGGTTTGAATAGATGAATATGAGTTTGTGTGATGCATATCGTATAATCATACCCACAGATACTTGAGGTGAGATTGGAGTATCTAGGTGACATTAGGGTTTTGGTTGATTTGTGTCTTAAGGTGTTATTCTAGTACGAACTCTTGAATAGATCGATCAGAAAGAATAACTTTGAGGTGGTTTCGTACCCTACGATAATATATTCGGTTGTTTTCCACTATTAGTGACTTTGGAGTGACTCTTTGTTGCATGTTGAGGGATAGTTATATGATCCAATTATGTTATTATTGTTGAGAGAACTTGCACTAGTGAAAGTATGAACCCTAGGCCTTGTTTCCTAGCATTGCAATACCGTTTACGCTCACTTTTATCATTAGTTAGCTTGCTGTTTTTATATTTTCAGATTACAAAAAGCTATATCTACCATCCATATTGCACTTCTATCATCATCTCTTTGCTAAACTAGTGCACCTATACAATTTACCATTGTATTGGGTGTGTTGGGGACACAATAGACTTTTTGTTATTTGGTTGCAGGGTTGCTTGAGAGAGACCATCTTCATCCTATGCCTCCCACAGATTGATAAACCTTAGGTCATCCACCTGAGGGAAATTTGCTACTATCCTACAAACCTCTGCACTTGGAGGCCCAACAACGTCTACGAGAAGAAGGTTGCGTAGTAGACATCACGCCAGTGTGAGCGTGGCCCTCATGTCCGCTTGTTCCCGACGGGTGTGCGGCACCGTCGCCGTGGCATAGTTTGAGGCCCTTGCGGCGGCCCGCGCGCATCGCAGGGTAAGGGTCGAAGGCGTCAGACCACGCCGCCCGCGCCCCGCGGCGTTTTGTAGTGCGCGTGCCACTTGGAAAGCAGAGTTGAGGTCTTCTTGGGCAGAGGATGCCGCCCGGGCTGGCCAAGCTGCCAAGTGGTCAGCATCGGCCCTCGGGTCGCCGGACATCGGCGCTGCAGAGCATTGGCGGGTCTGCTGATGGAAGAGAGGCTTCGTCGCACCCCTACCTGGCGCGCCAAATGTTGGATTTCGGGTTCCGGCAAAACCCTTGAGGTTCGAACTCTAGGGTGCGCACGAAGATGTCTCCTCCCCCTATCTCACACTCTCACCACAATCTCAAACCTCAGCACGTCGAACTCGCAGAACAAAGGACACAGGGTTTATACTTGTTCGGGCCACCGATTTGGTGTAATACCCTACTCCAGTGTGGTGTGGTGGATTGCCTCTTGGGCTGAGGATGAGCAAGTACAAGGGAAGAACAACCACCTAAGGAGAGGTGTCCTTGAGCTTGGTGAGATGGTGTGGTTGAGGATGGTCTGAATGGTCCAAGACCCGTCTCCTCCTATTGTGGTGTCTAGTCCTACTTATAGAGGTCCTGGTCCTCTTACCAAACGTTGGTGGGAAGGGATCCAACAACAGCCAAATTTGAAGGGAGACAACTAGTACAAGTTATCCTGACAAAAGGTGGTCTTCGCCTGCCAAAGGCTCTGGTGGTGACGCCGTCCCGGGATCCACGGTGATCTTCGTCCTGTCATCCTACTGGTCTTGGTCTTGTTACACCGATATGGAAACCTTTGCCTGATACCTCAGGACTCCTCGCCTGCGCTTGCCCCCTTAGCACCAAAGAGGAAACGAGTACACTATGCGTGTTGGCACCCGCCTAGCGCCCGCCTGGCCTTGGTCATCATGGCTTACATCACAGGGACCTCGCAAGGTGCCCCTCGCCTTGGTCTCTCCGCCCCTTGCGAGCCAGCCTGGTGAGGCTGCCCCCGAGGAGGTCTTGTGTCGTCCGCCTCGCAAGGGTCTTGAGTGTTTGCTGATGAAGATGGGCCGTGTAGGGCGGCTAGTGGAGCCACGCCGTGGGCCGCAGGCAGGCAAGTCTGGGGACCCCCGTTCCCAGGACGCCGACAGTGGCAAGAATATTCAGGTACATAAGATTCAAAACAAAAGTTTAATATTGACATAAAAACAATAATACTTCAAGCATGCTAACAAGGCAATTATGTCTTCTCAAAATAGCATGTCCAAAGAAAGCATATCCCTACAAAATCATACAGTCTGGCTATGCTCCGTCTTCATCAAACAAAATATTCAAATCATGCACAACCCCGATGACAAGCCAAGCAATTGTTTCGTACTTTTGATGCTCTCAAACCTTTTCAACTTTCACGCAATACATGAGTGTGAGCCACGGACATAGAACTATAGGTGGAATAGACGTTGGTTGTGGAGAAGACAAAAAGGAGAAGATAGTCTCACATCAACTAGGTGTATCAACGGGCTATGGAGATGCTCAACATTAGATATCAATGTGAGTGAGTAGGGATTGCCATGCAACGGATGCACTAGAGCTATAAGTGTATGAAAGCTCAAAAATAAAACTAAGTGGGTGTGCATCCAACTTGCTTGCTCATGAAGACCTAGGGCATTTGAGGAAGCCCATCATTGGAATATACAAGCCAAGTTCTATAATGAAAAATTCCCACTAGTATACGAAAGTGACAACATAGGAGACTCTCTATCATGAAGATCATGGTGCTACTTTGAAGCACAAGTGTGGTAAAAGGAAAGTAGCATGGCCCCTTCTCTCTTTTTCTCTCATTTGTTTGTCTTTTTGTTTTTTTGGGCCTTTTCTTTTTTTTGGCCTTTTTTATTTTTTATTTTGTCACATGGGACAATGCTCTAATAATGAAGATCATCACACTTTAATTTACTTACAACTCAAGAATTACAACTCGATACTTCGAAAAAAATATGACTCTATATGAATGCCTCCGGCAGTGTACTGGGATGTGCAATGAATCAAGAGTGACATGTATGAAAGAATTATGATTGGTGGCTTTACCCCAAATACAATGTCAACTACATGATCATGCAAAGCAATATGACAATGATGAAGCATGTCATAATAAATGAAACGATGGAAAGTTTCATGGCAATATATCTCGGAATTGCTATGGAAATGCCATAATAGGTAGGTATGGTGGCTATTTTGAGGAAGGTATATGCTGGGTTTATGGTACCGGTGAAAGTTGTGCGGTACTAGAGAGGCCAGCAATGGTGGAAGGATGAGAGTGCATATAATCCATGGACTCAACATTAGTCATCAAGAACTCACATACTTACTGCGAAAGTCTATTAGCTATTGAAACAAAGTACTACGCGCGTGCTCCTAGGGGTATAGATTGGTAGGAAAATACCATCACTCGTCCCCGACCGCCACTCATAAGACAATCGAAAAATATCTCATGCTCCAACTTCGTTACATAACGGTTCACCATACGTGCATGCTACGGGACTCACAAACCTTAACACAAGTATTTCTCAACTTCACAACTACTCATTAGCATGACTCTAATATCACCATCTTTATATCTCAAAACAATCATAAGGAATCAGACTTCTCATCGTATTCAATGCACTTTATATGAATTTTTTTATTATATCCCTCTTGGATGCCCAACATATTAGGACTAAATTCATAACCAAAGCAAACTACAATGGTGTTTAGGACTCTCAAAATAATATAAGCGAAGCAAGAGATTTCATCAATTTCTTCAAAATAAAACCACCGTCGTGCTCTAAAAAGATATAAGTGAAGCACTAGAACAAATGACAAACTACTCCGAAAGATATAAGTGAAGATCAGTGAGTAGTTGAATAATTATGTAACTATGTAAAGACTCCTTCTCATAAATAAAATTTCAGATCTTAAGTAATTTATTGAAACAACAAGCAATACAAAATAAAATTACATTGCAAGGATAGCACATATCATGTGAAGAAGCAAAAACTTAGGCTCAACCGAGGCTAACCGATAATTGTTGATGAAGAAAGGTGGAATGCCTACCGGGGCATCCCCAAGCTTAGATGCTTGATACTTCTTGAAATAAGAATTTGGGATGCCTTGGGAATCCCCAAGATTGAGCTTTTGTGTCTCCTTAATTCCTCTCATGTCATAGTTTCCTAGAATCTTAAAAACTTCATGCACACAAAACTCAATAAGAACTCATGAGATAAGTTAGTATAAATCAACGCAAAACCTTGTCATTCTCTACTGTAGAAAATCACTAAAATTATAATTTGATATTTCCTACTAAATGCCTCTGCATATTTAACACTCCTATCCTCAATTTGAATCATTAAACAAGCAAACATATGTAAACAATGCAAACCTAACAGCAATCTGTCTAAACAGAACAGTCTGTAAAGAATGCAGGAGGAATCATACTTTCCTAACTCCAAAAATTCCAAACAATTACCACACTGTAGATACTTTGTTGTTACTCATTGTGTAAAATTTTCATGATTTTATCATGTTCTGACTATTCACAAATATTCAAAACATAACAGCAAACTTTCTGTTTTTAAAACAACAACATATGGACTTGCAAAATGAGTATGGTAAAGGCTATACTTGACCCTTTTATTGAACTAAAAAAAGAAAAACATTACTCTAAATAACAGAAAGCAAATCCTAATAAAACAAAATGATGCTCCAAGCAAAACTCATAACATGTGGTGAATAAAAATATAGCCTCAAGTAAGGTTACCGATGAACAAAGACGAAAGAGGGGATGCCATCCGGGGCATCCCAAAGCTTAGGCTCTTGGTTGTCCTTGAATATTACCTTGGGGTGCCTTGTGCATCCCCAAGCTTAGGCTCTTGCCACTTCTTGTTCCATAGTCTAATGAATCGTTACCCAAAATTTGAAAACTTCACAACACAAAACTCAACAGAAAACTCGTAAGCTCCGTTAGTATAAGAAAGCAAATCACCACTACTATCAAGACAAGATTCATAATTTTTCTCACATGATCCCTACTGTACCATACCATTTCTAAAATTTATATTAAGCAATATAAGCCATAAAAACTAGAAAACAAGCAAACTATGCATCGAAAACAGAATCTGTCAAAAACAGAAAAGTCTGTAGTAATCTGTAACTCTCAAATACTTCTGTAACTCCAAAAATCCTGAGAAATTAGGAAGTCCTGGGAAATTTGTTTATTAATCTTCTGAAAAGAATAAGTATTTTATAGCAGTTCTGTTAAAAATGAGAATTGTTTACCTGAGCGCAAATGTTTCTGTTTTTCAGCAAGATCAAATCAACAATCACCGTAAGCCCTGCCAAAGGTCTTACTTGGCACTTTATTCAAACAAAAACTATAAAACATGATTACTCCAGTAGCTTAATCATGTGAACAAACAAAAACAGTAGGTATAAATGTTGGGTTGTCTCCCAATAAGCGCTTTTCTTCAATGCCTTTCTAGCTAGGCATGATGATTTCAATGATGCTCATATAAAAGATAGGAATTGAAACATAATGGGAGCATCATGAAGAATATGAGTAGCACATTTAAGTCTAACCCACTTCCTATGCATAGGTATTTTGTGAGCAAACAATTTATGGGAACAAGAATCAACTAGTATAGGAAGACAAAACAAGCATAGCTTCAAGATTTTCAACACATACAGAGGAAACTTGATATTATTGCAACTCCTACGAGCATATATTCCTCCCTCATAATAATTTTCAGTAGCATTATGAATGAATTCAACAATATAATCATCACACAAATCATTCTTTTCATGATCTACAAGCATAGAAATTTTATTACTTTCCACATAACCAAATTTATTCTCATCAATAGTAGTGGGAACGAACTCAACAAAATAACTATCATGTGAGGCATAATCCAATTGAAAGTTAAAATCACGATGACAAGTTTCTTGGATATCATTATTCTTTCTAGCATACATGTCATCACAACAATCATCATAAATAGGGGGCGTGCTATCATCATAATAAATTTTCTGATCAAAACTTGGGGGACTAAAAATATCATCTTCATCAAACATAGCATCCCCAAGCTTGTGGCTTTTCATATCATTAGCATCATGGATATTCAAAGAATTCATACTAAGAACATTGCAATCATGCCCATCATTCAAATATTTAGTGTCAGACATTTTAATGCATTCTTCTTCTAACACTTGAGCACAATTTTCCTTTCCATCATTTTCATGAAAGATATTAAAAAGATAAAGCATATGAGGCAACCTCAATTCCATTTTTTTGTAGTTTTCTCTTATAGACTAAATTAGTGATAAAACAAGAAACAAAAAGAATCGATTGCAAGATCTAAAGACATACCTTCAAGCACTAACCTCCCCGGCAACGGCGCCAGCAAAGAGCTTGATGTCTACTACACAACCTTCTTCTTATAGACCTTGTTGGGCCTCCAAGTGCAGAGGTTTGTAGGACAGTAGGAAATTTCCCTCAAGTGGATGAACTAAGGATTATCAATCCATGGGAGGCGTAGGATGAAGATGGTCTCTCTCAAACAACCCTGCAACCAAATAACAAAGAGTCTCTTGTGTCCCAACACACACAATACAATGGTAAATTGTATAGGTGCACTAGTGCGGTGAAGAGATGGTGATACAAGTGCAATATGGCTGGTAGATATAGGTTTTTGTAATCTAAAAATATAAAACCAGCAAGGTGACTAATGATAAAAGTGAGCGAAAACGGTATTGCAATGCGTTGAAACAAGGCCTAGGGTTCATACTTTCACTAGTGCAAGTTCTCTCAACAATAAGAACATAATTGGATCATATAAATATCCCTCAGCACGCAACGAAGAGTCACTCCAAAGTCACTAATAGCGGAGAACAAACGAAGAGATTATTGTAGGGTACGAAACCACCTCAAAGTTATTCTTTTCGATCAATCTGTTGGGCTATTCCTATAAGTGTCACAAACAACCCTAGAGTTCGTAGTAAAATAACACCTTAAGACACAAATCAACCAAAACCCTAATGTCATCAAGATACTCCAATGTCACCTCAAGTATCCGCGGGTATGATTATACGATATGCATCACACAATCTCATATTCATCTATTCAACCAACACAAAGAACTTCAAAGAGTGCCCCAAAGTTTCTACCGGAGAGTCAAGATGAAAATGTGTGCCAACCCCTATGCATAAGTGATAGAGGCAAAGGTGTCCTGTCTTTTGATGAGATGGTGGCTATCGTTTTAGAGGAAGTCGACTTTGACGATCCGACTACGAATGTGCGAGGACGTCGCGCCTTAGCAATCGCTAAACCAACTCCGAGGGGTTATTGACCACACCGGAGCACGATCAACCTGACCACGAGGGCCTGTTTCCTGCGAACAAACGAAGAACAAGCAAGAAACTGAGATTGCAATCTGTATATTGTGAATATAAGATGAAAGATTTATTGATCAAGGTGGGGTTCTGTGACGTCTTGGTCTGGTCGTTGGACACAAACGAAGTACGCGAAGTTGCAGCTACGGCGAACTTTTAATCTAAACAAAACCCAAAGTCTAAACGACGCCCTAAGGGCTGTATATATGGAGGAAGAGGGGGGAATTTCGTGGCCTTTGGAGGAGGGGTATGAAACCAACCCTAACTCTTGTTTCCCCACACATACGGACTCTAAAAACAGCCTATACTTAAGTATTTCGAAAATACATGGGCCTGGCCCAATAATAAGGTGACGCATCACCTAAAATAGCCTCTGGACGAAACTTATGAAGTGGCATCTTGTATATTTCTTCCAAGGCTTCATGCACTCCTTATGGTGGCTTCAAAGTCCTGAAATCATCACTTGTAACTCCGTTCTTGATTCCCTTGCACATGCCATCATCTCCATGCTTGATCTTGCTCCAAGGTTCATCTTTCTTATCCAAGCTAGGCTCTTCATTTGTAAGCAAAACAAATGTATCCAATTTAGGCAGCATCATATTCTCATGAACATTAGAATCGTTACCAAGAAACGAAAGTACCTGATAATTCAATTGGCGTGCGCGAGCTCTAGTAATTGGTCCAGTATGTATAACTGTAGGGGTTGTGGGTGTAACAGTGGTATTGATGTCCTCATCATCCTCCCCTTCTTGAAATGAAGTCGTCCTCGATGAAAATTCGTCGTCCTCACCCAAATAAGGTTTCAAATCTGCAATGTTAAAAGTGGGACTAACCCCAAAATCTGCAGGCAGCTCTAGTTTATATGCATTATCATTTATTTTCTCTAACACCTTAAAAGGACCATCAGCACGTGGCATTAGCTTTGATTTGCGCAAATTAGGAAATCTATCCTTACACAAATGTAACCAAACAAGATCTCCAGGTGCAAACACAACATGTTTTCTACCCTTATCTCCAGCAAGTTTATATTTAGCATTCATAGGCTCAATGTTTTCCTTAGTTAACTCATGCATTTTTAAAATCAATTCAGCATGTTCTTTAGCTCAAAATTAACCTTCTCCGAACATGGAAGAGGCAACAAATCAATAGGTGCACGAGGTAGGAAACCATACACAAATTCAAAAGGGCACATCTTAGTAGTAGAATGCAATGAACGATTATAAGAAAATTCAATATGAGGCATGCATTCTTCCCACATTTTCTTGTTATTCTTCAAAACAGCCCTAAGCATAGTACACAATGTTCTATTGACTACTTCAGTTTGTCCATCAGTTTGGGGGTGACAAGTAGTGCTAAAAAGCAGCTTAGTCCCCAACTTAGCCCATAAACATCTCCAAAAGTGGCTAAGAAATTTAGTATCACGATCTGAAACAATAGTATTTGGCACACCATGCAAGCGAATAATTTCACGAAAGAACAAATCAGCAACATTAACAGCATCATCGCTTTTATGACATGGTATAAAGTGTGCCATTTTCGAGAACCTATCCACGACAAAAAAATATGCTATCCCTCCCCTTCTTTGTTCGAGGTAAACCTAAAACAAAGTCCATAGATATATCCTCCCAAGGAACACTAGTACAGGCAAAGGCATATATAAACCATAAGGATTGAGTCGTGACATAGCTTTTTGACATGTAGTGCAGCGAGCAACAAAACGCTCAACATCCTGTCTCATCTTTGGCCAAAAGAAATGTGTAGCAAGTATATCCTCCGTCCTCTTGACGCCAAAGTGTCCCATTAATCCTCCTCCATGCGCCTCCTGCAACAACAAAAGATGAACAGAGCTAGCTGGAATGCATAGCTTGTTAGCACGAAACACAAATCCATCGTTAAGAACGAACTTTTTCCAAGTTCCCCCTTCCTTACAATTCTGCAATACATCTTTAAATTCAGCATCATGCACATATTGATCTTTGATGGTATCCAAACCAAATATTTTAAAGTCAAGTTGTGAAAGCATAGTATAACAACGAGACAATGCATCAGCAATAACATTTTCTTTACCCTTCTTTTGTTTAATGACATAAGGAGAAGTCTCAATGAATTCAACCCATTTAGCATGTCTACGGTTCAATTTTGCTTGACTTTTAATGTGTTTCAAAGATTCATGATCGGAATGTATACCAAATTCCTTGGGCCATAAATAATGTTGCCATGTTTCTAAGGTCCGAACAAGAGCATATAATTCTTTGTCATAAGTAGAATAGTTCAGACTAGGCCCACTCAATTTTTCAGAAAAGTATGCAACAGGTTTGCCATCTTGTAACTCCTAATCCAATTCCACTAGCATCACATTCAAGCTCAAAAGTCTTATTAAAATCAGGAAGTTGGATTAAAGGAGCATGTGCCAACTTATCTTTCAATACCGTGAAGGCTTCTTCCTGTGCGGTACCCCAAACAAAAGGCACATCCTTCTTTGTAAGCTCATTGAGAGGTGCAGCAATGGTGTTGAAATCTCTCAGAAAACGCCTATAGAAACCAGTGAGGCCAAGGAAACTCCTCACTTGTGTGATCGTTTTGGGCTGTGGCCTACTCTCAATAGCTTCAATCTTGGCTTTATCAACCTCAATTCCTTGTGGAGTAACAACATAGCCAAGAAAAGATACTCGGTCGGTGCAAAAGGTGCACTTTCCAAGGTTACCAAACAAACGTGCATCACGTAGAGCAATAAAAACAGCACGTAAATGTTCCAAATGTTCCTCCAAAGATTTGCTATAAATCAATATGTCATCAAAGTAAACTACGACAAATCGTCCGATGAAAGCACGTAAAACTTCGTTCATTAACCTCATGAAAGTACTAGGTGCATTAGTTAACCCAAAAGGCATGACTAACCACTCATATAATCCAAACTTAGTTTTAAATGCTGTTTTCCATTCATCTCCCAATTTCGAACGAATTTGATGGTATCCACTACGCAAATCAACTTTGGAGAATATTGTAGAGCCACTCAATTCATCAAGCATATCATCTAGCCTAGGAATAGGATGACAATAACGAATAGTAATATTATTAATGCCTCTACAATCAACGCACATACGTGATGTACCATCCTTTTTCAGCACAAAAATGATAGGAACAACACAAGGACTAAGGGATTCGCGTATATAACCTTTGTCGAGCAGTTCTTGTACTTGACGCATAATCTCCTTTGTATCCTCTGGATTGGTACGGTATGGTGCACTGTTGGGTAATGATGCACCGAGAATTAAGTCAATTTGATGCTCAATCCCTCGAATAGGTGGTAATCCTGGTAGCACATCTTGTGGAAAGACGTCAGCGAACTCCTGAAAAATGTTAGTGACAGCAGGAGGCAAAAAGTAAGGCACGTCCTCGAATGAAAATAATGCCTCTTTGCACACAAAAGCATAGCAAACAGATTTGCTAAAATCTAAATCATCAGTATCAGATTTGGTGGCAATTAAACATGCACTTTTCAATTTAATTTCAGAAGCAACACTAGATGGTTTATTATTAGGCTGCATTTGTTGCTCAAATTCTTTTGCCACAATCTGACTTTCACTTTTATTTTTCTCATGTTTTGCTTTATTAGCTCTACTAATATCATCTTTCAAAATGGAATTAGGAGTCATAGGAAGCAAAGTAATATTTTTATCCTTATGAACAAGAGTATACTGATTGTTTCTACCATGGTGTACAGAATTTTTATCAAATTGCCATGGTCTACCAAGTAATAAGGAACATGCTTGCATAGGTACCACATCACAATCAACATAATCAGCATATGTAGAGATACTAAAATGCACACGAACAGTACGTGGTACATTAACCTTGCCACTATTGTTTAACCATTGGATGTAGTAAGGATGTGGATGTGGTCTTGTGGTGAGAGATAACTTCTCCACCACCTTCATGCTAGCCAAGTTATTGCAGCTCCCTCCATCTATGATGACGCGAACAGAACATTCCTTCACAACTCCCTTTGTATGGAACAAATTATGCCTCTGATTTTGCTCAGCTTGTGTGACCTGCACACTCAAAACACGTTGAGCAACTAAACATTCATACCTATCAGCATCTTCAGGAGCCATATATTGCGTCTCATGATCAGAATCATCTCCACCGTGTTCTTCACGTGTAATAAGAGTCAAAGTCTCCTCATCATAGTCACTAGCGGACTCATACCCACCATCCTCAGTAGCAATCATCACACGCTGAGATTGGCATTGTCTCGCAAAATGTCCTTTTCCCTTACAACAACGACAAATAATATCACTTGTGTGCCCTGTTGATGCCATGGACGAAGAAGAGCTCTTCGCAGGTCCGGTAGGTGTGCTCTTGGCAGATAGTGGTTGTTGTGCCTGCTTTCTTGTATCATGGCTGGAGGTGGCACCTGATGGAGGTGCTGGTGGAGTAGAAGTAGAGGATGCACGTGGTGTCCATGATGAAGATCGACCTGCTGAAAAGTTAGTTCGCACCAATGCCTGTCGATCCTGCACTTCACGTTCAGCTTCAAAAGCAAGATGGAATAAACGAGTGATATTAGTATACTCCTTATACTCTAGAATGGTCTGAATCTCTCTATTCAATCCACCCATAAAATGTGCAAGCATAGATTCATTCTCCTCAACAATACCACATCTAATCATGCCAGTTTGTAATTCCTGATAATATTCTTCTACATAATTTTTTCCTTGTCTTAAACACAGCAATTTTTTAAGTAATTCACGTTGATAATATGGTGGAACCCAACGAGTACGCATAGCAGTTTTCCAAGCAGCCCAAGTAGTTGGAATAGGATATAATCTACAATGTTCAGACCACCAAACACATGCAAAGCTAGTGAAAGCACAAACAGCAGCAGGAACACGTCTCTCCTCAGGATATTGTAAACATGTAAATTGTTGTTCAGTTTCTAACTCCCAAGTAAGATATATATCAGGAACATATCTACCCTCAAATGGTGAAATATTCAATTTTAATTTAGGAAGATGGTCATGTACCTCAGGTGGTGGTGCAGCCCTACCGTTGTGATGATATGCATGAGGACGACCTGGTGGTGGTGGTGTTGGTGGTTGCACCTAGTTCTGATTCTTGCAACCTCATCCTCATAATGGTTCTCCACCTCTGCAGTAGCAGCAGGAGCGGCAGAAGCATCAACAGCGGCACCAAAATTTTTCCCAGGGTCAATGGGAACGTGTTGTGCTCGTCCCACTTGATTAGGAAAGCGACGTTGTTGTTGTTGTAGAGGTGCGCTAGGGGCAGCCGGTGGTGGTGGTGGAAGACGCGCGAGCAATTCATTAAACTTGTTATCGAGCTTTGTTTCAAACGTCTTCTCCATGCCATCTATCGTCTCCATGGCCTCTTCAAATATGTTGAACACATCTTGCACCTGTCCACTCATCATTTGTTGAAATTTATCATGCAACTCCTTATTCCTCATGTTCTCCCAGTCAGTCTCGTTGGCTTGTGATCCTGCCATGGTTAGCAGCAATAGAAACACACAAGAATATGACCCTACAGACTACTAACAAGAGGTGGTGGTGGATGTCACAAATCCGTCAAGCAAATCTCAAATTCTTACCAGTTCTTACCCAGCAGCAGGCGGTGATCGGCAACCGTCGTAGTCAAAACTCTCAAAGCTTGGATAGAGCGATTACCAAGGAGAGTCGAATGCACGACGTAGATGTATGTGGAGCTGGGAAGGCTTATAATATGGTAGCAAAAAGGGTCAGCAATAATCAATTCAGAGATGCAAAGTTGAATAAACGCTCAACGACGGTACTATGCTGGTCCTAGGCTAGACCGTGCTAGAGACGCGAGCCTAGAACACTAACAAAATCATGGCGCTGCACGTAAACAAGGGAGGAGCACGCTCTGAATTTTTTTTTCACTTTTTTTCCTCTTTTTTTTGCTCCGCAACAATTTTTTTTCGAAAAAGTCTACAAATGGTCTAAAAACTGCCTAGCCAGAATTTTCCAGACTTAGTTTTTTTTGAGTTTGGAACTATTTTTGTTCTACGGGTAGCACAGAATATCAGGAGTCCTATTCTGTCATGACTCGAAGTATCGCGTGATCCGGAAATCGAAAACAATGCAACAATTACTGGACTCGGACTAGGACTGGTGGCAGAGATGAATCTGGTGGAATCTCGGACTGGTGGCGGCGATGAATCCGGTGGAAATCGGACTGGTGGCGGATATATGTTGCAGGTGGACTCGGATTGGCGTGATGGCGGCGGATATGTGGTGGCGTATATGGACTCGGACTGGTGGTGAATATGGCAGCGACGATGAAGTTGGTGTGGTGGTGGTATATGGCAGCAGCGATGATGATGATGCGGTGGTGATATATGGCAGCAGCGACGTGAAAACCTGTGAACAGAACTCAAAACTCTAAAGGACTACACGCTAAGACCATCAACTTGACACGACGATGCAATCGCAAATTCAACAAAGCAAATACAGAAAAGATTATGCAAAGCCTCAGATTGGTTCGGATAGGATGAACTAACCCTAATTTTTTTTGGCTTTTTCGTGGACTATAGGTACGAAGAACAGACTCGATTTAAACTACGAAAAACTGTAAAATCTCACCGAGCAACCTGGAAATCTGATACCACTTGATAGAGGCAAAGGTGTCCTATCTTTCGATGAGATGGTGGCTATCGTTTTAGAGGAAGTCGACTTTGACGATCCGACTACGAACGTGCGAGGACGTCTCGCCTTAGTAATCTCTAAACCAACTCTGAGGGGTTATTGACCACACCGGAGCACGATCAACCTGACCATGAGGGCCTGTTTCCTGCGAGCAAATGAAGAACAAGCAAGAAACTGAGATTGCAATCTGGATATTGTGAATATAAGATGAAAGCTTTATTGATCAAGGTGGGGTTATGTGACGTCTTGGTCTGGTCGTTGGACGCAAATAAAGTACGCGAAGTTGCAGCTATGGCGAACTTTTAGTCTAAACAAAACCCAAAGTATAAACGATGCCCTAAGGGCTGTATATATGGAGGAAGAGGGGGGAATTTCGTGGACCTTGGAGGAGGGGTCCGAAACCAACCCTAACTCTTGTTTCCCCACACATACAGACTCTCAAAACAGCCTATACTTAAGTATTTCGAAAATACATGGGCCTGGCCCAATAATAAGGTGATGCACCACCTAAAATAGTCTCTAGATGAAACTTATGAAGTGGCATCTTGTATATTTCGTCCAAGGCTTCATGCACTCCTTATGGTGGCTTCAAAGTCCTGAAATCATCACTTGTAACTCTGTTCTTGATTCCCTTGCGCATGCCATCATCTCCATGCTTGATCTTGCTCCAAGGTGCATCTTTCTTGTCCAAGCTAGGCCCTTCATTTGTAAGCAAAACAAATGTATTCAATTTAGGCAGCATCATATTCTCATGAACATTAGAATCGATACCAAGAAACGAAAGTACCTTATAATTCAATTGGCATGCGCGAGCTCTAGTAATTGGTCCACTATGTATAGCAGCAGGGGTTGTGGGTGTAACAATGGTATTGATGTCCTCGTCAATAAGTTCACAAGGTCATAGAACTCGCAAGTTCATCACCAAAACACACATCAAGTGGATCACGTGAATAACCCATTGTCACCACAGATAAGCACATGAAAGGCATACATCAAGTGTTCTCAAATCATTAAAGACTCAATCCGATAAGATAACTTCAAAGGAAATACTCAATTCATCACAATGAGATAGAGGGGGAGAAACATCATAAGATCCAACTATAATAGCAAAGCTCATGGTACATCAAGATCGTGCCATATCAAGAACACGAGAGAGAGATCAAACACATAGCTACTGGTACATACCCTCAGCCCTGAGGGTGAACTACTCCCTCGTCATCATGGAGAGCACCAGGATGATGAAGA
This sequence comes from Triticum dicoccoides, assembly GCF_002162155.2. Classification (NCBI taxonomy): domain Eukaryota; kingdom Viridiplantae; phylum Streptophyta; class Magnoliopsida; order Poales; family Poaceae; genus Triticum; species Triticum dicoccoides. The sequence goes on from NC_041388.1 coordinate 159,803,017, forward strand.
TGGCCACTGGTGATGATTCCCCCCTCCGGCAGGGTGCCGGAACATTGTCCCGATTGGTTTTTGGTGGCTACATAGGCTTGCGGCAGCGGAACTCCCGATCTAGCTTTCTTTTCGGGGGTTTCTATATTTATAGGAATTTTTGGCGCTGGTCTCACGTTAGGGGGTCTCTGAGTCATCCACGGCATAAGGGGGCGAGCCTAGGGGGGTAGGGCGCGCCCTCCACCCTCGTGGATGGCTCGGGACTCTTCTGGCCGAACTCTTTTACTTTGGGGGCTTCTTTTGGTCCATCAAAAATTGGCATGTCAATTGGACTCCGTTTGGTATTCCTTTTCTGTAGAAGTCAAAAACAAGGAAAAAAATAAAAACTGGCACTTGGCTCTTGGTTAATAGGTTAGTCCCAAAAATCAAATAAAATAGCATATAAATGTATATAAAACATCCAAGATGGATAATATAATAGCATGGAACAATCAAAAATTATAGATACGTTGGAGATGTATCAGTAACTGCTAGTACTCCCTCCGATTTTATTAACTCTGCATATTAGGTTTGACCAAAGTCAAACTTCCTAAAATTTGACCAAGTTTATAGAAAAATATAAACATTTACCATAACAAATATGTATGATGTGAAAGTACATTCAATAATGAATCTAATGGTATTTATTTGTTATTGTATATATTAATATTTTTTGTAATAAACTTTCTGAGAGTTTACAAAACTTGACTTTGATGAATGCTAATACGCAGACTTAAATAAAAACGGAGGGAGTACACATTTGTTTTCTTAGTTTGCAGTGAATTAATCATTTGTTGTAATTGTGAAATAAATATATTAGGCTACTGACTTCGCATGTAATGGTCTATGCAATTCAATAGTTACAATCATTGTTGAATTCCAAGATGTATATGAGGTCTATAGTACTTCACAATATGCTCAAACTCACATAATCCCAATCAAATGAGAATCTAAATGCATTTCATAGTTATTACTTTGTAGGATGCAACAAAACCAACCATAACTCTACATCATCCATTATAAAAGCAACATTTTGAACACATCCCAATGTGTGAATGAAACGTGTAGAGAGAGCTTGCAAAGATGGAGCAGATAGGGCGGTAAAGATTGTGGGTATGTGGACAAGAGAGTAGGAGACAAACCTAATGAGAGATAGATAGATAGATAGATAGAGAGAGAGAGAGAAAGAGAGAGGAAGAGGTTAGGTCTGTGAGAAAGATGGAGACATGTAATATACGAGAGATGTGTGTGCATCCGTATTCTGTAGACGTGGAAGGAGAAGAGACAACAGGTTTGATGAGAGAGCTGGAAAAACATGGAAGAGAGGGGAAGGATCTCGTGGGTTGAGGGATTGATAATTTTGTGTGGGACAGAGAGGGATTGGTAATTTTGTGCAGGAGAGAGGGGGGAGGAGTCAGTCAGCCATCGTCACATCATCCTGCTTCCAAATGGACCCGCATTCTCTAGTGCAGTGTGGTTGCCGCCTTCGATCTGCTCGATGCCCTCTTTGAAGGTTGAGGTGTTGTGCATGCTGGGGTGCAGAGAAGCACAAGTGAGAGTGGTTGCCATATAGCCTTGGATGGGGATGTATTGTTTGCTCGAGGGAGGGAGAGTTTGTGTGCGGTGTGTGTGTGTGTGTGTGTGTGTGCGTGCGCGCGCGCGTGTGTGTGTGTGCGTGTGTGTGTGAGGTATTGAGAGAAATCAAACCTATGGAGAGAAATGTGTTTGTATGTGACGGAAAGCTACATGCTAAATAGGGTTTTCTCGAAGAGATTGTGCGTGCGTGATAGAGAGCGATGTGCGGGCCTTGAGGTGGGTAGGGGCCGGGTGAGGGTGTCAAAATGTGTGCGTTGATGCATGTGTGACATGCGATCGTGTGAGGGACGGACGAATCGAGGGAGATGGTTGTTGTGTTACGGATGCTCCTCTCTCTCTCTCTCTCTCACACACACAAGTACAAATAGAAGACCGTTCTCTCATCTATACACAACATATCGGCATCTGTCTATGTCTCACTCATGCATGATCATTTGCACATTCACACCTCTCAATGTCTCTATCACACGCACACCATCTCCACATTTCCCTTCCGCCACAACACACATATGGTCACATACACACGTTTTCTCTCAGTCACACACACAAAACCAGTATTAAAAAATACTAGGGCGCACCTAAAACGTCCAAATCCAAATAGACACGAACTAGAGCTAAATTCAAATATATGGAAATATTGTAGCGTCAAGAACTTTTCTAGGAAAAAAAGTTGAGTAATATTCGGGGATTATTTTCACACACACAAAAAGGTTCGGTGGATGTCCTTCAAGCGCGACACGGTGACACGCCATTCGATCGACCGCGCGGCCGCGGTTCACGCGCTTGCATAGGATTCCATATCGTGGCTGTGGTAACTAATATAAGCGCTGCCTCAGTCTAATGTTTACGTGTACTAGTATGGTTTTCTTTTAAGTTTGACCAACCCTATATAAAACTAAACTAAGCTCCCATACGCGCACTCATCAATATGCCGCCGCCGTTGTGCATGTCGGCGCCCGCCTGCTCCGGCCAACCATTTCTTGCCCATCACCGCCATGTCGCCGCCATCCCTGTACCATGTCGTCTGCAGTCCCTCCTCGCGATGCCGCCGCGCTGCCAAGAACGCGAGCAGCTGGTGGAGGAGCGGATGGTGGTTGTCGCGGCGGATGCCAGCCGCGGCCGCAGCCGCGGCCGCGCCGAGCCTGCAAATCGGGTGCAGATGCGGAATCTACCTTCAAGACCTTGAATGACACGTGCTTCCTGCAATCTGAAGGAGCAATTTGGGTCAGTCGACTCTTGTGAGCCGTTGGATGCAACATGGATGGTTAGAAGGGCTTCTTCAACCTCTGAAATTGACGCATTGTTCATCTTCTCGGCCCGCCACACGCCTAAACGCCTGCCGCTGCCGCCCCGCCCTCCCCTGAACCGCCTACCACCGCCATGCTCCGCCACCCCCGCCATCCGTTTAACCTCGGGCACGATCCATTTTTTCTGGCGAACTGCAATCCACACCCAACACTCATAAGATAGATCATGGGCACCCTGCCACCCTAATATATATACCGGGGTAGCTTCTCTGTCGTCTTCTTCCTTCGCTCCGTCGAACTTCTTTCAAAAATCTACTGACCCAAATTATACTACTAGTACGAACGTATTAAGTACAACAGGAACACGAAGATACGAGCAGTAGTACCAACTGCAAGAAGAACAGTAGCAAGACATAGTACTTGTACTACTGTACGTACTAAAGAGTTCAAATAACAAGAAAGAACATAAAGTTCAAATAACGAGAAAGAACATAAACATAGTTTTTGGGGGGCTCAGCACAACACACCCCTGAAATAAAACTAAGCAACTAGTCCGCTTGACACTATAGTAGAACCAGCATGAGCGACGACACTACCACCTTACTCGGAGTCCGAGTCCATGTCCTCAACTTCGTCCTCGTCCCTCTTCCTCTTTCTCTTCCTCTTTGCCATCGCTTCATTGCTTGAACCGGACACTGGGCTCTACTTCTTCATCCAACCCTCGTAGATATTTAAACAAATGTAGGCATCCATTGCTGCGTACAGGATATGATCTTCATCTATTGTCTTCCACTCCCATGCATGATGAAACTTGTGGTGAGGTTTCTTCAGTTTAGCATACGAAGGATCAATCATGGCTGCTACCAGGGTCAGCATTGAAGGCTGAGAGGAGGACACCAGGCTTGCCTTCTGGAGATTGAAGGGCTGGCCTACAACAAGGCCTATCCGACCTAGGACATCCCTGTCGTTCCTAAAGTCTATAGTAACGAATTTCACTCTTTCATCCTTGAGGAAGTTCTTAAAATCCTGGCACTCAATGTCGGCATGGCATATATGGTAGACCAAACACACGTTATGTACGCAAACCTGGATCACGGTGCGCTTCTTCTTCTCTGCCTCCTTTAGAATCTTCTCGCTTTCCAGGACTGTGGTGTACTCAACATCTAGCCCAACGACCCACTCATCCTTTGAACTGTTGAACATGCATAGGAAGTGAGCAAGTCACGCTTTCACCGTCATGGATCCACGGGTGTAGATGACGATGAACTCATCGCCCATGATGGCTCTAACATGGTACTCAATGGCAACCATGGAGATTTGGGAGGCCATGGATTTTGGAGGAGGGTTTGGAGAAGTTGAACTGGTGTAATGTGAAAGGCGACTGGGAGCGAACTATTGTAAGGTAGAAGATGGGGACGAGTAGGGCGCGCGAACGGCGTGCGGTTGTTGGCTTGTCCGGTGGATAAACGGCTGCAAGCCCCCCAAAGAGTTCTCAAGTACTATGCAGGACCCACTAGATGTCAAGTCTAGACTCATATCGTAGGCCTGACGGTATAGCTTCTGCCTGTTCGCACGCCATGCCGGCGCATGGATATAACTTCACTTAATTCCATCAACCGTCCCGCCTCCCACGACCTTCGCCTCCCTCGCGCATTCGCGCCCTTTGAGACTTCGACCGACTATAAATGAGCAATTTTTTGCCTATTCCGCATGCATGATACTCCCTCTGGTCCTTTTTTCTTCCGTCAACCGTTTGCAAAGTTTTTGACCAAATTTATACTAAAAATATCAATATCTACAATACTGATTATAATGAGTATAAAAACTACGTTTTATAATGAGTATAAAAATATTGATTTGACATTGTGAATGTTGACGTACATTTTTCTATAAGTTTGGTCAAAGTAGAGGTACATTGACTTCAGACAAAACTTAGATGCACAATGCAGACTAGTTCTTCCGTCCAGGTGTGTGCCATGTCCTATCAAGTGATCACCAAAAGGTTAGCTATTAGAGTACTACTACCTCCCTTCTAGTTTAAAGGGCTCGATTCAAAATTTTCACCTACTCTTACCAAGATAGAGGCGGTGGAATAGTTTTTGTAGTGGTTTCTAGAGTCTGGACTCCATCTTCAGGAACCTTTGCCGCCGCCGGCAAGAATGCAAGCAGATGAACCAGAAAGGAAATGAGGCTGGAATGAGTAGTTCCGTATTTTATACAGTGGCAGAGGTGGGTAAATATCTGCTATGTGCCTCCAGTGGCAAGGCCATGTTTCTATGCACACACATCTCAGTCGTTGGTTCCAAGTAGATCGAACGGCTCACGTTGTCCAGAGGCCGACATACCATCACCACCAAATGAGATTTTTATAGGAGTAGTCATGCATAGATGTGGTGTAATTAATGCATCAGTTTACACAAATTTTTGAGAAAAACGAGAGTACTAATTAAGTACTTTTGCAAACTACGGAATTAATTCCACCATTCATCATCTACCTTGTTTGAAGAGATTTTCAAATTAAGCCCTATAAACCGGAAAGGAGGGAGTACCACAGTACCACCACTATGGCCAGCCTTAATCATCACATGCAATAGTTTAGTGCACCTTGAAAACTGAACGCCTGCTTGACTCTCCTTCTCCCTCCAGCAGTCCCACTACTCCACCCCGTTGGAAAAAATCTGCATGCATGACTCTCCTCCCCCGCGCTCATCCAATCCATTGTGACCAGCAATATTTCCACCCCTTCCCTCACCCGTAATTTATGCCAAAAAATACGCCCACGTAGCTGCTTCAGTTACTTAACTGTAGGTGCATTGGGTCACTGACATGTGGGCCCAACATGCATCTACCCCACATGCCAGTGACGCAACTGGACCTGTAGTTAAGTAAGTGAAGCTCACTCCATATATTACGTAGGTGTGCCATTTCTTGCTACAAATATTGCGCCTCCCACGACATTTGGAAGAACGCCCAAGTTCATCACTATCTCCTCCCCCTCCCTCTCACGTCGACCACCATGGCATCCCCACTCCCAAGCCCTAGGCGCCCCTCGCTGCACCACACGGACAGTCATGCGTCACCATTCCGTTCCTCGTTGCCACTAGTCGAGGAGGACGCATCGCCGTTCCATTCCTCGCCGCCACTAGTCGACGAGGACGCGTCGGTGTTCCGCTCCTCGCCGGGACGCGTCGAGGTGGATGCATCGATGTTCCCAATCTCGCCAGCACGCGCGTTAGAGGACGTGTCGGCTCCCTGCTACAAGGAGAACGCCGTGCCGCCCGCCGAGCCCCCCAGCGTTGAGGAGCTTTGGAAAGAAATGGATGTCGCCTTGTGGGAGGCTTTGCCTCCGGCAGAGCACGCCAAAATAGAGGCGGAGAAGAAGGCCGAGTAAGAGAAGCGCGCCGCGGGGCAAGCTGCCTGGCAGGCCTATGACGCGTTCGAGAGAGTCAGGCAATTGGCTCTTTGGCAGAAGGCTCGTATGAGGGTCGTGAGGGTGGCGGAGGACGCCCGTGCCAAAGCCCTGAGTGCAGTCGGGCCCAAGAACCTCATCTACACTTGGCGATACGTGGACCGGGTGCATGCTTCCTGCGAGGAGGAGTACCTGTTGGCGCCGGATCACCACACCGGTGAGATCGTGCTCGCCCATCGGAAAGCCGTCAATCAGCACCTCGCGACTTGCAAGGTTGAGGAAGAGGCGTTGTGTCGGTGTACTAGGAAACGGCCGCGCACCAGGGCACTTGTGGCGCGCCGCAAGCGCTCCTGCGAGCATCATGGCTTTTATTAGGAATATAATTTTGTTTTGTAAGGTGATCTCATTAGTTTTGGGACGCAAATTATATATCCCGAATGTTCGGGAATTATTAGTGTCCTTAATTAAGTATGTAAAAGGAAAAGTTTGGGAACCTTGTGTATCCATACGCATTTTGTAAGTACATGCATATAGCACAAACTTTGCTATATACTATCGCACCACAAGTCCCTCTCTATATATGCTTGCAGACTGTGCTAATCCCTCTATCCAGGTGAATAAGTCATCTTTGTTTGTGCACCATGACCAAGGAGGGAAGACTTATACACCTAGACGGAGGGAGTACTATTATTACTTATGTACGTGCAAATGCACGTTTTAACATTACGATGCGGTTTTTGTAAAATCAGAAAAACAACACTAGTCAAGCTTGTGCAACGATTCAATGCAAAACAAATGCAAAAATGCTTGTTTTATTGTTTACTTTTAGCTTCCTTATCTATGGTTATTTCTCTATTGTACTTTGTATAGAGTATTATCTCACTGGGCGGGAAGGCATGCAAATTCCCAAACCGCTTCCTACACCCTGTATCGAATTTTTTGCCTAACAAGTTGTGCCATGCAGTTGGAATTCCAACTTGAGTACTACTACTAGGAGTACCAGGGGCCAGTTCTTTTAGGCTTCTAGATTAGTAGTAATCCCATAACTACTACCTCCATCCTGGTTTATTGGTCCCCATTGTAATCTGTGTCAAATTTTGACCATAAATTTAACTAATGATTTTTTTGCATGTTACATGCACTAACATTTTATTAGTTAAATCTTTGGTCAAAATTTAGCACAGATTACAATGGTGATGAATAAACTAGGACGGAGGTACTAGTAGTAGTTTAGAAGTCCAAATAAATGAGTGAGGTGCCTTAATGTTACTCTCCACTATGATTAGTCTTATGGGAAAAGATGGGGAAGAGATGGCTTATTTTTTATGCCGCCAAAAGAACTGGCCCTAGGAGTAGTAGCTAAGGATACTAGGAGTAGTAGCTAGGGATTGAGTGTGCGAGATCAACCGGAGAAAGTAAATGCAGAGAGATGAAATGCAAAAAAGACAGAGGGGTGTGATGGTTGCTTGTCCGTTTATTTTACCAGGCCACCTATTACTGGGAGTGGTTGGGTTTTGTGATATGACAGCTTTACTGCCATGCCACGAGCGGGGTGAGACTCGCGTGCAGCTACATCGGTCGTGGTTTATTAGTCCCCCATTGAATTTGATTGAAGATTTAACTGACAAAATGTTAGTGCATGTCAACAAAAACTATATCGTTGGATTCGTATTTGAACATAGTTTTCAATCATATAATTTGAAGTGACATGCATCAGCATTTATTGTAATGTTAGTTCAATTTTTGATCTATAGTAAGGTGCCCGTGCTTTGCACGAAGCAGTGAAATGCATCGATCGGGGAGTTGTTTATTTTGACAAAGGATGTGGGGGTCACCTCATGTGTAACGGGTATCGATAGGTTTCTTCGGATATTATTTCATCTCTAGAGCTCACAAACATCCGGGTGAAATAGATCAAAAAGTATCTTTTGCAAACAAAAGTGTTCAACTGTTCAACCTGCATCCAAAACTTGTGAAGAAATAACACTTATTGTGCTTTGCAGGAAATGATCTTTAAGAATTAGTTTTTGAGTATCGATTGTTATACATGTTGGCTACAGATGACATGGCACTTTCTTATAGTCAACAATTGACTATACTATTAAGTATTAACCATGCCCTTATACACCTAGATGGAGGGATTAAATCAGGATGACTTGAAAGGGGGCAGAGGAGATGTAAGAAATGGTTCATCATAAGTCTTTCACCAGTACTATAGTAAAAATTCATCCATGGAAGATTCTAGACTAAACCATAAGTGGATACACTTATATTCTTGCGTGATACTCCAATAGAGCAAGATCATGCATGAAAGTCTCCACATGCTTAGACAGCGGATTACATTGAGTGAAGACTAATGATCAACATTTAACTTGGTAATGCATATGTCCAGATGAACCTTCTTGGAGTCCTCG